>NW_022145598.1:28739007-28891507 GCF_000002235.5 Strongylocentrotus purpuratus
TACCCCCGGAAAACTACCCCCTGAGGAATTACACCCGAGGACAATTACCCGCCCCATGGATAACTACGCCTGAGGACAACTACCCCCCCCCCCCGAAGACAATCAGGATTCACGGAAAGCAAGACGATTTGACACATTGAGAGATTTTGTGAAGGCTAAGCCCATAAAATCCCGTGCATGAACCCACATTCGTTCAAATACTTGCGCGTGATGTTCCTCTCATTACTACACATTTTTCTTTAACTATAATGTATGCAACACCACTGTGGTTGCTGTTTTCCTACGAAGATTTCTCTTGAGCAGCGTTATTTCAAATTTTTGTTAGACACAGTGCCCTCTTAAGAAATGAAATTTCGCCCAATCTTAATTCTTCCACAAACTATTTATTTTGCATCACTCTGGCATTCGTCAAGCTATGTACACACGTATGGGCACATTTGTTTCTTGATTTAGTGAACGAGCAAGAAAAAAAGGACAAGACATACTTATTTTCTTTTAATATGGTACCGTACATACCATATATTTAACTTGAAGGCAATTTTTATTTCAAAATAAATTACAGTACAAGAAAACCTATTTGAGTTCACCATGACAACAGAAATATATATATATATATAATATATATATTAATTACATTTATAAACATGAAGGAGAACCTTTAGTTTGGAATAGATCGTGGATGAGGGCCTATTATGCATACAAAGACAAATTACTATCAGCTGATTAGAAAAGTTACAGAGGATGCATAAATAAAAAATGAAATCTTACTCCTAATTTCTTTGTGGGGCCATTTTGGGGGAACTAGCTGTAACGCGTACTCATCTGCGCGCAAAATGTATTGTTAAATTTCTAAGAAATGTAAATTCCGTACTTTGATTTGATACATGCGTCTTCTGGCAATTGAATTCGATTTGATACATGCGTCTTCTGGCAATTGAATTCGATTTGATACATGCGTCTTCTGGCAATTGAATTTGATTCAATACTCGTGGCATATTAAGTCAAACTTCACAAAGATGGAATGGATACAGAGGAGAGGGGTGGGCGAAAGCTCCTCCTGGGAGGATACATGTACGTCAAGCAAAAAGATTTGGCAGATGGGTACGAGGGCTTTGAATGTGAGCTACGAAGGAACACACGAACAATGCGAGCAAAAATTAAGGTAAGCATCAAACGTACCAACTATTGTGGATGAATGACTTGTACCAACCGTTTATTACAATACATAAGTCCCAGAGCCTATTGGTTCTACGCCTAAGCCCATTGTCTAATATATTACCAATATGAAAAATGATTAAGGTTGAACCAGAGCCTAACAATTCATATAATAATTTCAATTTTTTTTAAATGGACACTAGCATAGCATAAATTTAAGTTAAAACTTTAGACGCACGGCTTCCTAGGACCAGTGATCTCTTTGGTCAATATAATTAATGGACAGTCGGCTCAAAAGGTTTGTTCCCCTAAACACTCCTTATAAATTCCTTAACTGCAAACTTTTAAACGAATTCACCGAGACACACTGTGTCCGTTTTTCTTACGTAACGTTTCCATAAAAATCAGAGGTCGCCATTGAGTCATAATTGACTCAACACACCTTAACCCTAATAAGCCGGGTGGGGCAGAGGGGGCACGTCCCCCCCCCCCCGGCCGCTCAAAATATGTTAAAATCAGCCCTAAATTCGCCAAAAGTGTACTGAAAAAACAGGGACGTGCCCACGGGCCCCAAAATTCATAATTGTTTGTAATAAAAAAAAATATAAATTAAAAAAAAAAAAAATATATATATATATATATTATATACAAATGCCTGACCTAAAAGTTGACTCCAACGAAACAAAATGTCAAATTTACAATTTTCGTGACCAAAAAAAAAAATGTCCGCTTACCAACCCCCCCCCCCCCGCTTTTTTTCTGCGATTTTTATGGGACCAAAAAAAAAAAGTGGGGTCCGCTTACCACCCCCCCCCCGCGCTTATTCAGCAATTTGTTATGGGACCCAAAAAAAAGTTATCTCCGCTTACCCCCCACCCGCCCCCCCCCCTCCCCCCGTTTATTCAGGCGGCTGGCTGAGTCGTTGCGTTTTTGGGGACTAAAACAAATATTTATATGTTTTCTCTTACCCCCCCCCCGTGTGCCCCCCATATACGCACCACCGGAAGAAATTCCTGGATCCGCCCCTGGGCATTATGCCCCCCCCCCCCCCTCCACACGATTTTCTAATTGTTCGGGAACGCATATGGAGATGGCGCCCCGAACGCTCGCTGACCCTTTTTCTTTCTAGGTCTTGCGCATCTTTAAAAGAATGTTTTTGAAAATCGGATGCTTAAATATGAATAATTATGATTTATGGGTAAAATGTGATTTATGACCTTATTTGCTAAATTATCATAAATATGCAAATAAGTGAATTTTTCAAAAAATTGAAATTATCATAGTATTGTATAATACACTTCACTTGACATTCTGTGCAAATTTCGCGGAGATCGGCCGTTTCAAGGCAGCGATCTTAAGGGGGCATAATCACCCCCCCCCCCCCCGGCCGTATTAAGACTCAAAAGTGATTCGGTAACATTGTTGAAGTTGATTAAAAAACGGTGTAATTTTTGTATGAAATCTCTTATTATATTCCTTTTACTGTACTTAGGCAAAAAATCCTGAGAAAATTCTTAAACAAATAAATGCACGGTTTTTCTTTGAAGCGGACACTGAGTAACACCCTTTACAGTGATTAACAGTAAATTCTCCCAACCATTTTTGAATTTGACAAACCGTTTTTCCATGAAAATAAGACATAAGACAAGCTTTTTAAAATCTTTCAACACTAAAATGTCTGGAATTTATAACGAGCCATTTGTTGCAATCGTCACAAGACGATGTACTTTTCACCTAAACTGAATTAATTAATTGTGATAATATAGTTGGGAGAATTAAGGAATCGATCAGTGAGATCAGTTTTTCCCAATGTTTCATTAATAATGGTCCGTTTTCACTCAACTTTCAGATTATCTTTAATTGTACATCTAGCAATGAAGTCACTGCCTTTAGCACCATTTTCTCTCATATAACAATGTTACCAAGTCCCTTTAAGACCGAAAAATAAATGATTCGCAAGATCAATGTCATTGCTGTAGCTAAGGACAGCCAAATTGATGATTTTCCGCACTATATGCAAACATCACACTCGAGAGGACCTCCTTGCAGTGGTATTTTCAGAGGGGGGAGGGTGTTGGCTGGCATTGCTACCATAAGCACAAGGTAAAGGGGATAAAATAAGAATCACAGTTTAAACTTCATGAATTAGTGTCGTTGCTTCAGTTCATAGAGGAACCGTAAGCTTATTATGATCTACTGAGATCGTAATCAATTACTTAACGGTTATAGCTGAGCACAAGATTAAACAAATAACCACAATTAAAATATTACTTAAAATTTGGAGACCGCCTAAAACGCAAACATTTTCCGTAATATGCGTTGCCACCCCACTTTTCAGTGACGATTTTTCAATCATTTCATGGTTGACTGAGCACAAGCAGAGGAAAAAAATTATTAATCATAAAGTAGGTTCTTTACTTCTTGTTGTTGAAAGAAACTAAAGACGGCAAGCTAGTCAGTTACCTTCCCCACATCGTATTTATTAGGTTATGCTTGAGTGAGCACAAAATTAAAAGATAGAATACAAAAAATGCAATGTCATATAAACAATAAAGGACATCAATTTGTTTATGAATAGCGACCCCGATTTCGTATTATGAATAGCGGTCCTTAAGAGTAATGACCCCTAGATGTGAATTATGAATAGCGACCCTTTATCTCACTTTATGAAGTATCGGTCCTCAAGAATAACATCCTCACGCTTTTGTGAATAGTGGCCCTCTTTCCGTTTTATGAATAGCGGTTCTTCACGTATCGGAAGTTCCACGTAATAAATCGCGGTCCTTATGACTAGTGAGGTTACACTCCGAGCCAGCATGTTTATTAAGGGAAAAACATACAATCACACAAACACAAACAAGAGAGGAATAGCACATTTCAAAGGTGATGTAAATGAGTACCTGGTAGGAATTAATTCGTTGAAATGCTAGAGCGCCGCAGTGGCCGCCTTGCTAAAGCAAGGTAATAATCGGGGCAGCGCCAGGAGCGTCACAACGTGACAGACATGTCCGCTATATAAGAAGCCACCATTATTAATATTATTATGAGTCATGGATGGAGGTCAACGACCTTCTGAAAAACATTGTTCTACAAATAAAGGAAGCAATGACATACATTTTAGGAATAAACATGGTTATTTTGTCTTTAATTTGTGCACAGTCAAACATGACATATAGTCCCAATATGATAAAAGTAACTGACAAGATATACCAAGTTTAATTTCTGTCAATATTAAATGAAATAGAGATATTAAGATTTGTTTTTGTTGTTAATGTTATTTTTTGTTCATTTTCGCTGACCTGCAGTTAGAATTGTGATTATTTTGTTCTTTAACTTGTGATCAGTCATCCATGAACTAACGGATGTTAAGCATGTAACAGGAGGTCATCGATGGGTGTGCATGGTGTTCGCATTCAGAGCTGACAAATCATCAATTTGACAGTCTCACTACAATTAAGCAAAGGCATTAATGTAGCTAATTTTCCAAATTTTGTCTTTAAAGATAGTATCACACATTTGCAAGCCCTCAAAATCTCGATGAGATTTTTTCTGCAGATGGCTTGTGATATGCAATACAATTTTTGAACAATACTCTCAAAGATTTAGAGCTCAACCCCTTCCAGTTATGAAGTAGGAAACAAAAATGTAATCAATTATTTTCTTTTATTTTCCTCATTTTCTATTACGGCGTCTACCAGACGCTTTAAGAAGGAAAATATTAAAATTGTCATTAATAATATTTTCAGTAATAATAATGACATTACATTATCGATAACATTGTGGCGTATCCGCACTCCTCTCCAATTTGCTCAGAAATGTAATCAACTTAATTCTCTTCGTTGTTGATGACGGAATAGATTTCTTCCATACAAGGATTGGATAGGAAAACACATTTGAAATAGTATATTTAGGGTGCATGTATAACTGAAAATTTTGTCTAAGGAAAATAAAGATTTCTGATTTTTAGTACAGAGTAGAAGGGAGGGGAGTTTGCAACTTAAACAAAATAAATCTTATCTTTAATCGGAATTCATTTAAACTTTCACCGACCCATTCCTCTCATTTACCTGCTTGATTAAGTATGACTGGCTACTTCTGGTTTCCACACAAATATTTCTGTAAAAGCACAGATACAATCCTGTTAAAGGTACTATTCCCATTTGCAGGCCAAAAAATGAAAAGGTTAATTCCAACGGCATTTGAAAGATAATACTAATTTAGAACTCTCCTAAAAAACGGGGGTTTGAAATTCTTTAAGTGGAAAAATAACAAATATTAGTTGTCGAATCGACTTAAGAGCTATAGAGCCAGTAAGTAACAGTCTGATTTTCAGACCATTGTACCGAATGGTCGTACGTTTTAAGCTGCGCAGTGATTCAATCAGTTTAATTTGGCCATTACAAGAAGTGGGTTATTGATGTAGGCAAATGCTTATGTACCCTTTACAGCTCATTTTATATATGTTATTACCAAAGAAGAAAAAAGGCCAGTCAGTCACTCAATAGTGTCTGACGGTGAGGTCTAGCAAGTAAACGGGTTTCCTTGCATAATTTGAATATTAGGACACTGCTAACGTTTATATTTCACAGATAGGACATACATGACATATTCATAATTCCTACAAAGTTCGACAGCATTAGATGTTTGCTGCAAAAGGGACATAGTATCTTTACGGTTCAAAGGAAATCCAACCCTTGTAACATTCCATTGCTTTTAGGAATGAAAGCAGATACATCAGAGAAACAGAATGGCAAAAGTTTGGAATAAATCGGACCAATGATAAGAAAATAATGAATGTTTGATATATGAGATCACTATATACATCCATGCAAATCTCAAATTGGCAATTCTCTCATTGGATTGTGCCGTAGTGACAATAACCCTTCGTTTGTCTTGTACACAAATATGAAGATTTTTTTTTTCTTCTCCCAAGCGCCTTCACCCTTGGGGCACTACTTAAAATATAATATGGAGAGTATATTATTACAGGTTCTCTAGAAATAATTTTTTGTGTGTAGAACAAACGGGAAAGGAGTGTCGTGGTCGAGTGGTTTAAGGCGCTTGACTTGGAGATGCGAAGGTCGAGGGTTCGAATCCCGACACGGCACTAATATCCTTTGGCAAGATATTAACCTGCACTTGCTACTCTCCACCCAGGTGTTAAATGTTACCCGGTAGGATGCGACCGTCATTGTTGGTCAAACAGTTTTTGAGCGTCATGTAACGCCTGGCTGGAATGCTCCCCAGGGAGTGGAGATTGTGCACACATTGTGTGCGGGTAAGCACTGAATCCAATGACCGGGGTAATAATATATTTGTAAAGCGCTTAGAGACATTTGTATTTAGCGCTATATAAATTAAATTTATTATATTATTATATTATAAAGTTGTCTGCCGCTACTTTATACAGAAAATACCGATTCGGCTAATTCGAAGAGCCCTACCTATATATATATTTTTTTATTTTATTTATTCATGGTAAAAACAAATACAACTTGTGCCCGCATTCAGCAAAAGCTGTTTTTTCAGCGAGGCAGTGATTACATAAAATTCGAATAAAATTTAAAACAATGAAAAATAATTCACAAACAAATATGAAAGTTTATAATAAATGAACATATTTACAGAAATTTAACTACAAAATCAAATCATAGTGACAAAGGGGAAAAAACCCAAAACAACACAAAACAATCAAATAAACAATTAAGTTTGTATCTACGGGATGAAAGTGATTCTAACTTTCAAAAATTCAAACTTTGTTCAACACGCTTCACTAATTTTTCAGGTTTAGTCTTGAGAAGTTAACTATCAATGTTGGACTCCCCGTTAACAAAAAAATCACAAGGAGTTGCTTTTTAGGAAACTTAATTCGTTGTTTTGAGATCAACGTACATGTGCTATTTAGGGTGAATTGCCGTTTGGTTAACAACCAGCCAGTCTACTATCCACTTTGTCCCATAATAGTTTCGTCTACTTATCGTTAGATCTAGCGCCCATCTAGGACGACAGTCATTCGTCTAATCCCCAATTAATCTATTACCATTTGGTCTATTATTCATTTTGTCTGATTCCTAGTTTTCTAAATGCCCATTTCGTCTACCATCCATAATGCCTAATAATTAGTGGATGATTAATAGCCTATATATATGGGAATAATGTTTTATCTCTCTCAATCTCTCTCTCTCTCTCTCTCCCCACACACTTCTCTCTCTCTCTCTTTTTCTTTTTCTCTAATAGGTCATGGTGATAACCAATTCCGCGATAGAACGGAGCATAACCATCCGCCTAACCATGGTAGAAGCAATGCTACGAAGGTTAAAGCAGCAACGAAGAGAAGGGCCACTGAGTCCAATAAAGACCACAACAGGTGCTTATGGCGACACTATGCGAGGTAACAGAGGAAGGGCGGGCAGCGCTACCATCACTAAACAACATGAGGGAATATCCGGAGACAGCGCCAAGAGAACCAAACGCCCTCCCCCATTCCCATGACTGTGGAAGATCTGGAAATCCCTGTAGATCAACGATTGACGCTGGTGGAGAGCTTTTCCTTTATCACGACTCTGGAAGAAACGACCCTCGCCGGATTTTAGTGTTTACTACGGAAAGGAACCTTCAGGTAAGAACAAGTGTTGGGGTTCATTGCCATTTGGCCTTCTACGGTTCCGCAATTTAGGAAGTGCTGCAAAAGCATACGTATTGAGTAAAAAAGATTTCAGGATTCATTAGAATGAATTGAAATTGTGAGGTCATCATAAAGATATCCAAATACTTCCTATAAAATTGAAATTGAAATTAAATTAAATTGGTTATTATTCTCGACAAAGTACAGGATCGGTTCTAGAACAATTCCCCTGAGGGGGTATTGTTCTGATACGACATGATCTCCTATTTCGATTATGTTTTTTTAATTATCATGCTATGATAATTAAAAAACAGTAAGTAAGTAAATAAAATAGCTTTGAAATAATACATACAATTTTGCAAGTGAAACAGTTTGTTTGTTTGAAATATATAATATTCGATGCAAATGTATTCATTCTGTTTTGCTACTAGTTGCTGTCAACGTCTGAAAGTTGGTTCGCTGATGGCACGTTCAAGGTAGTGCCGACCATCTTCTCCAGTTGTGGACAATCCACGCCACATATGAGGGACATGTGGTGCCTTTGGTTTATTGCCTCATGCTAAATAAGACCAGGCGTCATATGCAAGGGTACTAGCAGCACTACAGGAGGGGAGGGCGTTCTACCCAACCAGAATCATGATCGACTACGAATTTGCAGCGAAGAACGCATTTTCCCAGGCATTTCCAAATGCTCACGTTCAAGATGTCTTTTTCATCTCTGTCAGAGGATACATGAACGGGTATGGTGATATTTATATATTGACAGTTGATCCCTTTTTTTTACCCGCCATTATTGATCAAATAGTACATTCAAGGCTCATGGCTAAAAAAAAAAAAAATATAGTGATACAAATATTAGGTAGAGTTTGAAATTTGAGTAGTGGACTTGCAAGCCATGATAAATGCTGAGGAGAGAGGGGGGGGGGGGGGAGGACTCTAATAATATTTTTTCTTTTAATCATCCTTTCAAGCCCAGTAACAAAAACTTTATATGATGATTAGAGGGTAGGGGGCTAGGGGCTATATCTCTTTTCGATTGTGCCTAAAACTGACCTGGAAAAAACACGGACCTCTAATCGCCAGGGGAGGGGGAGGGGGGAATATAATCGATAGTTATACTGAAAATTGGTAGGCACAAGGAAGCTGAGTAGGATACAAGCATGTTATTTTCTCCTATAGGAAACGCTCATTGCGTATAGTCAGGCAAGGGAGAAAATTTCGGGCAGCCCTGGCGGATTCGGGCGAAAAATAGGGGACAGCGGTTTGTTCCTCCCCCCTCCCCCACACTAAATGAACAGTTACCAAATATCTATGCATTTTGCTCAATGGGTAGACAACAAACAATATTTCTGAAGTGTGAAAGGGCTGGTACATGTACTGTTATGAGTTTTATATTATTATTTTTAGATCAAGCAAGAAGGGCTGCAGTGCTCTACAACGAGGATGAGGAGATCCGGACACAGGCGAGAATGATAGGAGCGATTGCATTTGTGCCAGTGGAGACACCGTGGAGGCGTTTGAAGCCTTGGCAGGCATTGCAAGGGCAGAGCTGCAACCTGTCCTCAATTATTTTGAGGATACTTATGTGGGTCGACCTCAAAGAGCCGCGGACATGGTCGCCAGGCAGCGAGGTTCCCGCCCATAATGTGGAACATGTTCAATGCGACACTGCAGGGGGAATTTCGCACGAACAATCATGTGGAGGGCTGGCACCGAAGGTTCCAGATCGGCGTCGGTGCCGACCACCCCTCGTTTTTGGCAGTTTTTGACCTGCCTAAAACGGGAACATGCCATGAACGAAGTAACGATCGGACAAGCGCAAGCTGGAATGGCGCCTCCCGCACGTAGGAGAGTGTACCAAGATACCAATCTCCGGCTCATCAGGCTCGTTACTAATTACCATGGAGAGACATTGTAGATTTTTTGAGGGGCGTGTCCCATAATCTTCACTAACGATCAGTCACCTATGCTATTGTACAGTTTTTGATCAGTCCAGTTGAATTGTTTTAACATGCAGGACCTCCCATTTACTTGGCATTACATTATATGGGATGTTTTGTTTTACATTAAGAGATGCGTATATCATTGTTGAATACAGAATGATATCATTTGATATCTTCTTTTTTGTATGCATTTGATCGTTTTTCAGGATAAAAGTTTCTATTTTTTTTTAATTCTCTTTTTTACTGTTTCATGTTTATATGATAAGCATGATTAGCATCGGGCAAGCGCAAGCTGGAATGGCGCCTCCCGCACGTAGGAGAGTGTACCAAGATACCAATCTCCGGCTCATCAGGCTCGTTACTAATTACCATGGGAGAGACATTGTAGATTTTTTAAGGGGCGTGTCCCATAATCTTCACTAACGATCAGTCACCTATGCTATTGTACAGTTTTTGATCAGTCCAGGTGAATTGTTTTAACATGCAGGACCTCCCATTTACTTGGCATTACATTATATGGGATTTTTGTTTTACATTAAGAGATGTGTTACGTATATACATTGTTGAATACAGAATGATATCATTTGATATCTTCTTTTTTTATGCATTTGATTGTTTTCAGGATAAAAGTTTCAATTTTTTTTTTTTAATTCTCTTTTTTTACTGTTTCATGTTTATATGATAAGCATGATTGTGATGATCTTTGCCTCTGAGTTTTACTTTGGGATGTCAGAACTCTGTTTTTAGTACATGACTTTGATAAGTCTCCTCCTTTGGCTTCCTTCAAGACAGCAGGAAGGTGTTTTATTTGTGTTAATGTATCATTAATATGTATCATGTTTATCCTCTTCAAATATGGTTTTGGGCAATACGCGCCAAAATTTGCTGGACAGAAGTTTTATCGTTGCAGAAAAAGCTCTTCGTATTAATCGCAACTCTCAGTCGCGTTCCCTTACAAATCCTATATTCTTTGAAAATAGCATGTTAATAATTAATGACCTCTATCTCTTCCAGTTAGGCCAGTTTTTTGTAAACTAACAGTAATGACATGCTCTCAATTTTATTCATGATGTGTTCCTCCCCCCACCCCCACTACAAAAAATTACATTGTGGTGACTTTCATTTACCTCTTCTAAATACATTTATCTATGCCGGTCTCAAATTTTGGAACTTTTCACGTATTTGTACTAAACTTGCCCCATCACTCCATTCTTTTAAGCGAAAGCGAACTCGTTTCTTTTACATCTTATAAAACATATTATCTTCGCGTAGTCAACTCGTGTTTTACTCCCCCCCCCCCCCCCCCACAGATTGCGTT
Source organism: Strongylocentrotus purpuratus (assembly GCF_000002235.5). Taxonomy (NCBI): domain Eukaryota; kingdom Metazoa; phylum Echinodermata; class Echinoidea; order Camarodonta; family Strongylocentrotidae; genus Strongylocentrotus; species Strongylocentrotus purpuratus. The sequence goes on from NW_022145598.1 coordinate 28,750,049, forward strand.
TGTGACCTTTCATATAAGTCAGTCTTCGTCCTATGTCTCTGTTGGATCATGTTCACCCAGACGTAGGAAAAGCATGTTGTTATACATTTTTAAATTATGAATTTATAATTCATAAGTTCTCATTTCACAATTTCAGATTAATCTGTTTTGTCTCCAAATGTATATGTATTTATTCCATATGTTTATTACTACCGTCTTTTGAGGGATCCACATTCTACAAATCCCGCTTCTCAGTAGATCCCTCCATTTTCACAGTTTTTTTTACTTTTAAACAAACGAAACATCACTTACAGCACATGTATACATTCCTTTGTAATTTAATTAATGATTTTCAAAATGATTTATGTAATTGATTTCTTGTCATAATTGTTTATTGATAGTTCTGTTGGAAGTGAAAAATAAACTGAAAATTGAAACACTGTTTGAAATGCTATTAAAGTTATTCACTTGTGATAGAGAATGTAAATAGTTAAAATATTGCATCTTGTATGTCAATTACCTCCGCAACATTTTAAGTTCAATACCTTTTCTTTTATATAAAGAATGATGACAAAACAAGAATAGGATTTTCACCACATTAACTCGTACACTAGAGAACCATAAACAGCTAAACAAAAATAAATTTTAAGCACAGTCTAAGTAGACATATTCCTTTGCTTCCAGAATTCATGAAAAGTCAAAGTTTTAGGAGACTTGGAGGCCACACTGAATAACGTCAAACAAAGCTGGCGAGAAGCGAACATCGTCACTAATGCTTAAGCGTCCCTTCGATTTTTAATCTCTGTTAAACTCGTTAAGAACAAAGCTTGTCAATTTCATATGGTTCATAGAATTACATGACCACGTTTCAGGGGGAAAATAAGTAAAAATGCCTGCTTTAACCTTTTCTGAGATGGAGGTAGTGGATGTTTCTATCTTTCATATGGCCTAGAGTTTGAAAAAGTTTCACCAATTAAAAATTAGAAATTATGATTTGTTGAAGGTGCAAACACAAATATGCAACTCCGTGACGTGTCTTGTGAGCTCCCCGCCTATGTGCCCTGTGCTAGAAAACTTTAAAAAAATCTGTATTCTTCCTTAACAAATTTTCCAAATACATTCACCCAAAATATAATTAAATATAATTATTGCAATATGTTTATACACAACCCGTACGAAACAAATCTATGCCGTCATAAATAACTAAGAAAATGAAAGTTCATGACATTTTCTCTAAATAGCAATTTGAAGCGGAGCTCGCATTATACGTCACAGTGTTGCAAATTCCCTGGGTGTGATTGTCCTCGGAGGTAATGGTGTTTCGAGGGGGGGTAATTGTCCTCGGGGGGGGGGGGTAGTTTGTCCTCGGGGGGTAGTTTTCCGGGGGGTAGTTGTCCTCGGGGGTAATTGTCCTCGGGGGTAGTTGTCCATGGGGGGTAATTGTCCTGGGGTAGTTGTTCTCGGGGGTAGTTGTCTTCGGGGGGTAGTTGTCCTCGGGGGGGTAGTTTTCCGGGGGGTAGTTGTCCTCGGGGGTATTGTGTCCGGCGGGGGTTAGTTGTCCTCGGGGGTATTTTTCCGGGGGGTAAATTTCCGGGGGGTAATTGTCCTTGGGGGTAATTGTCCTCGGGGGGTAATTCTCCGGGGGGTAATTTTCCGGGGGGTAATTGTCCATGGGGGGGTAATTGTCCTCGGGGTAATTCTCCGGGGGTAATTTTCCAGGGGTAATTGTCCTTGGGGGTCGTTTTTCCGGGGGTAATTTTCCGGGGGGTGATTGCCCAGGGGTAATTGTCCTGATACGGGACTATATCGTACTTGCATAATTATGCGCAAATGGTCATTTTCCTCGACGACATAATATACCAATATTTTTCTTCAATTATTAGGAAAAGAAGACGATTAATTCGTCACCGTTTTCACGAAGTGTCCCCAGAGCGTTTTAGCGTACAGAAACAATTTTGAGATAAACGCGTTAAAGTTTCACTTTTTTACAATCGCTGTTTTTACGGGAAAAAGTATGTGATGGTATTCATTTTTTTGGATATCTTGATAGTACACTATCTACAGAATGAAATGATATAAGTTTTACGTGAAATATGTTTATTTAACAATAATTAGACCTCAATCACAGAGGACAGTCAGAGGACGTTCGTGAAAACGAAAAACTTGACATCCACGCTTGGCTCGTCTTCACGTAGTGGCCCGCAGCTTACGCGGCCCCGTTTCCCCTGTTGGTTATGTGAAATTTCGTTTTTACGAACCGTCCCAGTTGACGTGCGCGCTGTGCAAAGCAATGCCCATTTGCTACCCACCCCCCTCCCCCACCCCCCCCCCCCCTCCCCACCCATAAAACTATAATTTTGTCATACCTAGCTAATTCTGTTTCCTCGAAATCACAGCACTATATTCAATGTTAAACTCGCATCACACTCTGCCCCATCCAGAATTCATCTTGAATCCTTCACATAATGCAGGAAATGCAATAATTTGTTAGTGACTCTGAATGCCTGTTATGGAAATTGTATATACTGTCCTGCTTCATGTGTGATTAAGTTTAATTGAATATTTTTGTCAATGATCAATAGCATATTTGTATACTTTTTTTTGGGGGGTGGGGGGGGGGCGCACCAAGCACTATGTACAACTTCTTCTCATTCTTCTTGCTCTCTCTCTCTCTCTCTCTCTCTCTCTCTCCTCTCTAGCTCTCTCATGCAAACAAGAACATCCCCTCCTTCTCTTTCTTTCTCTCTCTTTATCTTTATCGTTTTATTACCCCTCTTTGTTGTCACATAAGTCATTATCATTTTAGTACATTACTCTCTCAGAACACATTTCTCCTATAACAAATCTAACTAAATAAGAATAAACGTTGAATAGCACAAAGCAATCAAATCTTAAGATTAATACTTTCATCTTGATTATGACTGCATTTATTTCTTTGCAATATACAGTAACTGGAATCGTTTTGTACAGTTCATTTCACAATTACATGTACAATCATTAAAAATTGATAAATCATAATAATAAATAATAATAATAATAGCCTAATAGTTCACTCAAAATTTTATTAAATCGAAACGGAAATTCTTTTTGCCCAATTGATCGTGAGCCCGGCAGCCACTGAGCAGCGCCAGATCGACGTTGCTCTATCCCTTATTGTTGAACGCCAAACAAGGTAGCAACAACTCCCATCTTTTAACGTCTTTTGTATGACGCGCCGGGATTCGAACCCACGACCTCCCGGTTGTGAGGCGGACGCTCTACTGACTGAGCCAACACTCGGTGTAATGAATCATGTTTGAATATCAAAATTGCAACTTATTTAACTGTAGCCCACACTCATGGCAAAAAAATACAACATGGTAGCTCTATAAAGAAGGGGGTACCGGTGTTCTTGGAAAATTCTGAAATGCAAATTCACAAGGCCACTGATTAGGGAGGGAGGTTACAATATAGTTTGAGTACTGCCACAATGGAAGAGGAGCTTAAAAGAAAATCATTAATTATTTATATGTTGTGTGTATGACATACAAAGTTGTCAGCTGCATACGTCCCTGTTGCCTCATAAAATTGCAGATCTGAGATTTACATAGATGTTGTAATCTAACTTTTCAACCATTATTTCTTATTCTATGTCTGATTTCTTTCAAACTTTTACCAGTCTATTACACTCATTTTGTTCTGCTTTAACATAAATCAACTTGTTACAGAGGTTGGATTGCCCTTTGAAATATAAACTATTAGCAATTAATATTAGTCCTACATGCCAAATCCTTCTAAAAACATACAACACTGTAAGTTTATGGGATTAAAACTTCTTACATGCAACTTTCATATGATGGATGACCTTAGTCTGTGCTGTTCTTAGTGAGGAAGGAGGAGGTTGTCACTGTCAAAATAATAATAACAATATGCTCAAGGCGCTCCAACTATTACCCTGGCTCTGCTAGGCAGCCGCTTTCAGTGCTCACAGCAGAGTGGCAAATTAGATTAATATCTTGCCAAAAGACATTACTGCTGTGGCAGGACTTGAACCATGGATCCTGTGATCCACAGTCCAACGACTTATCCACTAGACCACAAAACCTCTAAATGGAGGCACATTCGGAGTCAGAGTCTCCTGTCAGCGTTGCAGTCCCCGTCCAGTCCACATCCATCTAGCTCATAGTGACTCTTGAACCCACCCGAAGCCTTCCGTTATATCGAAGATCTCGTTTCTTGCCACATTATCTCTCCATCACGATCCCACCTAACAATACTTCTGTATTTTTGTCCATCTAAGAGGTAATTGACAAAGATTGTTACAATCAAGTTATCAATAACTCTGTTCAATGATAAGTAGAGAGGACATAGTAATTTTATTTCATAAAACAGATGAAACCTAGAAACGGGTATTAAATAAAAAGTGGTTTTACTCTGTCCTAAATTGATATTTTGAAATATACAGTAACTATAAATGAAAATCAGATATGAATTTAAGGTCTACTTTTTAACAGAAAAAAGTGAAGCATGCCCGAGTGAAAAGCAGATTTGCAATTGGTTTTATAAATACTGTTGCACCATTTATTCACTTAGAATGCAATTTGTGACATTGTGGCACTAAATTCCTGGTAGGAAATCAGAGTGGTATAACTCCTATTTCAAAATATGAATGGCTTTCCTGTTTCACACTTTTAGTTGGGAGGATTGTATATTGTTTAAAAAATTGGTGACACATACTCCATGGTCTGTATGGTACTATTGTATTCCATTTCAATAAAAATGTAGCGGCATCTATACAGTATTTATCAACCACTGAAGATGATATGATAGGTTCCATATGTATTACTGGGTTTGTTGTCAATCATTGAATTGATATGTTTATCTAAAGAAGATATAAATCTGCAGGTTATCAGCAATTTTGTGATGATGTTATAAACCAGTAAGTAACAATGAATGCACTTGCATGTACTTGTCTGCCAGATTGAAAGAAACTTTATTACCGTATATCAACTTTCAGAAAGAACCACTCAATAAGGATCAATTTCAAAGTTAGTCAAGCGTATAATATCATTCATTATTATTTATGGTGCAATTATCGTATAAAGACACGCGTGATGTAGCAGCGGGTAATATAAGAGCATATTTTCATACGTTTCACATCTGGGTACTTGTACATGATACATGTATAGTGATACTTGAAATATAAGAAGAGGATAATTGATAATAATAACATTGACTGGCTCACATTTTGGTTGATATGAGACAATATTGCCCTCAACATAACCATATTGCCCTCGTCTTCGACCCGGCCAATATGATTGTATTTGGGCAATATAGTTTCCATTCCCATTAAAGCCAGTCAAAATTATAAATATTTCATATATAAACACTATAAAATGTAACAATTAGGTTAAAACTTACCTTTGATGACTGGGGGACTTAGCTATTCTGTCGTCGGTCGGGTCAGTGAGTCGTTTGGTCTGACCTCCAACCGTGGTATTGAAAAGCAATCAGTTCAAGGGCAGAGGGTGAAGATGCCTGGGTTAAAAGGAGAATATATTTGATAACTCATGATGGATGCAGAAACCCCCAACACAGCTCGTACAGGAAGCTATACTGGGATGATATTTTTAAAATCGCATCTCTTCAAAAATTACAGTATCAGGTTAATGCATATTATTTTATTTTTTCTGTGATGAAACAACACAAATTAGTGTAACTCTCCTTCTTCACCCCCTTCCCCCTATGAAAAAAAGACAATAAGAAAAATACAAAATATAAGATGAAGCCTGTCATCTTATAAGTTGATACCACCATAAGTAGCTCAAACATGACATGTTGGCCACATGAATGTCTGTCACGCACATTAAGAGCGAGGAACTTGTGTTTTGATGCCTTACAATACCATCAACTGCCTAAACCTTTCAAAGCAAGATCAGTCATGCGTTTATGAAAAAAATTGAGTGTTTGGGAAACCGTCATCTTTGGAGGGCCCTCCTAGCACCCCCACCACTTTGCGCACATTAGAAAATTACTTCCCAGCATAGTTTTGTCCATGGATCATTGTTATGTAAATGAAAATAGTTCATTTGTTTGCTTAGATTGACCCCTCCCCCTCGCCAGCCCAACTCCCAATCTATAACTTTTCTTTTGGAGCTAATTTACTTACCACACATACCTTGTTCAATTTGCTAAAAGCTCTCCACATCAGCTGCACAAACTCCTACATGGACATCAACCACTGGGGTGCTAGTGGTCCCTCATCTCTTGCGTATCCCAGCTGTCTATTCTACTGGTAAACTATGAAAAAATATGAAAAGTATTTGTTTAATTTTTTCTGCATTTGTTCAAACAAGCCACTTCATCTCACGGTTGGATATCCCTTTAACTTATTAGCAAGCACATCATTATCTAAAGCAATTAAGAAGACCTTGCATAATTAAGTCTCAGTCTTGCAAACATGGGATGAAACAACCCAAATTAGTGCTAACTTCCCCCCCCCCCCCTCACAACGTGACGGACATGTGCGCTATACCAGAAGCAACTACGGTAGTACTATTATTATAAGCAACCCCCCCCCCCCCCCCCCAACAAACAAAAGCCTGTCATCCTCTAAGTCCAAGGCAAAAGGTACACCTTAAGTAGCTCAACCACAACTTTGGTGGCAAAATGAAAATATCATGCACAATAAAGAGGGGGAATTTGTAGTGGACGTCTTCCCATACCATCAGCTTTATCTTTGTCTTTAAAGCAATTATTAAGAGCAGGCATGCGTTTATGAGCATAAAGCCGAGTGTATAAGAAGCCGCTCCAGCCTATGCTAGGTTGACCCCCCCCCCCCCCCCCCCATCCATTAGTACCTCAACAACATGCTAAAAGCTCTCCACGTCAAACTCCTACTTAGACATCAGCCACTGGGCCTGGGAGTGCTAGTGATGGTCCTCTCAGCCGGCTATTCTACTGGTAAAACCGGAAGAAACATGAAATGTATTTGCTTCATTTTTCTGCATTTGCTGAAATTAAGCCACTTCATCTCAATTCTCATGGTTGGATTTCCCTTTAAATTATTAGCAAGCACAAAATTGTTTATTCATTCAAGCATACCTGGCTTTACTATGCAAGTCTCAGTCTCGTATTTATAACATGAACATGGAAAGAGCTTACGAGGGGTCATGTAACATTTAAATCTAGTACTAGGAGTACGTAAGTACTAACGTAGTAGATCTAGACTCTAGGCTCGCGCTCGAGCCTAGACTCAACTCCTACGTCGCATTTGCCATTTTATGATTTGGCATTGTCATATCAACATTGACATTGAATTTTAACCAAAATGTGCCCTTGGCTAATTGGGCCTTGCCTTGGAGGCTTGGTCTGGTACTGCTTAATCAGTTAACATAGTTAATGTAAAATTATTATTAATGATATCTCCCCTGCCCGGCCCTGGCATGGGCTTCACTCTTCAGCGAATCGCCTTGCCCTTGTGACTCGTGACATTGTTGTTATTGCATGTAACTGCTCCTGCACTTATACATGTTCAAGCTTATCTAAGATACTGTGTTACTTAATACTTAGTAGCACTCTGTTGATAGTACTAGTATAGAAGTAGGCGAGTACTACGTACTACTAGATCTGCATACTAGACCGACAATACAACTCACGCAGAAAACAGTGCGTGGGACTGTAATGACCTATCTCGCCATTTCGTAACTTGATATCCGTTTAGAATATGAGTTTGTTTATCTGCTACAGACGATATTATTGAACGATGCATAACATTGTTTTAAAATAAGTGAAAATAATTACCTAGGGCTGTCAGATTCCTCTAACAATTCCGCCAGAAGCACCGGCATCTGTGACAAAGGCTTCGCGGAGCCGGTTCGTGTACGATTATCAATAGCAGACTACATTTGCGCGTAAGAGGCCACTTCGTGAAAACGGTGTTTGCCAGTTGTACCGCTTGTGATACGTTTCGTGACGTCACGTATGACGTAATAAGCAAGATTAGACTTTGAAAATTACTGAAGTTGTAGACATTTATATACATTGCTCAAAACGGTCAAAACTCGAAATTAAAAATTCAACGATTTTGGCCACTGATGCCACTTCGTGAAAGGTGACGAATTGTACTGTTTTCGACTGGTAATTCTTGGCTGAATGAAGTTCCCCCCCCCCCCCTCTCCGCGCGAAGCGCGAAAGCTTTGACGCTTCATTAAATTATTATTAAAAAAAAGAGGACGATTTTCTGTACCGTTCTCGACTGTTTATCCTTTTCTGAATTCAGTTCCCCCCCCCCCCCCCAAAAAAAAAAAAAAAAAAAAAAAACCTCCCGCGCTTTTGCGCGGGAAGCTTTGACGTTTCATTAAATTATGAGAAAAAGCAGACGATTCGGTGTACTGTTCTCGACTCTTAATCCTTATATGAATGAAGCTTTTCCCTCCCGCGCGAAGCGCAGAAGTTTTGACGTTTACATTAAATTATTAGAGAAAGAAGACGATTCGTCGTACCGTTTTCGACTCTTAATAAGCCCCATTCATCTGAATTCAGTTTCCCCTCTCCCGCGAAGCGCGAAAGCTTTGACGTTTCCTCATATTATAAGAGAAAGAACACGATTCGTTGTACCGTTTTCGACTCTAAATAAGCCCTATTAATTTTGTCTGAATTCAGTTTCCCCTCTCGCGCGAAGCGCGAAAGTTTGGACGTTTCCTTAAACTATTAGAGAAAGAAGAGGATTCGTTGTACCGTTCTCGACTCGTCTAAATGAAGTTTTCCACTCCCGCGCGAAGCTCGGAATTTTTGGCGTTTCATCACAATATAGAGAAAGGAAGACGATTCATCGTTTATGTTTTTAACTCTTATTAAGCCCTAATCATCTGAATTCAGTTTCCCCCTCTCGCGTGAAGCGCGAAAGCTTTGACGGCTTAAATTATTAGAGAAAGAAGACGATTCGTTGTACCGTTCTCGACTCGTCTAAATAAAGTTTCCCTTCCGCGCGAAGTGCAGAATTTTTGGCGTTCGTTCACAATTATAGAAAGAAAGACGATTCCCCGTACCGTTTTCGAATCTTAATAAGCCCTATTAATTTTGTCTGAATTCAGTTTCCCCCTCTCGCGCGAAGCGCGAAAGCTTTGACGTTTCCTTAAATCATTAGAGAAAGAATACAATTCGTGTACCGTTCTCGACTCGTCTAAATGAAGTTTTCCCTTCCGCGCGAAGCGCGGAATTTTTGGCGTTTCATCACATTATAGAGAAAGGAAGACGATTCCTCGTACCGTTTTCGAATCTTATTAAGCCCTATTCATCTGAATTCAGTTTCCCCCTCTTTGACGTTTCCTCAAATTATTAGGGAAAGAAGACGATTCATTGTACCGTTCTCGACTCGTCTAAATGAAGTTTCCCCTTCCGCGCAAAGCGCGGAATTTTGGCGTTTCATCACATATAAAGAAAGGAAGACGATTCGTCGTACCGTTGTTGAATCTTTAACCTTGTTTGAATTTAGTCTACCCGAAAATTTTAAACCTCTGATTTCTTTAGCTGATATTATAGGAAAGTGAAATTTCGAGAAAATACAAGTATTGTAGTTGTAGTCACTCTCGAAGTCGTCACAGCGGATAAGAAGTCACAGTTCGTAGGATAAAAACTTGTCGGACGACTGACAATATACATCTCACCGACTTCAAACGTCTGCATTGATATAGTACACGAGGATCGAGCAAGAATACCGACAGATCTGACCCGACACAGCAACATATTTACCCGTGTCTTTCTAGCTCCCTCGACGAGACGACTCCACCCAACAACCCCTTCTCTCTTTTACTCCTACTCCTCCTCTTTCAGACTCTTACCTCCCCTCTCTGTCCTCTCTTTCATCCCCCGTTTCTTTTGTTTACCTTTTACTCTTTTTTTCTTCTGTTTTCTTTTTCTTTCTTTCCTCCCCTCCCTCTTTTTCTTTTTTCTCTTTCTTTCTTCTCTTTTCCTTCCTTTCTTTTCCTTTCTTTCCTTTCTTTTCCTTTCTTTTCCTTTCTTTCTTTTCTTTTCCTTTTCTTTTTTCTTTTCTTTCCTTCTCTTTTTTTCCCTCTCTTCTTTTTCCCTCTCTTTTCCCCCTCCCCCTTTTCTCTTTTCCCCGACGGCAGCGCAATTTTACCGACAATATCCTGACAGGTTGGGGGTGTCGCACCCCCCCCCCCCACACACACACACACACACCCCCTCTGGCGACGCCCCTGGCTGGGCCAGACATGTAGGCATCTCAAGAAGCATATTTCTTGCCTGGCTGTAAATTTAGGAATTTGTCATTTTACAACAAACAAATAAAAAGCATAATTTACTAAAAAATAAGGAAAAATCTCTGAAAATTACGCCAGTGCCCCGCCTCCCCTGATCTACACTTTGTTGGCGGAAAAATCGCAACTGATCTCCTCTACCTCTCTTCTTTCTCTTTTTTTCATTCCCTTTCTCTCCTTTTTCCCTTCCCTTCCTTCTCTCTCTTTTAGGTTTGCTGGGGGGTGGGGGGGGGGGGAGGCAAGGTCCTTTCGGCCCCCACCCTTCTCCACGTTGTTGGCGGGATTAACCGCAAATCTTCTTTTCACACTTTTTTTTACTTCTTCCTCTTTTTCGTTCCCTTTTAGCTCTCCTTTTTTCCTTTTCTTTTCTTTTCTTTTTTTCCTTTTCCCCCTTTTTTTTTTTCTTCTTTTTTTTTCCTTTTTTTCCCGTCCTTTTCTTCTCTCTCTCTCTCTCTCTCTCTCTTTCTCCTTTTTTCTCTTTTTTTTCCCCCTTTTTTTTTACTTCTTTTTTTCCTTTTCCCCCCCCCTTTTTTTTTTCCTTCTTTTTTTTCCTTCTTTTTTTTTCCCAGGGGGGGGGGGGGTCGGGCCCCCGGCCCCCCTGGATCCGCCACTGACATGGGACATGGGGGAGCATTCCAGCTATAGTTGCCTTTATAATATTTGCGAGTCTATCTAGCAACAATGACGCTTGCTTTCTTTCATCCTTCAATTATTGTAGCTATTTAGCTTATAAATAACACTAATAGAATAGAATAGAGGGATCATGCAAATCGTTTTGATTCATCTAAAGGTGTTTTTTATAATAATTATCATAATTACATCAATATGCGATATTTAATCGATTGAAAAGAGAGTGCACAAACTACAAGGAACGAAATTCGCCTTTTTGTAGAGCATATAACACAATACAGATAAACAGGGTTTTTCAATTTTAGCAGTCCTCTGTGCATTTAAGGCTATGCAAGACATTATTATATCGATAATTAGGTTAGTGAATATTGTGTTTACATGAGCCCAATATGTTTACAAAAGTATAACGTACTTCTCTTGATTATAGACAAACATTGATGGTATATCTCATTTTCCTATGTCAACAGTAGAGTTATAGAATAACTGAAGAAAAAAATACTTCATAGCTTCATTTAGTCATCAAAATATGATATAACATGTCCAATGTCCGTATGATCATAAAACGGATATAATAACGTTATAATAACGTTAAAATATGGTGGTATTCATAACTGTCATGTATTGACATCATGGATCATGTACAAATTACTTTATATTATTAATTATATCACAATATACGATTAGATATATAATCATACAATAGGATGCTGACAAATTATAAATAATTCCTGTATGGTTATGACAACTAAATTATATTCTTGGAATATTAACATTTAATTAATAACCCATAAAGAACGAAAGAGATTGGGAATGTCAATGCTTACCTTTAAATTTCGACTCAATTTTACAGTGCGACATTTACAGACAACTATTTACACTTTCACTTTCATCTACACTTTCACGTTGTCTTGTATTCATATCCGATACTCAGTATGCAATGATTAGATACAAACATGGAAAGAATGTTATTTTCATGACTGACTTAATGGATTTACCATATAAGATCATTATTACATGTGTATTACATGATTATTACAAAGTGATTACATAATTACTACAGGACTCGCTACATGACTTTTACATGAATACTTATTTACCATAACAGTGGTGTTCATACAACATTTTGCACTGCAATTATATCTTCTAAATCAATAAAAAAAATCTACAAAATGCGTCACCACAGATGCCCTAAAAATAATCTTCTCTCATGATCAATAAAATGCACATAAATACACAAGAGAAGAGTGGTATTTGGTATTAAAAACTCTATAGACACTTCCTTAACCGATGCACAAAATACTAAAATACTTGACAAATACTGAAAAAAACCTTCCAGACCTAATAAGATAGGTGTCATCATGCTATTCTGCGATTTCCTTTCTCTACGTTCTGACATGCTGGAAGAATTTGACATTAAACATTATGTATTGATTGATTGAACGCAACGGCCGAACGGTCAACTTAATGCATCGTTTTCATAGTGCTATAGACAGCTCTTCGGAAACTAGGATTAGAAGAATCACTATTTCCGAACAAAGATATTTTAAAGGAACATATAGGGTTCATCCCTCCAAACACACTACACACTCCAACTGAATTTCAAACCACTGGATTCTTCTGGAAGCCACGGATCTTTTTTTATTTTCATTTCGGAAAAAGAAACCATCTCTTATATTCTAATGAAATACGCAGGACATCTGTATTTCAATGCTGTTACTCGGGAGGGATGACATTGTTGCATCTCAGATTTATCTTCAACATCTTGGTCAATTTTTGCCAGAAGTACTCTTGAAATCCCTCCTCCTCCTCCCAGCTGAGGTATGGTTTACGATCACTCAGGTACAGCCTCACCAAGAATGGAAGCTCATCATCTGGAATGTCCTCCAGGAAGATCACCACCATGTTCTCTATGTGTGTGTCATTGACCTGATCCGCAGCGGTTCGAAACTTGATGACGAACCAGTTATCCTGGATAGCGGCCCTACTGACCAACACGATGGTCTTGTAGCTCTTCTCAACGACGTAATGAACTGCATCATAGTAATGCATACCCAACGGAAGGTCATTATCACCATAGAGATTCCTCTCGTATTCCGGAAGCAGTTCTTCTAAGGCTGGACGGAAGCGATCTCTGAACCCCTCTTCGTCCTCCTCTGCAAACATGACGTTAAAATGAAATTCATAATCGTCAAATTCTCGAGCGTCTTGGATCTCCCGATAACCTATGATAGCCAATTCCAGGAGAAATAGTTTGTATTTCAAGAACCAGCGATAACGATAGGCAACAATCAAAACCACGAGAATCCAAGCAATTACAAGAGGAAATGTGCAGTACAGAGCCATATTTAGACCACATAATTTTGCTGGGTCGAATGACATCAGTGGCTTTTCTCGCAGTGCCTCTATTGAGACAGGTGAGCACCTTAATTGTGTCGTTTTCATTCAGTAGCGTGATGGACCCTCTAAGCCATATAGGGAGCCATTTTAATTCACAGGTACAACCTAATTCGTTGTCAGAAATGTTAATAAATTTTAGCGTGTTAAGAATCGGTTCAAATGTGCTATGGTTGAACGTAGTCAGGCTGTTATCAGCAAGAGTCAGATTTTGAAGTTTTGTAGAATTGGCAAATACATGTAGGTCTCTATCGAGATAATGTAATTTGTTGCCATCTAGATGAATAGTCCATAATTGCCCCACACTCTGGAATACTTCGCATGGAAAAATTTGTAATGCATTTTTTTGTAAGTACAAAGTCTTTATACTTTGAAGACCTTCGAATGCTTTTGCTTCAATCTCTACGAGTTGACATTCGCCCAAATTTAGTTCTTCGAGAAACAAGAGATCTAAGAATAACCCTGACTGTAGTCGCACGATTGGATTTCCATTTAAATCAATGTTTGTTAGATTTCGCATTCCTTCAAACAGAGAGATAGTATTGCCCGAGTACGGCGCCCATAATTTTTTTATGCTAGCATTTCTCATAAATAAATGTTTAATGGACCCGGTTTCTAAGAAAATTAGTCGGAATACCAGCAAGTTGTAAGGCTCCGTACAATCGCTATAGATGAAAGTTTCCAGTTTAGGAAAATACACTGATACATCTCGTAAATAACATCCCGATAAATCCAAGTACCGGAGGCTAATTAAATCTGTAAAAGCTGTTATGTTGATAACTTGTAAATCAACATTTCCCCTCAAGTTCAAATGTGTCAAATGTTTCAATCCTTTAAATGAGCTTGCGTGAATAGTAAACACGTTGTTTTTTTGGAGGTCCATTTTTTGCACGTTTAAATCCCATGTATTGCTAACTGCATTAATATCCCTGATTTTATTTAAACCCAGATCCAGAAGCCGTAAGCCTTTCATGCGGGAAAAATATATCGGCTTTATGTCATTAATAGAACAATCAACTAGAACAAGAGTAGCAACTAAAGGTAAATCTAAGTATCCCAATTTGGTGACGTTGGACAGGTTGTTACGTGAAAGGTCCAGAACCTTCAGCCATTTGCTTTGCAAAAGCGCAAAGTAATGCCAATCGACCCCTATTAAAAAATTGTGTTGTAACGAAAGCTCCTTGATTTCAGAATGTGATATACCTTTGAAGAATGGTCCCCACAGACCTGGCGACATACCCATTTGATCGAAGACCAGAGATGATGAGCGTATGGATGAGATAGAGTGCTGATCAGTCATGAACAGTGTAAGTAAGCTGAGGTCAAATCGATGTATTTTGCAGTCAATTCTGAATGTATCTGGTGTTATTGCCATGATTTTACTCAACCGTAGATGTATTGTCAGTTTAGGAACTCCTGAACAACAAGAAGTTATGTTGATACGGCGAATTCGAGAGACACGTAGATCAAGCAGTCGTAGATTAGGGAGCCATTTCAACATGTTGCCGGGAATGGTATATAACGAAGGCCCTTTAAAACCTAGATAAGATAATTTTGTACAATTTATGAACATATAAGATGTGATGGTTGGTAAAAGAGCATTTTTACCCAGTTTCAGACTAACTAGTTCTGACAATGGATGAAAGGTTGCATTAGAGATGTGTTGTATATAATTGTTAAATAGTGACAAGCTCGTTAGACGTTGGTATGAACTAAATGACGCATTAAAAAGACGAACGATTAAATTAGAGGAAAGGTCAAGTTCTTCTACACCTGGAAACAAGTTTCGTGGAACCTGAAAGAGTCCCATTTTCTGGCAGGAGATTTGTCTATGAAACGGACCAGACCGACAGTTAGGACGGTTACTTGTGAGTTCAACATGCTGGAATGAATCTTCTGTAGCTGTCAAGATGGTCAGATATAAAACAACCGTAAGCTGGATCAATCTTGTTTCAGCCATGTTGGTCAAAAGAGCTGAAATTATGAGGGAAAGTGAAACGAACCTTATAATTGTTAATCCCAGATTTGATATTATTCAAATTCAAGTGACATGATTGCGCTTGAAGATAGAAATACAAGACGAGTTGTGAAACACCAAAACTGAACACAAAAATATCTCGTGTGGTGTTCCTATATTGATACTTGGGGAAGGATGGCTATATATACATTAACTTCCTAGGCCACAATTTTCATTTAAACCTGGAACTTGTTATTGCCTTCAATGCACTATTATGCACAATGATAAATAGTAGTAAAAACACATTTGTTCAGCAACGACAAAACAGAACAGAATGAATAGAAACAAAGTAATTTGTCATGTTAGTGCTTTCCTCGATTTACTTTCTCATTTACACAGTGTTATCAATTTAAAAGAATTTAAAAAAATAAAAAATTTAGGGAAAAAAAAGATGCTCTGAATTTTTTCTTTGGAGTGAATTATCATAGGTTTTCCTCAGTCTAGTTACCCCCGCCCCGCCATATTTAATGCCGTCAATTAAGTTCCTATAGCTTATCGATTTTCCGAAACAACTGATTATTAACAAGTTAACTTGATTAAGATTCAGAAATACAATAATAAATTCATTATCTTTACATATATCTACTTCAATTGGGTTCGTTCGTTCGTGTCTCCTTAGATCAAGATTAATGTATCTTGATCATCGGAGTAGTTGCTACAACCGGCCGTGTCAGACACGTTGCCCCGGGGTGCGAGATAGGACTCTTGTAGCGTGCCCCCATTTAAAACAATTTATTATTATACAATAACAGTTAACATTACATTTAATTAATAGCATGAAACTATTACAATTACTCTCATGTTACAGAAAAAATATATATATAATATATATATATATATATATATTATGAATCAATTGATTTGGTCGATCCAGTTCGATGGCACAAACACGGCACTACTGGACAGAGATCCTAATAATTACAGAGCTTGGTCTTGTTGCTCTGTTCGCCAGCAGTTTGAGGATATGGAATCCCGCGGCACATTACTCACATTACTTCAAATAGGTTACTTCGTTCCATTGGGGCTTCGCGTCTTCGGGTTACACGAATTTCTGTATATAATCAGGCCTTAATTTAAGAAGGATTGTGTGTAAAGTGTTGTGAAATACACCCCTCTAATCGCCAAGGTCTCGGGTCCAGCTTACCTGACACCTCCTAAAAAACCTAAAGCGAATCTACGAAAACTCGCGCATCGACACGATAGTTTTTATACGAGATCAATAGTCACAAGAGTTCGTAAAAAGGCCAGCGATCGCCTCTTTGTCATTTTCTGTTTGCATGTTTGCATGTTTCCACAAATGTGCATGTAAAATATTAGCTTTACTTCTGCAAGGACCAATTACACAAATATGTGATTATTTTGCGTTCAGTTTACCCGACTTTTCGTGAATATAGGAGCACGTTTTTACGAAAATAGTGTAAACCGACAACCGAACCGACCCGACTCCAAGAACCGTTGGAACGAAGTAGGCCACTTCAATGTAAAAAAAATATTCAAATGATGACTAAATTGAAGTAAAATAACAAAAGCGGATTAAGGATTCTCCGGTTGGGTTGTGAAGTACACGCAAAAAGGAAAGGGACCAACTGAATTCACTCTAAAATTCTCAGACAAACCAAAAGGTAAATCGATAATATTTTATAACAATAAACATTTAAATTAAAATTTATCTAACTCAATTTGTTAAATTAGCGGAAACGGTTACAAATATTCATTAAGAGCGCCAAAAACTGTAAATGCACTTTTATTGCTGATTTGATGACTTTGACCGGAACCAAGTAAAGTTAGCAGTATATAAAGTGAGAAAAGCAACAAATCACTCACTTTTCGATATCTATACGAAGAAATGTCAACGGATCAGCAAAGTCTCAGAGGGTCTCAGTGTCGATACAGATCTATCGCGTAAAACTTACTCGAATGACGAATAATCTTTGAGATTGCCTATCATACATCAGCAGGTGTAGTTGATATCAACTGGGTGGGGCGCAATTCCAAAGCCTGGCGAAAGTGAAACAACCATCTATCATTACAAATAGATTAGTAAGTTAAGGAGCTATCGAGGGACCTCAGAAGGAGTGTTTCAAGCTAGGGCGGACTATTATCACGGTTACAGCTTTTGTTTGTTTTATATTGCTTGTCATTTTTTAATCAATCACAAATTTAATCATACCACGGGTTCTCTCAAAAATAGTTCAGACATAATTTAGATAATAGAATAGTTGCACCATCTTTCACCGTTGAAATGTTTATGTTTATAAATGATCCAACAAGTATTCATAAATGAAACTAAAAAGCACATTATGTTTAACGTTATGAAATTTCCAATCTCATAGTTAATCATTTGTATGCGCACTCTCATAACTAATTCAGACGTAATTTAAGTAATAGAATAGTTGTACTATCTTTCGCTGTTGACAATTTTACTTGTTTATAAATTATCTAAAATTATTTATAAATGAAACTAAACACACATTATGTATAATTTTTCATCAAAAAATAAACACCTTAATGATATTCTTTCCCGGTACACAATTTGCCAACATGGCAGGAATACTGGGGTAAACGTACTCCATGTTGATTTATTTCTTTCACGTCAATTACGAAAATCAAGCAAATCATCATCCCGGTGATAATTAGGGAATGACACATTTCTAGTGGTTTAAGTCGATCACTATCTTTTTGCTGCTGTTTAAGTTTTAAGGGCAAACTCTCTCTCTCTCTCTCTCTCTCTCTCTCTCTCTCTCTCTAAGTGCCATATCGTTTGACTTTGGCGATCATGCTGTTCCACAACTCTCGGCTCCTAGCCTTCTGTATTAGTACCACTCCCAGTTCTTTCACTCCTCTCTCTTCTAACAATTTCTGCAGACTGTTTATCCAAAGTATCCTCCTTCTTCCCCTACTCCTTTTTCCCACAATTTTCCCTGTCAAAGCAAGATTCTCTAGGCCTTCTTTACGTGTAATGTGACCCATGAACTTCAACTGCCTAATCAACATCTCACGTATCATTTTCCTTTGCACTCCTGCTCGTGTAAGAACTTCCTCATTACTAACTTTGTCAGTCCAGGGGATTTTCATCATTCTTCTTAGAAACCACATTTCGCAACTTTCCAAACGCTTTTTAGTATGAGAGGCTAAAGTCCATGTTCCACTACCATACATAAGTACTGGGTAGATGTAACAATTCAATACCCTTATTCTGGTTCTCATACACAGTGTTCGATTTGTCAGAATTGTGCCTAACTTTGAAAATGCAGATTTAGCGAGAGCTATCCTTCTCTTGATCTCTGTCTCGCATCTGGCATCCTCGGTAATCATGCTGCCGAGGTAGTTAAGGGCAAACAGATATCGTTATAGACCCTTATCTATCAAAGGTGGATCAGTTTCATTTGATGTTCTAATGTAATTAAATAATGATAAATGTATTCTGGTATAAGAAAAATATCAATAATCAATATCGTTTAATCATTTTAATGGTCTCCGATTGACAAAGAGCACCACTTGAAATAAAAAGGTTTCTGTTCTAAAGGAATTTAAAAGAGCATAAATTCAATGTGTGAGATCTGCACGTGACAAACCACCTGAGAGCAGGCGATGAATTAATCATGATTAATTTATTTCGGTTTTATTTCGACTGGACGGTCTTCTTTAAGTCGATTTCCGGTTTTGTGTTCATATAAAAGTCATTATTTTGCACATTATGACCGTATATAACAATCATCAGACTTTTTGAACATAATTATGAAATCGAATGATGGATGAATGGGATGTAAACGTTTTTTATATCAGGATTGGGACACTTTGGCTATTTTCGAATAATGAATGAATTATCCAAAGAACATTATTAACCAAATTAAATATTGTAGATAGTAATAATAATAATAATAGGCATTTCTATAGCGCCGTCTATCTAGATAATTCTATTCCGAGGCGCATTTATTATTACCCCGGCTTTAGACTAGCTGCCGTTTATACAGCGCTCCAGCATTTTAAGGAATTAATTCCTGCCAGGTACCCATTTACATCACCATTACCATGCATGTTGAAATAAAATGACAGAAACATGTAATTATACGCCAGATGAAAGTGCTATAGATTGTGGCAAATCAGGAATTGTTTGTTCCGCTGTTTTTTTTAATTCCAAACTTCAATTAATTTCTTTATATTTTCTGAATAAAATCTTGTCGATTTACAAATTTGTTCCTCAAAACCAGTGTAATTTCTCTGTCCATTCTCCTTCCCTTTCGTAGTTTTTGTCATTTCTTGACTGACTCTAGAAGACTAATAATTCCTTTCATTTTAGCATGTCTTGGTTGTCTCTAGTTTAAATTGATTGATCTGACTGAAGAAAAAAATTACTGATATAAAATCAACACATTAAAGCTAACATAAATTACAATATGAGTAAACGAAAAATAACCAAAACCCACAAACAACACATGGATATATAGCCCTGCTAAGCTATACCATTATAATTCTGCTGTTCTACAGAGGGTTCCTAACAATTTCGTAATTGCAAGAAGCCAAGATTCATTTTAAGCGTATTTTCTCAATACTTTAGTTATACATTATTGATTATGTGCTATACAAGCAACAATCAACATTGTTATCGTTTAATATTGATATACTCACTTGGCAGACGCAATTTGACCCATCTTCTGCGTTTTCTTGATCAATATAAATATTTTATTTGTCTATCCAAATATCTTCTACTTGTTCTTCAAGGCCCTAGTGAACATCAACGAGCCTGAGATGACAGAGTTCTGTCCGTGTCACATCTGATCTTGATGAAGAAGGAGATCAGAGAGCTACTGAGATCATCTGGGGAGCTATCGCTAGGGTCCTTCTCATCACTGAACAGTTCCTTCAGGAGTGGCCAGGATTCTACAAGATGGTCAGAACATTTTCATCTTTGACTTCCTTGTCTTCTTATAGAAAGATTCTTCTTTTTCTTCATGTTTTGTTCCTTCTCTATTCTGGCCCTCTTTCTTACTCCTCTTTCTTTTCAACGTAAATTTGCAATTCCCTGTTCAAATCGAGAGTCCCTTTCCACTATTATTCTCAATCAGTTTACAAGTCCCTGTTGTAATACTTTAAGCATTCCGAGCATTGAAATCTTGACTTGTAAAGACGCACTTTCCGATACCCCTACTCAAGGGTGTCGATTTGTATCCGTGGTTGGGGGAGGGGGGATGATAGGTGCCAACATATTTTCGGCAATGGATCAAAGCAACCAAGAGGTAGAAGCGTGTGGCAAGTTCATTTTAGGGGGGCGGTAGTGAGGTCCCTAGGGGGTTGGGTGCAGGGAGCGGGAGTCCCCCCTCCCCCGCAAAGCGCGGAAGCTTTGACGTTTCACTAAATTATTAGAGAAAGAAGACGATTCGTTGGACCGTTCTCAACTCTTAATCCTTGTTTGAATCAAGTTCCCGTTCCTCCGCGCATAGCGCGGAAGCTCTGACGTTTCATAAGATTAAGAAATAAAGACGATTCGATGTACCATTCTCGACTCTTAATCCTTAATATTTGAATCAAGTTCCCCTTCCTTCGCGCGTAGCGCGGAAACTCTGACGTTTCATTAGATTATTAAAGAAAGAAGACGATTCGATGTACCATTCTCGACTCTTAATGCTTGTCTGAATTCATTTTAGTCCATTCCTTCGCGAGCGCGGAAGCTTTCACATTTTATTATATTATTAGAGAAGGAAGACGATTCGTTGTATCGTGTCCTTGTCTGAATTCAGTTTCTCCTCTTCGCGCGGAAGCTTTGACGTTTCATTTGATTATTACTCTTAATCCACGTCTAAAATCATTTTCGCCCATCCCGCGCTCCGCGCGGAAGCTTTCACGTTTCATTAAATTATTAGTAAAAGAAGACGATACGTTGTATCGTGTACTTTGACGTTTCATTTAATTATAACTCTTAATCCTAGTCTGAATTCAGTTGCACCCCTTCCGCGCAAAGCGCGGAAGCTTTGCCCTTTTCACTAAATTATTAGAGAAAGAAGACGATTCGTTGTACTGTTCTCTATATTAATGCATAATTCAGTTTACCCACATGATGTACGTATGGAACGTTCGTTCGCAAATCTTTGCATGTTATTTCCGGGCAGTGCTTGTCGCAATAGCTTCTCGAAAGAAATTGTATACTACTGTTAGTGTTAACGGCCACTAATTAGGCCCATTAGTGACTATACAAAATATATGCTCTTCCCGGCTATTTGGGAATGTGTCAGTTTGCAACAGAAATGGAGAAACGCGAATTTTGTTGAAAATCATGTGATTTCACGAACATTTATAAATCACTTGTATGAAATTGAAAATAATTCATAGTTGGATTTTATTGGGGGGGGGGGCTAGCGCCCCGAAGCCCCCCCCCCCCCCCCCCCCCCCCTCCGATAGTACGCCAGTGAACTAGGCCTAAATCGGCTTTCTAATAAAACAAAAATAAGTTATGACATAATAATCTTTCTCTAAAAATGAAAATGTTTTAGGAAATATCAGGAAATAAAATGAGTGAAAAAAATTAAAATCAAGATACAATGACGTGAATTTTAAAAAGGGTGAACGAAAACAACATAACAACTAGTGAACTATCTTATAAGTCATACTAATGTCCGAAAATCTTTCACCTTGTCCCCGATCTCCTCACGAATTCATCTCAGAGTTCATCTATGTTTACACTGTCCAGGATTGTCTGATGTGCATAGCAGATTGCTACCTTTGCGCTTCGCGCTTAACATTTAGCTCGTTGCTTTTTGACGCTGCGTCTTTGCATTCGGCGCACTGCATAATTTCTATGATGCTGTTGATTGAACAAATTGAATAAACTCATCAATTCCTGATGAAGCCGTATGAGCGAGAATTCAATTTATTCTTGTCTCATATACGGTTGTCTCATTTACTTCGTATACATGTATGTATTATGAAAATGAGGTAGCAAAATGTGTATATTGATGGTCATCTTGCGAGTTATAACCATCAACTACTCTCATCGGGCTCTCATCATTAATTTTTCTCTTCATTTTTTAAATATTTTTTTTCATGGTGAATTATTGGGGGGGGGGGGGATGATTGTACAGGCCATCCCCCCACCTGAAATATTTTTGTTGGGGGGATATATCCCCCATCCCCCCCCCCCCCCGGGATCGACACCCATGCCCCTACTTGATGAAAATTACAACAATTCATACAATGTTTTTGAATTTATTATGTACATCAAAACAATGTTTACATATTATTTACTTCCCTACTCATCCAATCGTTCAATCATTTTTGTAATGTATTTCCCTATTGCATTCTCATCAATTCCACAGATAACGA
Source organism: Strongylocentrotus purpuratus (assembly GCF_000002235.5). Lineage (NCBI taxonomy): Eukaryota > Metazoa > Echinodermata > Echinoidea > Camarodonta > Strongylocentrotidae > Strongylocentrotus > Strongylocentrotus purpuratus. The sequence continues at coordinate 28,772,645 of NW_022145598.1, forward strand.
TAACACCGTTCAGCATGTTTTATACGTGTAGTAGTTCTGAGATCGAAGTGGCTCCTGAGGTTCCTCTACAGCTGTGCCTACACACCTTGTTCACTGGAAACACTTTTATCAACCTCTCACAGACAGGCGCGGATCCAGGATTTCTTAGGGGGGGGGGGGGGGGGGGGGGGGAGGGGGGGCCAAATTTGAAATTATGCGAGCCAAATATTGGTACGTAATGGCGACCAGCAGTGACGTAATTGAGGGGGTGCAGGGAGGGGCGAGTTTCCCCCTCCCTCCTTCGCGAAGCGCGGAAGCTCTGATATTTCATTACATTATTAGAAAAAGAAGACGATTCGTTGTACCGTTGCCAAAAATAATCCTCGTCTGAATTATGTTTCCCCCTTATGCTTTTACATTTCATTAAATCATTAGAGAAAGAAGACGATTCGCTGTGTCGTTATCGACTCTTAATTTTCGTCTAAATTCAGTTTCACCCCTCCCGCGCAAAGCGCGGAAGCTTTTACGTTTCATTAAATCATAAGAGAAAGAAGACGATTCTTTGTACCGTGCTCGACTCTTAATCCTTGTCTAAATTCAGTTCCCCCCCCCTTCCGCGCAAAGCGCGGAAGCTTCGACGTTTCATTAAATTATTAGAGAAAGAAGACGATTCGTTGTACGGCTCTCGAAAATAATTCTCGTCTGAATTTATTTTCCCCCCTTCCGCGCAAAGCGCGGAAGCTTTTACGTTTCATTAAATCATTAGAGAAAGAAGAAGATTCGTTGTGTCGTTATCAACTCTTAATCTTCGTCTAAATTCAGTTTCACCCCTCCCGCGCGAAGCGCGGAATGTATTAAATCATTAGAGAAAGAAGACGATTCGTTGTACCGTTCGCGACTCTTAATCCTTGTCTAAAATCATTCCCCCCCCCCCCTCCTCCGCGCGAAGCGCGGAAGCTTTTTTACGTTTTATCAAATCATTAGAGAAAGAAGACGATTCGTTGTACCGTTCTCGACTCTTAATCTTCGTCTACATTCAGTTTTCACCCCTCCCGCGCGAAGCACGGAAGTTTTTACGTTTCATTAAATCATTAGAGAAAGAAGAAAATTCGTTGTACCGTGCCCGACTTTTCATCCTTGTCTAAATTCAGTTTCTCCCCCCCCCCCCCCTCCCGCGCGAAGCGCGGGAACTTTGACGTTTTCATTAATTCGTTAGAGAAAGAAGACGATTCTTATCACCGTTCTCGACTCTTAATCCTTGTCTAAATTCAGTCTCCCCCCCCCCCCCGCCCCTCCTCCGCGCAAAGCGCGGATGCTTTTACGTTTTATTAAATCATTAGAGAAAGAAGACGATTCTTATCACCATTCTCGACTATTAATCCTTGTCTGAATTCAGTTCCACCTCCCCCTCCTGCGCATAGCGCGGAAGCTTTGACGTTTTATTAAATTATTAGAGAAAGAAGACGTTTCGTTGTATCGTTCTCGACTCTTGATCCTTGTCAGAATTTAAAAAATGTTCTTTGTTTACTCCTTTTTCTTCCTACGCCCTCTTCCTTTTCACTCCTCTCTTTTTTTGGCCGGCGTTTTTGGGGGGACCATCCCACCAGCCCCCCTCCCCCCACCCTGGCTACGCGCCTGCGGTCAGATGAACATGTGTTGATACCTTGTCCGCCCCCGGAAGCTTAGGAGTTTAAGGCAATCATTTACGGTCAGATAAGCATTCAGGGGTCCGCCTTAGGCGGGTCCAGGGGGCAGAACCCCGGAAGTTCAGGGGTTTTAGGTATTTAATTACGGTCAGATGAGCATTATTTTGATACCTAATTGTGACACTGGCAGGTCACTAATTGGCGTGGGGTTCTGGGGGCGGAGCCCCTGGAAGCTCAAGGGTTTTATGCACTCCATTACGGTCAGATGAGCATCAAGGGGCCCGCCTTAGGGCTCTCGGTTGGGTCCAGGGGGCAGAGCCCCCGGAAGCTCAGGGGTTTTAGGAGTTTAATTACGGTCAGATGAGCATTTTTTTTATACCTTATTATTGTGTGACACTGGCAGGACACTATTTGGCGTGGGGTTCAGGGGGCGGAGCCCCCGGAAGCTCAAGGGTTTTAGGCACTCAATTACGGTCAGATGAGCATTATTTTGATACCTAATTGTGACACTGGCAGGTCACTATTTGGCGTGGGGTTCAGGGGGCGGAGCCCCCGGAAGCTCAAGGGGTTTATGCACTCAATTACGGTCAGATGAGCATCAAGGGGCCCGCCTTAAGGCTCTTGGTGGGGTCCAGGGGGCAGAGCCCCCTGAAATGAGGGGTTTTAGGCATTAAATTACCGTCAGATGAGCATCTAAGGGCCCGCCTTAGGGCCCTAGGTGGAATCCAGGGGGCAGAGCCCTCGGGGCTTTAGGCATTTAATCATGGTCAGATAAGCATATTTTGATACCTCATTATAATGTGACACTGGCAGTTAACTATTTTTTCTTTCTTGCTCTCTTTCTTTCTATTTCTCTTTAATATACTTTTTTTTTTTTAAAGTGGGGAGGGGGGGGGGGGGAGGGCTCGAGGATCCCTATTCCCGTCGTTCCGCGGGCCCTGACATGTAGGCATCTCAAGAAGCATTTTCTTGACTGGCTGTAAATTTAGGAATTTGACATTTTCAAACAAACGCATATAAAAGTATAATTTACTTAAAAGTGAGGAAAAATCTCGGAAAATTATGTCATTTCAGCTTTTTTTTTCTTCTAAACGACCGTTATGGAATTAGAAATAAACCACGTTTAAATTTCCTTAAAGCTCCCCCCCCCCCCTCCCTATCAGTACGCCAGTGCCGCCCCCGATCTATACCTTGTTGGCGGGAAAATTGCAACTGATATCCCTTACCTTTCTTCATTCTCTTTTTTTTTTTCTTTCCCTTTCTCTCCTCTTTCCCTTCCCTTCTCTTTTTTTTTAAGCGGGGACGGGGGGGGGGGCAAGGGCATTTTGCCCCTCCCCCCGACCCACAACTTGTTGGCGGGAAAATTGCAACTGATATCCCCTTCTTTTCTTTTCTTCTTCCTCTTTTTTCCTTCCCTATATCTCCTCTTTTTTCTTTTTTCTTTCCCTTTCCTTCCTTCTCTTTTTTTTGATGGGGGGGGGGGGGGGGGAGGCAACAGCCTGGGAGGCAAGTCCTTTTGCCCCCCCCCCCCCGATCTCCTTCTTCACTCTTTTCTTTTCTTCTTCCTCTTCTTTTTTCCCTTTCTCTCCTCTTTCCCTTTCCCTTCTTTTTCCTTCTCTCTTTTTTTTTTTTTTTTTTTTTTTTTACGGGGGGGGGGGGGGCCAAGGCCCGCTCGGCCCCCCCCCCTGGATCCGCGCCTGCTCACAGAACGGAGCCAGCTACGAGATCGACCTAGGACCCATGTTCCCAACCCTGGGTAACAACATATTTTTCGCAGGTGTAAAACTATTGAAATACGATAAGCAAGTACCAAACTGTACAACTATACTATGTCAGGCAATGGTTAAACATGTTGTCATTTCTTAACTAATCAACGAAACAAAGATCTAGTGACGTTCTTAATTATACGAAGAAAATCAAAACGTATATTCATAAGACAAAAGCCAAGCCTAAGTGTAGTTATATTAGAATTTTCAGGGGAACCATCTCAGTCTGTCCATGAATGGCTAGAAGCCCTAGCTCTTTCTGCTACTGATGGCAATGACACTTGTCCAAGTCCAATCTCAGAGACGCCATCTACGCTACCCGATCCGAGTCGACTCTCCGACGAAGTATAGCAGGTAGTTCTGACTCAACGCCACATACTGTTCCTGTGATTAAGACATACCCTTTAATAAACTTTAAAGAACTAGGGAGCAAAATGATTGCCGGATGATCTATGTTTAAAGGACACATCTTTACAATATTGTTGGTCTATTTGAATTAATCATTATTGATCGATGCTTCACGTGGATATATTATAAGACTATGATACTTCCTGTCATGATGCTGGTGATGGTGCGGCCAGGGATTCATCATCACCGATGGCCAAGGATAAGAAGGTGGCTAAGAAGAAAGCAGTTGAGATCAAGTGGGATCTGGTCGAAGAAAAGACAACCAAGATCAGCGAGGAGAATGAAATCAAGGAAGCAAGGAGGGTAGGTGAAAGGCTTGATATCCCTTTGGTTGTATAGAATCTTAGATAGCACTATGGCTCAAGGTACATGACCACTTGTTTGATAGCCGGACCTCTGACTTGACAGCCTTCGTGGATCTTTACTCATCCTGATGTTGCTAGGTCGAGGTGTTAACACAAAGTATTTCACCTGTATTATTTTGTTAGTATTTTTGAAACCACACACTGTTAGAAAAATTAAACAAGTTGTTTAAAATTTTAAATTTTAAACAACCCCGAGTTAACCGGTGAATCGCTCAACGTTGTTTAAAAATTAAACAAATTAAGGTTGTTTACATTTTGAACACTTAGTTGTTTAAAAATTAGGAAACCTTTTAAACAACAGTTGTTTAGTAATAAAATTGCACAACTCGGTTGTTTAAAGCAAGTTGTTTAAATTTTAAACAATAATGTTTAAATTACTAAGCAACTGTTGTTTATTCAGTATTACTGCACAACTGGGTTGTTTAAAAGGAGTTGCTTAAATTTTAAACAGAACTGTTTAATGGTTATTATCTGGTTGTTTGAATTTGTGAAATGACCTACTGGAACCACTCCTGCAATAATCACAACGATTTATACACTGTAACATGCAGAGCTTGTTGCCAATTTACTTCAACATTTGTTCATCATATTCATGGCAGTGACAGACAACATTATTATTTGTCTCTATAACTTCACCTAAACCCCATCGACGAAGCCGAGAAGAACCAAGTCGTCGCCTTGCCCTTGTTCCGCCATTTTAGTATGCACTTGCACTGCACTTGCACTGCATGCTTGCATGCATGTATTATGTACGTACTTTGTGCATATCGCATGTGTGTGCGCAAATTGCAATCGCGTATTGAGAAAATATCAACGACGCCCCCGGGACTTTTTAAACAACTCTGTTTAATTAAATATTTTTGTCTTTTAATACATAGTTGTTTAAGTCAATCGAGCGCTGATTTTTCGATTTTGAACAACGTTGTTTACTTTTTTAAACAACATTCTTTTAAACAGTGATATTTTAAACACCGTTCTAACAGTGCATTTATCAGTTTAGTTAAAGAACAGTAATGCCATATTGTTCAAAAGGACTTATTCGATTTTTGTTTTGTTATCGTAATGCCGGAAGGAAACCATTCCATGTCATGCTTAAAAAAAGTTGAAAAGAGACTTTCATGCATTTGTAATGAAACATGTACGTCACTGTTTATGTTTTCTCAGGTTGCCAAGGCGTTTGTAGTGGTGCTCCTGGCCGAATCGATGACGAAGTACATCTATGAACACGAAGAGAGTTCTAATGGCCATGCTTCTGGTGCTGGTTCGACCACTAATCGAAATGCACGTCATGCTGCTGCTAAAGCGTCGGCCGAAGCAGCTCGAGCTGCTCAGAGTGGCGACGCTGAAGCGGCTGCGAAAGCCGTGATCGCGGCGGTGAAGGCCGTGGAAGATGTGACGAACCCGAGGAAGAATCACACCAGGATTCGAAGCCCTGTCAAGAGTAAAGTGTGCGTCGTTGTGTTATGCAAGCGTACCACTGAGAAAAAGACTCTGTCAGCTATACCCCGCACTTGAGTTTGATTATGCATGTAGATGGCACTGCTCGGAGAATCCAACTAGAAATAATATCTGTAAGCCACTTTCACTTACCGACGGTATTTTTTAATTAAGCGCTAGATAAATCCAGATTGTGTGTATCATTATCAAAAAGGTTACACTCTGTTTGTAAAGTATTCTGTAGTGAAAATGTAGGTAAAGTTTTCATGTTTATCTACACCATTGAAAATGTCCAAAATAAGAGCCCTGAAAAAGGCCGTTGAGCACCGCCAATTCAGAGCCATATTCTTGACGTTTCGATCAGTATGTTTTAAAATATTATGAAATACTTGAATACTTCCACATGATTATAAATCATTACAAAGTGGATTGCGTTATCATTTCCTTTTCATTCTCAATCAATATGACCTTAAGTTTTAACGACATACAATCATACAGGGAAAATGGTTTTATATTCTGTACATTATGCAATTCTAGAGATATACCTGTATGATATAAGATCCGAAGTATAGCGGTAATGTGCATAAAGTGTAAACCAAGTTAGTCAATTTGTATAACTGAGACAGTTCGAGTTGCCTTCAAAATCTCTTTACCACCATTTAATTCGTGTCTTTATTCTGAAGGATCTCTGACGTAGTCATAGCCACAACACCTTTTGCTGTTGTAAATTATAGCGTCTTTTAAATTGATAGGGTAAGAACGGAATTTGATGAGTTCAAACTACGATATCTATTAGATTTTTTTTTTTTTTTTTGGGGGGGGGGGATAAATGAGATCCCATAAAATCTTCACTCTATAACCTGTACCCAAATATTTGAATACCAATGTTCTCTCCATGTGAAACTGATTTAATTAAATACCTTTCGGTTTCCGTTTTGTTGAAATGCTGTTTTGGGACCGAATTGCCCATAACCCCCAGCATTATGTGAAACGACACAATATATATAATGCGTCTGTATACTTCGGGAAAAGATATTCAGTACTTGCATAAGAAAATGTTGAAGATGGTCATAGACAGGATCTCGGTTGTTGCCAAGGTACATGATACAAATACTGTCTGTATGTCATAAAAATATATATATAGATCCGTAATTCTCATAATTTATGGCCTGTTGCCTATTATTCCAATTCCAGTGCAACGTGTTGATGAGATTAATATATTGAATGTGCAATGGCGACTTTTGATTTAGGTTTGGTCGAAGAAAGATAACATTGAAATCAATACTCGCCCTGTGATAACAACAACTATGAGAGTAAATATCATGGTGCAGAATCCAAGGTCAATATTCTTCATGTCAATTGTATCAATTAAGTGTAATCATAAAATAAAACATATTTACAGAAAATACTCAGTTTAGTATTTCATAGTGTTGGCTTATTATCAAATGATGATTTTGATGCTGTTGCTGCTGCTGCTACTATAGAATTACTACTTCTATTACCACTTAGGGGGCGGAGCGTCTTTCAAAGTAGGAGGGGGGGGTACCAACAAAAACGGGCACTTTCTGGGAAAAAGGGGCACCTACAAAAGGAAATCTCAAAGCGTAAATATACAATTTTTAGACATTGATATATATACCCTACATTGTGATACGATTATCAGAGATACAGTGTAACTTCAATGTTTGTTTCTCTTTACATGGCAAAGATTTTTAGATTTGTGAGGTCGCAGTGCATTGGCCTAATCAGCGTTTTATTTGCCCATTCAAACCTTCAACATCATGCTATGTAGCTTAGCCAGGAGAGCCAAATGTGTTTTGTACAACAGTAACTTCAGTCCATGTATACAGTTTCTTATACTAACAACAACATTGGAGAACTTTATTTCTGCATGATTATGCGACAATAAATGGACAGTAAGGTGAATTTCTGTTTCATTTTAGAGGGAAAGGTAATGCTCAGTACGAAAACTTATTGATGAATTGAAAATGGGGATTTCACCGGCCAATCATCCGAGTTGATGCTGAGATAGGGACACTGTATTAGAAAATTGTTAAAGTTTTGACCCCCCCCCCCCCCGCCCCTCCACTAAATCGCGACAAAGAGAGAGAGAGAAAGAGAGAGAGAGAGAGAGAGAGAGAGAGAGGGGAGAGAGAGGGGGAGAGAGAGGGGGAGAGAGAGGGGAAAAGAGAGAGAGAGAGAGAGATAATAGTAAACTCTCCCATAACACAGGTATAAATCTTCCCACGTGCACGTGGCCCTTGGTAATTCGCGTTTCAGTTCCGCACCCCCCCCCCCCCCCCTCTCCCCCTACCAGTGCCGCTAAATGGCTGGACCGAGGCTACACTCTTTGATACCTGATTCGGGTTACATAATTTGTTCAAATATTGGGGTATTACCTTATGAATGTACATTTTAATGTAGAAAAGATATCACACATACTAATGAGGGTCTTGTGACTATTTGTATTCCATTCAATCGTGAACCCCCCCCCCCCCCATCAACCCGCAAGTGTCCCTTAAATAACTGGGCCCGAATCACGGATCCAGCGCTCGACGAAATGATATTATATTATAAGAATCAAGTGATAATGATGTGGGGATTTTAATTCTCACAATCCAATATGGGGTAGAAAGGACGCGAACGGGAGGATAGTGGAAGAATTTATGCATAAATAGGATATTGCAGGCGCGGATCCAGGATTTTCCAATAGGGGGGGGGGGGGGGGGCCGGAAATTCCCAAATTGCGCAGACCGTTTTTTCAAGGTCATATTAGAAGCACCATACCGGTACAATTTTTGACATTTTCATCGGGGGGGGGGGGGGGGCTATAGCCTCTTGCCCGAAAAAGTAATTTTCTGGTTTCACAATTCGGCTGGTGATCGAGCAACAATTTGACCATAATATTGTGAAAGTGTTTAATATTCATCACCAAAATAAACGAGAAAAGATATACAAAAAAAACTCATATTCGGGCAGCTCGCTGCCACCCCCCCCCCCCCCCATTACGCGCGAAGCGCGGAAGCTTTGACCTTTCATTAATTATTAGAGAAAGAAGACGATTTGTTTTACCGTTCTCGACTCGTATTCCTTGTCTGAATTCAGTTTTCCCCCTCCCGCGCAAAGCGTGGAAGCTTTGACCTTTTATAGTTTAAATTGAAATTATTAGAGAAAGATGATTTGTTGTACCGTTCTAGACTCTTAATCCTTGTCTGAATTAAGTTTCTCCCTCCCGCGCGAAGCGCGGAAGCTTTGACGTTTCATTAAATTATTAGAGAAGGAAGACGATTTGTTGTACCATTCTCGACTCGTATTCCTTGTCTGAATTCAGTTTTCCCCCCCTCCCGCGCGAAGCGCGGAAGCTTTGACGTTTCATTAAATTATAAGAGAAAGAAAACTATTCGTTTTACCGTTCTAGACTCTTAATCCTTGTCTGAACTCAGTTTCCCCCCTCCCGCGCGAAGCGCGGAAGCTTTGACGTTTTATTAAATTATTAGAGAAGGAAGACGATTTGTTGTACCATTCTCGACTCGTATTCCTTGTCTAAATCCCCCCCCCTCCCGCGCAAAGCGCGGAAGCTCTGACCTTTTATAGTTTAAATTGAAATTATTAGAGAAAAAAGATGATTTGTTGTACCGTTCTAGACTCTTAATCTTTGTCTGAATTGAGCTCCCCCCCCCCCCCGTCCCGCGCGAAGCGCGGAAGCTTTGACGTTTCATTAAATTATTAGAGAAGGAAGACGATTTGTTGTACCATTCTCGACTCGTATTCCTTGTCTGAATTCAGTTTTCCCCCTCCTGCGCGAAGCGCGGAAGCTTTGACGTTTCATTAAATTATTAGAGAAAGAAAACTATTCGTTGTACCGTTCTATACTCTTAATCCTTGTCTGAATTCAGTTTCCCCCCCCCCCCCCCCCTCCCGCGCGAAGCGCGGAAGCTTCGACGTTTCATTAAATTATTAGAGAAGGAAGACGATTTGTTGTACCATTCTCGACTCGTATTCCTTGTCTGAATTCCCCCCTCCCGCGCAAAGCGCGGAAGCTCTGACCTTTTATAGTTTAAATTGAAATTATTAGAGAAAAAAGATGATTTGTTGTACCGTTCTAGACTCTTAATCTTTGTCTGAATTGAGCTTCCCCCCCCCCCCCCCGTCCCGCGCGAAGCGCGGAAGCTTTGACGTTTCATTAAATTATAAGGGAAAGAAGACGATTCGTTGTACCATTCTCGACTCTTAATCCTTGTCTGAATTCAGGTTCCTCCCGCCCGCGCAAAGCGCGGAAGCTTTGACCTTTTCATTAATTATTAGAGAAAGAAGATTTGTTGTACCATTCTCGACTCTTATAACTTGACTGAATTCAGCCACCTCCCCCCCCCCCCCGCCCGCCCTCCCGCGCGAAGCACGGAAGCTTTGGCCTTTCATAGTTTAATGAAATTATTAGAGAAAGAAGATGATACGTTGTTTGTCTTGACTCTTAATCCTTGTCTGAATTCAGCTCCCCCCTCCTGCGCTTTGCGCGGAAGCTTAACATTTCATTAAATTATTAGAGAAAGAATACGATTCGTTGTACCGTCATCGACTCTTTATCCTTGTCTGAAATGAGTCCCCCCCCCCCCCCTCTCCCGCGCAAAGCGCGAAAGCTTTGACGTTTCATTAAATTATTAGAGAAAGAAGACGATTCGTTGTACCGTTCTCGACTCGTATTCCTTGTCTGAATTCAGTTTTCTCCCCTCCCGCGCAAAGCGTGGAAGCTTTGACCTTTTATAGTTTAAATTGAAATTATTAGAGAAAGATGATTTTGTTGTACCGTTCTAGACTCTTAGTCCTTGTCTGAATTCAGTTTCTCCCTCCCGCGCGAAGCGCGGAAGCTTTGACGTTTCATTAAATTATTAGAGAAGGAAGACGATTTGTTGTACCATTCTCGACTCGTATTCCTTGTCTGAATTCAGTTTTCCCCCCACCCGCGCGAAGCGCGGAAGCTTTGACGTTTCATTAAATTATTAGAGAAAGAAAACTATTCGTTTTACCGTTCTAGACTCTTAATCCTTGTCTGAATTCAGTTTCCCCCCTCCCGCGCGAAGCGCGGAAGCTTTGACGTTTCATTAAATTATTAGAGAAGGAAGACGATTTGTTGTACCATTCTCGACTCGTATTTCTTGTCTGAATTCCCCCCTCCCGCGCAAAGCGCGGAAGCTTTGACCTTTTATAGTTTAAATTGAAATTATTAGAGAAAAAAGATGATTTGTTGTACCGTTCTAGACTTTTAATCTTTGTCTGAATTGAGCTCCCCCCCCCCCCCCCCCCGTCCCGCGCGAAGCGCGGAAGCTTTGACGTTTCATTAAATTATTAGAGAAGGAAGACGATTTGTTGTACCATTCTCGACTCGTATTCCTTGTCTGAATTCAGTTTTCCCCCTCCTGCGCGAAGCGCGGAAGCTTTGACGTTTCATTAAATTATTAGAGAAAGAAAACTATTCGTTGTACCGTTCTATACTCTTAATCCTTGTCTGAATTCAGTTTTCCCCCCCCCCCTCCCGCGCGAAGCGCGGAAGCTTCGACGTTTCATTAAATTATTAGAGAAGGAAGACGATTTGTTGTACCATTCTCGACTCGTATTCCTTGTCTGAATTCCCCCCTCCCGCGCAAAGCGCGGAAGCTCTGACCTTTTATAGTTTAAATTGAAATTATTAGAGAAAAAAGATGATTTGTTGTACCGTTCTAGACTCTTAATCTTTGTCTGAATTGAGCTTTCCCCCCCCCCCCCCCCCCGTCCCGCGCGAAGCGCGGAAGCTTTGACGTTTCATTAAATTATAAGGGAAAGAAGACGATTCGTTGTACCATTCTCGACTCTTAATCCTTGTCTGAATTCAGGTTCCTCCCGCCCGCGCAAAGCGCGGAAGCTTTGACCTTTTCATTAATTATTAGAGAAAGAAGATTTGTTGTACCATTCTCGACTCTTATAACTTGACTGAATTCAGCCACCTCCCCCCCCCCCCCGCCCGCCCTCCCGCGCGAAGCACGGAAGCTTTGGCCTTTCATAGTTTAATGAAATTATTAGAGAAAGAAGATGATACGTTGTTTGTCTTGACTCTTAATCCTTGTCTGAATTCAGCTCCCCCCTCCTGCGCTTTGCGCGGAAGCTTAACATTTCATTAAATTATTAGAGAAAGAATACGATTCGTTGTACCGTCATCGACTCTTTATCCTTGTCTGAAATGAGTCCCCCCCCCCCCTCTCCCGCGCAAAGCGCGAAAGCTTTGACGTTTCATTAAATTATTAGAGAAAGAAGACGATTCGTTGTACCGTTCTCGACTCGTATTCCTTGTCTGAATTCAGTTTTCTCCCCTCCCGCGCAAAGCGTGGAAGCTTTGACCTTTTATAGTTTAAATTGAAATTATTAGAGAAAGATGATTTGTTGTACCGTTCTAGACTCTTAGTCCTTGTCTGAATTCAGTTTTTCCCCCACCCGCGCGAAGCGCGGAAGCTTTGACGTTTCATTAAATTATTAGAGAAAGAAAACTATTCGTTTTAACCGTTCTAGACTCTTAATCCTTGTCTGAATTCAGTTTCCCCCCTCCCGCGCGAAGCGCGGAAGCTTTGACGTTTCATTAAATTATTAGAGAAGGAAGACGATTTGTTGTACCATTCTCGACTCGTATTTCTTGTCTGAATTCCCCCCTCCCGCGCAAAGCGCGGAAGCTTTGACCTTTTATAGTTTAAATTGAAATTATTAGAGAAAAAAGATGATTTGTTGTACCGTTCTAGACTTTTAATCTTTGTCTGAATTGAGCTCCCCCCCCCCCCGTCCCGCGCGAAGCGCGGAAGCTTTGACGTTTCATTAAATTATTAGAGAAGGAAGACGATTTGTTGTACCATTCTCGACTCGTATTCCTTGTCTGAATTCAGTTTTCCCCCTCCTGCGCGAAGCGCGGAAGCTTTGACGTTTCATTAAATTATTAGAGAAAGAAAACTATTCGTTGTACCGTTCTATACTCTTAATCCTTGTCTGAATTCAGTTTCCCCCCCCCCTCCCGCGCGAAGCGCGGAAGCTTCGACGTTTCATTAAATTATTAGAGAAGGAAGACGATTTGTTGTACCATTCTCGACTCGTATTCCTTGTCTGAATTCCCCCCTCCCGCGCAAAGCGCGGAAGCTCTGACCTTTTATAGTTTAAATTGAAATTATTAGAGAAAAAAGATGATTTGTTGTACCGTTCTAGACTCTTAATCTTTGTCTGAATTGAGCTTCCCCCCCCCCCCCCCGTCCCGCGCGAAGCGCGGAAGCTTTGACGTTTCATTAAATTATAAGGGAAAGAAGACGATTCGTTGTACCATTCTCGACTCTTAATCCTTGTCTGAATTCAGGTTCCTCCCGCCCGCGCAAAGCGCGGAAGCTTTGACCTTTTCATTAATTATTAGAGAAAGAAGATTTGTTGTACCATTCTCGACTCTTATAACTTGACTGAATTCAGCCACCTCCCCCCCCCCCCCCCCGCCCGCCCTCCCGCGCGAAGCACGGAAGCTTTGGCCTTTCATAGTTTAATGAAATTATTAGAGAAAGAAGATGATACGTTGTTTGTCTTGACTCTTAATCCTTGTCTGAATTCAGCTCCCCCCTCCTGCGCTTTGCGCGGAAGCTTAACATTTCATTAAATTATTAGAGAAAGAATACGATTCGTTGTACCGTCATCGACTCTTTATCCTTGTCTGAAATGAGTCCCCCCCCCCCCCCTCTCCCGCGCAAAGCGCGAAAGCTTTGACGTTTCATTAAATTATTAGAGAAAGAAGACGATTCGTTGTACCGTTCTCGACTCGTATTCCTTGTCTGAATTCAGTTTTCTCCCCTCCCGCGCAAAGCGTGGAAGCTTTGACCTTTTATAGTTTAAATTGAAATTATTAGAGAAAGATGATTTGTTGTACCGTTCTAGACTCTTAGTCCTTGTCTGAATTCAGTTTCTCCCTCCCGCGCGAAGCGCGGAAGCTTTGACGTTTCATTAAATTATTAGAGAAGGAAGACGATTTGTTGTACCATTCTCGACTCGTATTCCTTGTCTGCATTCAGTTTTCCCCCTCCCGCGCGAAGCGCGGAAGCTTTGACGTTTCATTAAATTATTAGAGAAAGAAAACTATTCGTTTTACCGTTCTAGACTCTTAATCCTTGTCTGAATTCAGTTTCCCCCCTCCCGCGCGAAGCGCGGAAGCTTTGACGTTTCATTAAATTATTAGAGAAGGAAGACGATTTGTTGTACCATTCTCGACTCGTATTTCTTGTCTGAATTCCCCCCTCCCGCGCAAAGCGCGGAAGCTTTGACCTTTTATAGTTTAAATTGAAATTATTAGAGAAAAAAGATGATTTGTTGTACCGTTCTAGACTTTTAATCTTTGTCTGAATTGAGCTCCCCCCCCCCCCCGTCCCGCGCGAAGCGCGGAAGCTTTGACGTTTCATTAAATTATAAGGGAAAGAAGACGATTCGTTGTACCATTCTCGACTCTTAATCCTTGTCTGAATTCAGGTTCCTCCCGCCCGCGCAAAGCGCGGAAGCTTTGACCTTTTCATTAATTGTTAGAGAAAGAAGATTTGTTGTACCATTCTCGACTCTTATAACTTGACTGAATTCAGCCACCTCCCCCCCCCCCCGCCCTCCCGCGCGAAGCACGGAAGCTTTGGCCTTTCATAGTTTAATGAAATTATTAGAGAAAGAAGATGATACGTTGTTTCATTCTCGACTCTTAATCCTTGTCTGAATTCAGCTCCCCCCTCCTGCGCTTTGCGCGGAAGCTTAACATTTCATTAAATTATTAGAGAAAGAATACGATTCGTTGTACCGTCATCGACTCTTTATCCTTGTCTGAAATGAGTCCCCCCCCCCCTCTCCCGCGCAAAGCGCGAAAGCTTTAACGTTTCATTAAATTATTAGAGAAAGAAGACGATTCGTTTTACCATTCTCGACTTCCAATCCTTGTCTGAATTCAGTTTTCCCGGCCCGCGCGTAGCGTGTAAACTTCTGACGTTTCATTAAACTATTAGACAAAGAAGACGATTCGTTTTACCATTCTCGACTTCCAATCCTTGTCTGAATTCAGTTGTCCCCCTCCCGAGAGATGCGCGGAAGCTTTGACATTTCATTAAATTATTAGAGAAAGAAGTCGATTCGTTGTACCGTTCTCGACTTGTCAGAATTTTCAAAAATGTATCTTTGTCTGCTCCTTTTTCGTCCTATGTCATCTTACTGCCCCTACCGTCCCTGGCTACGCGCCTGCTTTAAAGGGAAAATGAAACAATCATGATTGTGATGGCACACGATTAGGTTTGTATAAATGAAATGGAAAAAAAGATCTATTACACCAACCATGGATAAATCACGGCCGGGAGCGTCATAGTTTTGTGTTATCGGGCAAGGGCCGCGGCCGGCCGGGGCGTAGCGACCAAGCGAGATTTTTTCAATGTTGAATGCTGAAATTATGCATTCTAGAAAATCCCTGAGCCCAATATGTACGTTCTTTCCGCTATATTTCTTTCTAGCTATATTTCTAAATTTCCTGGGGCACGTGTCCCCCTATCGGGCCCAGGATTGCCGCCCCTGTCCATGATTACTACCAACAAGAGTTTAAATACAAGCACAAGCGAGTTGGTATTAGCTGAATCCAAATGAAGGGCAAAATAAGAGTTGTGAAGCGGCCCTACCGTTAATTTAAAATTTGACTGTTGAGTATATAACTTCTATTTAAAAGACACCCAAATATTGTGCCCTTTCAAATTTCTCACTTCAGAGTGATGACCTTTGTAGCGCAGGGGCTGTTCTTAATGTTTAACTTTGAATCCGCGGCTCGAGATTTCTTTTCTTTTCTCTTCTTTTTTCCTTTCTCTCCTCCTTTCTTTTCTCTTCTCCTTTTTTTTCTCCTCTTCTCCTTTCTTTTTTTCTCTTCTTTTCTTCCTTTTTTTTGCGCCGCCAATAGGGGGGCCGCGGCCGTTTCGGCCCCCCCCTGGATCCGCCACTGGTGGGCTATAACGAGATGCGAGACGCTCGAGACCACAATGACTATGAGTTTGACGTGAACATCATTTTATACGACGATGACGATGTATGGATTCGCGAACAGCTTCGACCGGCTCTCGAAGAACGGCTACCACAGTTTCAGAGGAACGTCTTCGGTGACGAAGACCTTGTATTGGGTATGCATTACTTAGATTCCGTCGATTACGTGGTGAGCCACAGTTACAAGACCATCGTAGTGCTTAGCAGAGCTGCTGTGCAAGACCGCTGGTTCATACTCAAGTTCCGGACGGCCATGGACCACGTCAGTGACACTTTGACTGAATTTGTAGTCGTGGTCTTCCTTGAAGACATCCCAGATGATGAAATGCCATTCTTGGCGAGGTTGTATCTCAATGATGGCAGACCCTATATCCACTGGACTGAGGACGCAAGAGGACAAGAATGTTTCTGGGATGAATTGACCAAAAATCTGACCATTAATTTGAGGACAAATGACTTGATCCCAAACGAGTAGCATAACAGTCATGTAGGAACCTAGAGAAACGTTTGATGGTTATCAGTGAAGAAAGTTTTAGTCGTAGTAATAGTAGTAGTTGTCATGGTAGTATTAGTAGTAGTAGATTAATCGCTCTACTAATATTGTTAATTGTTTATTGTTAACTATCATCAGTATTATTATAATCAATATCCTCATCCTCATCATTATTATTAATATTATCATTGTTATTATTATTATTAATATTATCATTATGATTATTATTATCATTGTTAACATCATCATCGTCATCATCATCATCATCATCTTAACCATCGTCATTGGCATTATTGTTTCTGATGTTCTTGTTCTTGTTTTTGTAAAAAGTTTACATTGGAACTTAAATCTGTAAGAAAATCGGTTAGATAATTGGCAATCATAGAATTAACGTGTATCGTCGTGGTATGATGGTTTTATGACATGGTTGGATGCAAATCTTTATAAGACGTGTATCGCAGTTTCTTTCTATTGTTCAATATTAGAATTACAATCACCATTCGCTGAACAAGAGAATTTGCATTTAAAGGTTTATACTTACTGATTCCCATTACTCTAAGGCTTAGCGCACACTACACGATCTGACTGCGATCCGATTTTGGAAGAATTTACAAAAGCATTTTATATGAACATTTCAACATGTAAAATCTTTAATGACTGAGGATTTGTTTAATCATGGAATTAATAGAATCTAACTTTTAGGGGATTTCAAGCTTACTTCTTCAAGAAACAGATCGCAGCCGGATCATGTAGTGTGCGCCGGTAAGTGTTAGTGTAAGTAGTAAACCTCTTCAAGGCAACCAAAAAGCCATGTCCATGACACCTCTATAACGACGAACTTTTCTGTAGATTAAGATTTGGAACATAACACGAGAAGCTATGATGATAATTCGAGGTAAAACTAGAAATGCAATCGTGTCACAACGATGTGCGTGCAATGACGCCGTGTTTCTACGTGTCAAACGAAAGAGCTTCTCTCGGACTATCCAGAGCAATTTGCACGAAGTCTGTAGCTTCTGTGATATTGGAGATAGGTAGGGCGAAAGAAAGGCATCAACAGTGACCTTGATGGGATGGTACTATGCCTACGAAGTTTGAAAGAAATTGGGATAGGGGAAAGAACCTAGAAAGGGCTCGCAAGCACTGCGTGCACAAACCAATGGGATTTGGTGCATGTTTGACATTGCAATCAAGTTCGTTCTGGGGGCCAAATGCGTGAACCCGATATGCCCCATAGACAATGCGTGTAATGAATGGGCGGAAAACGTGCAGGATCTGTATTATGACCGGAGTTAAATTGTTTTTTCTCTCTCTCTTTACGTCTCTTTATGGGCCGTATTTGGTATCATTAGAAAGAGAAATTCATGGTTGTTATTGTAAACCACTTTTTTTTTTTCTATGATAATCCTATCAAAACACGTGATGTAAAATAGACTTATAGGACAAAATGGCGTCTTAAATGGCCCCCTTGACCAATTTCAAAAATCCGGCCAAGAGGTGCCCTGCGTATTGGAACTCGGCATGTCACTGCCAATTTTCAAGGAAAAAAAAGGATGTTTAAGGGGCGAAAAGCAGTCTGAAAAAATGACGTCATAGCCGAAACGTGTTAGGTTCAGGCGGAAACTCGGCGGAATTCGTGTAGTGATCTTTGTTCAATTGCGATTTACTCACAATTTTCTGTGTGAACATATATTATACTTGGTATCATTCGAAAGGGCACTTCATTGCGGTCAGTTTGACACCATTGTTAACTGCGCGCAATGTTTTGCGCGCATTGAACGCGCTATTACGTAATCCATAGTAAATTCATCATTTTTGGCGATAACTTTGCGCTGACATATTCGAATTTTACCAAACTTCGCAGACAGTTGTCACGTATATGGATACATATGTCTGCCAAGTTTCATTGATGTAGGTATGAAGATCGCCATTTAAGAGCAAGTTGAAGTTATTTCGGAATTTTCTTGAAAATGGCGAATTTGGAGGGCAATTTTCTCAAATTTGGTCAGTGATAGGGTATATAATTTTGTATATGGCTGGAAAGGGCATATGTTCAAGTATCTAAATCCAAAAAAGGGTACGGGTCTGCCAAGCCATGGAGATACGGCCACAGAAAGAAAGCCAATTCCCAGAACTTTAGAGGGCGCTATTTATGTTTTGCATAACCATTGGAGCGTAAAATTTGGCATGGCTATGTGCAATAATAAAATAAAGATACTGCGAGAAGATGAGATGGAACAGAATTGGTTAAAGAAAGTTATTGCAATTTTTAGATTTTTAGGGGTCCATTTTTCAAAAATTTGAGAGATTGTTGACGGAGTCGGTTTCAGATTTGAATTTTGAGTACGAAGATGGCATTTTGAAGGTCAAGTCATATGTCGCAGATAAAAGAACATCTCTTAGACTATCTAGAGGAATTTGTTAGAAGTTTGTAGGATCTAGGATAGTGGAGAGAGGAAGGAAGAAAGAAAGGCCTTAAAATGGACCAGAAACGGACAAAATGGCGCCTAGACGGTTATGCATGAGTGATTTCGAAAATCGAAGAATGTAGTGACCTTGATGAGATGTTAGAGACTATGCCTATGAAATTTGAAAGGAAAAGGACATGAGGAAAGCACCTAACTAGGAATAACAAACACTACGTGCAAAACGAATGGGATTTCTGGACGATAAGGAAAACAAGGAAAAGGAAAATACTAGAAATGCAATCGTGTCACAACGATGTGCGTGCAATGACGCCATGTTTCTACGTGTCAAACGAAAGAGCTTCTCTCGCCCTATCCAGAGCAATTTGTACGAAGTCTGTAGCTTCTGTGATATTGGAGATAGGTAGGGCGAAAGAAAGGCCTCAACAGTGACCTTGATGGGATGGTAGTGACTATGCCTACGAAGTTTGAAAGAAATTGGGATATGGGAAAGGACGTGGAAAGGGCTCGCAAGCACTGCGTGCAAAAACCAAGGGGATTTGGTGCATGTTCGTCATTGCAATAAAGATCGTTCTGGGGGTCAAAAGCGTGAACCCGATATGCCCCATAGACAATGCGTGTAATGCATGAGCGGAAAACGTACAGGATCTGTATTATGACCGGAGTTAAATTGTTTTTTCTCTCTCTCTTTAAGTCTCTTTATGAGCCGTATTTGGTATCATTAGAAAGAGAATTTCATGGTCGTTATTGTAAACCACTCTCTTTTTTCCCATGATAATCCTATCGAAACACGTGATGTAAAATAGATTTATAGGACAAAATGGCGTCTTAAATAGCCACATTGACCAATTTTAAAAATCCGGCCATGAGGTGCCCTGCGTATTGGAACTCGGCATGTCACTGCAAATTTTCAAGGAAAAAAAGGACGTTTAAGGGGCGAAAAGCAGTCTGAAAAAATGACGTCATAGCCGATACGTGTTAGATTCGGGCGGAAACTCGGCGGAATTCGTGTAGTGATCTTTGTTCAAATGCGATTTATTCACAATTTTCTGTGTGAACATATACTATACTTGGTATCATTCGAAA
Organism: Strongylocentrotus purpuratus; assembly: GCF_000002235.5. Taxonomy (NCBI): domain Eukaryota; kingdom Metazoa; phylum Echinodermata; class Echinoidea; order Camarodonta; family Strongylocentrotidae; genus Strongylocentrotus; species Strongylocentrotus purpuratus. Next base: position 28,792,283 of record NW_022145598.1, read on the forward strand.
GGGCACTTCATTGCGGTCAGTTTGACACCATTGTTATCTTCGCGCAATGTATTGCACGCATTTAACGCGCTATCACGCAATGCATAGTAAATACATCATTTTTTGAGATAACTTTGCGCTGACATAATCAAATTTTACCAAACTTTGCGGACAGTTGTCACGTATATAAATACATGTATGTGCCAAGTTTTATTGACGTAGGTCAAAGGATCGTAATTTTAGAGCAAGTTGAAGTTATTTTGGAATTTTCTTGAAAATGGCGAATTTGGAGGGCAATTTTCTCAAATTTGGTCAGTGATAGGGTATATAATTTTGTATATGGCTGGAAAGGGCATATCTTCAAGTATCTAAATCCAAAAAAGGGTACGGGTTTGCCAAGCCATTATGGAGATACGGCCACAGAGAGAAAGCCAATTCCCAGAACTTTAGAGGGCGCTATTTATGTTGTGCAAAGTCATTGGAGCGTGAAATTTGGCATGGCTATGTGCAATTATGAGATAAGGATACTGTGAGATTTAAATACAAAACGGAATTTATATAAGAAAGTTATGGCAGTTTTAGATTATTTAGGTGTCAATTTTTCAAGAATTTGAGAGATAGTTGACGGAGTCGGTTTCAGATTTGAATTTTGAATATGAAGATGGCGTTTTGAAGGGCAGGTTATACGTCGCAGATAAAAGAACATCTCTTAGACTATCTAGAGGAATTTGTTAGAAATGTGTAGGATCTAGGATAGTGGAGATAGGAAGGAAGAAAGAAAGGCCTTAAAATGGACCAGAAACGGACAAAATGGCGCCTGGACGGTTATGCATGAGTGATTTCGAAAATCGAAGAATGTAGTGACCTTGAAGGGATGTTAGAGACTATGCCTATGAAATGTGAAAGTAAAAGGACATGAGAAAAGCACCTAACTAGGAATAACAAACATTACGTGCAAAACGAATGCGATTTCCTGACGATAAGGAAAAGGAAAAGGAGGAAAAGGAGAATATTAATGGGGCAGAATGTGAACGAAAACAAGGCAATGACGAAGGTCGTCATTGCAATTAAGGTTTTTTTCTCATTGCCTTTTTTTAATACAACATTGTATCTTAAATCTCTCGGTGTCAAGGAGATTTCCTCAAGAATAGCGATCTCTGAAAATGTATAAATTATCGCCATCGAACATGACTGTGGAATAGCTTTATGCTTTATAATTATATACATTTCTGTACATTTCTGTAAATGATGCCAGTCACAACAAAACGTGCATGTTTTTAATAGCATTTTGAATACTTCACACATTATTATCACATTGATGTATGATAGTTCACAATTTCATTGTAAAGCGCTGTGTCAAAGGAATATTATGGCGTATTACAACAACATTTATGTGTACCTGGCTGTGTTTCTCACAGTTTAAACGAAAAGGTCACAACTATGGATGTACGGAGCGATAAAAGAGGAGGATGGGATGTCCCCGTCCAATTTGAGCATTTTAAAACATGATAATCAGTAATGAGAAATGCCTGAACCTGAAAAGTAGCAATCTGTTGTCTTTTCGAAACGAACTTACAGAAGATAATTATGGAATGAGAGGGATTTTCTTCTTTCAGCCAGGAAAATTGAGGACATTATTTTTACCTGGAAATATGAACATAAAAACGAGTTTAACTGTCAAAGGTGTCCTCCTGAAAGCCCGTGGAAATGTAGTCATGCAATCAACAATGTTTCCCATGCCATGGGGGGGGGGGGGGGGGGGGGAGGGGGGGGGGGGGGGGGGGGGAGATAGTGAAAACAATTTGTACTGTGTCAAATGTCATTGACATCACCACCCCTTCTTTTTAGGCCTGTTATAGAGCCATGGTGATTTTCTGTTTGACTATTCTAGTCATGCTAGCTACAGTCCGCATTAAAATATGTATTTCTTGATTTCTTCATAGCATTAGCCTGTCATAGTCTGTGCTAGATATTTCAATTTCTCTTTGAAACGATATCTGCTCTTAGGCTGGCGGGAGTGTTCGAAACCTCGAACCTCGCCACCCCGTCCCCTCTAGTTACACGTACATACATGACTTCGTGAATGTTATCAGCATAACTTGGAAGATATAGAAACATGATATCAAGAGAAAGAAAAATGGATTTGGAGATCATTTATGTTCGTTTTGTATACAGGAAATACAGGAAATAGAAACATATAACCATTTATTTTTATCTTGCGGGAGCGTTCAAAGGATATGGCAGGCTTTAGTACAACTTTTTTGAGTGAGATGAAATGATAGATTATAGAATGGCAAGATATATTTGTTGGGTTGGCAGGTAGTTTATATAGAATAAATATTTGTAATACTATAATTTTCATGATGAAGTATGTTATATTTATGTCAAGATCGGGGGGGGGGGGGGTAGGCAACTAGATGAAAAGATGAAGAAAAACATTTTTAATCATAGGGATGAGGAAAAGAAAATAGCCATTAGAATGGGAAAGCTGGTAGTACATTTTATAAAGTGGGAGCAACTTTACTCTTAATTAAGATTGATTTTCCTCTCCATCCTGAGCTTGTTAAAGTGTAACTCTATTTGGCAGTCTGGTTAATACTTACTTATTTAGCATATTTCTTGAGTTCAGCATGTTAGCAGAGACATCCACTGAGTGAGTAGTGTGTGTGTCTGTGTGGGTGTGCTTGTGTGAGGGAAGGGGGGGGGAGGGAGGAGCAGGACTTTGTACTAGTAAAATAACTTCAGATTTGTTAAAAAGTTTTTTATATAAGTGAATAACATGTACAATTGACTTATAAATTGTGTTTTTGTACTTCAAAGTTATAGACCAGTTTTTGGAAATGCCCCTCCCCCTCTCCAAAAATGAAATGGAAGCTGTTATTACCAATCATGTGAAAGAATATTTTTTGACTAATACGTGATGATACAAATTTTGCCCGGAAACCGCCTACTAATTGATATATTTGATAAATTAGCATATCTATCCAGACTGGATAGAGATCGCGTGGTCCCTTTCTGTGTACAGTGTTGGTAACTTTACCAAGACTGGGCCAAATTTCTTATCATTTTGATGATTCCAGAACCTTGCAGTACACACCATTACTTATATGCTAGATGAACAACCTTTTCTGATCGATTCCACAACGTTTCTTTCACAATGCAATCGCGTGACAAGAACTGGTTTATACCTTTAAGTTTACCTCGTTGCTCAGTTATATACTGCAAATGAGTTTGGATTTAATTATGTTTATGTATAAGCGATTAATATTCAAAATGTTTATTTATTTTATTAAATTGTATGTTGTTCTTGTTTTCGTTACATTTGGAGCAAAAAAACAAAATTAATTTTAAAACGTGTATGTGTGTGTGTGCGTGTGTGTGCGTGTGTGTGTGAGCGTGGTGTGTGTGTGTGTGTGCGTGTGTGTGTAGGCGTTTGGGTAGGAGGCGGGGCTGCACATGCAAAAATTGTGAATAACACAGGCGAAACAAACAGATCTGGACTTTAGATAGCACAAGTCCAAAAAAAAAACCTCTTTTACTATTACTTAATTTATTTAACGGCTGCCAATATTCAAGAAAAGTTTTATTTGTATTATACTCTTTTCACAGTTGTTGAAGTTTCCTGATTTTTACTCTCCATAAGACAAAAATAAACCAAAATAACACAATTATGTTCCCTTTCCCTTTCTCATTCTCTCTCTCTCTCTCTCTCTCTATTTTATACAAACATTGTCTATTCCCTCTTGCTACTCCTCCCTTCTTCAACACTTCTCTTACCTCTCTACTTTAACCCCTTCATTCTTGTTTTCTCACTTTATTCACCCATCTCTCCTCATACCTAGTTCCCTACTCCTGTCACACTTTCTTGTTCTCCTTTTCTGATGATTCAACAAAATGTATCAAACCTCTACGCATTCTAAATTGTTATTGTTTGATGCCAAGCTTTATGAAACTTGACCCTGGTTTCCTTTCTTTGTCCATTAATGTGAGCATTTAAAGAAAACGCGAGAACCTAAAGATATGAGATAGAAAGTGATGAGAATTTCGAGTACCCGACAATTAGCAATAGGCTCTTGTCTTTACAAAACGAACTTACGAAAGATAATTATGAAGTGAGAGGGATTTTCCTCTTACATCCAGGGATTTTTTTTGGTATAAATTAATTCTAGTCAAGCTATAACTACTGCCCGCTTAAAATTCTTCATGGCATTAGTCTGTGCTAGATATTTCAATTTCTCCTTGAACGGATATCTGCTCTTTATACATGTATTATATCAGGCTGATGGGAATGTTCGAAACATCGAACCCCGCCACTCCACCCCCTAGTTACATGTACGTAAATAACTCTGTTACTATTATCTAATTTATTTAACTGCTGTCAATATTCAAGTAAAATTTATTCAGACTTCTATACCACCTTTCTCTCTTCTGTTTCTCCCATGCTCTCTCTCTCTCTCTCTCTCTCTCTCGATCGATCGAAATGATATATATATACATATATATTTATATATAAAAATATACACTATATCTCCCCATCCTGCTACTCCTCCTTTCTTCAACACTTGTCTTACCTTTCTACTTTAATCCCTTCATTCTTGTTTTCTCATTTTCTTCACCCATCTCTCTTTGTACCTATTTCTCTACTCCTTTCACATTTTCTCTTTCTCTTTTTCTGATTTATCAACAAAATATATAATATGAATTTATCAAACTCAAGACCTACGCATTCTAAATTGTTTTTAAATTGATGAAAAGCTTTATGAAACTGGAGCCTGGATCCCGTTCTTTGTCTACTAATGTGAGCACTTGAAGAAAACTCGAGAACCTGAAGATAATGAGATAGAAAGTGAGAGAGTAATTACGAGTACCTGAAGATAATCAGATAGAGAGTGGGAGAGTAATTACGAGTACCTGAAGATAATCAGATAGAGAGTGGGAGAGTAATTACGAGTACCTGAAGATAATCAGATAGAGAGTGGGAGAGTAATTACGAGTACCTGAAAACTAGCAATCTCTTGTCTTTTCAAAACGAACGAGAGGGGTTTTCCTCTCAAAGGACTTTCAAGCCGATCATTTCCTCCATTTCTTCACTTGATCTATCAATGAACCCAATTGATTGTAACTGTGATCTAAAGTGGCTAATTGATTGGATTAATAAACCTATGTACCTGATCAGTGGCGTACGCAGGATTTTTTCAAGGGGGTGGGGGGGGGGGGGTTAAAATCGGGCCCAAAATTTCGCAACGACGCTGAATAAGCGGGGGGGGGGGGGGGGTAAGCGGACACTTTTTTTTGGAGTCCCCCCAAAAATCGCAACGACTCAGCCAGCCGCTGAATAAGCGGGGGGAGGGGGGAGGGGTAAGCAGACACTTTTTTTGGGGGGGGGGGGCAGCCATTGGCATAATTTTTTTTTTGTATTAAAAAAATAACTCAAAAAGGGGGGGGGGGGTGGTTTCCAAAAAACATACACAAAAAATACACATACAAAAAACGAGGGGGGGGGGTTAACCCCAAACCGCCCCCCCCCCCCCCCCCCCCCCTGCGTACGCGCCTGTACCTGATAGACAAGGACAAAACTATTTGTTCGTCAGCATCTCTGGAGCATCTTCGTGAGAAACCGCTGCTTGATGTTGATCCAAATCAACTCTGTATAATAAATGGCCAAATAATAGTTTAAAATAAAATAAAATTGGTGCTCAAAGGAGGGGGGCGGCATTGTGTTGGGTAAAAAAAAATAGAGCTCCATAACTCCTCCCCCGTTGAGCAAAAAATAAATCTGCCCGATCGTTTTATGCGACTCTACCACCCGCTGCCGTAGGGGCCTATTTTACTTTTTTTACTTTTTTTTGTTGGAGAAATACATTGACATATGAATTATATGATGATTATATAGTGCTGAAAATGGAAATTAAAATGATACAGATTTTTCAAAGCAATATAAGAGGGAGCTATACACCATAAAGCGTTCATTATTTCCAATTTCCTAACTTTAGACTCGATTTCAACCGCGACAACGATCACTGAACATTGTAGGTTCGCACATGCTTCTAATATGTTCATTTGAACCAAATTCATGACCCCATACCAAAACTTCTTATTACCTTCAAAGGTACTATGTCCCTTTTGCAGCCAACCTCAAATTCTGTACAACTTTGCAGGAATTATGAATATGTCACGTATGTCCTATCTGTGAAATTTAAACGTTAGCAGTGTCCTCATATTCAAATTATGCAAGGAAACCCGTTTACTTGCTAGACTTGCTAGACTGTCAGACACTATTGAGTAACTGGCTTTTTTCTTCTTTGGTAATAACATACATGATAAGAGTTGTAAAGGGTACATGAGCATTTGTCTACATCAATAACCCACTTCTTGTGATGGCCAAGATTAAACTGATTGAATCTTTGCGTAGCATAAAACGTATGACCATTCGGTACAATTGTCTGAAAATCAACACTATTACTTTTGGGCTCTATAGCCCTAAAGTCGATTTGACAACTAATAGTCGTTATTTTCCCACTTGAAGACATTTTCAAGCCCCACCTTTTTTAGGGAAGTTCTAAATTAGTATTATCTTTCAAATGCAGTTGGAATTTAACTTTTCATTTTTTTGGCCTGCAAATGGGACATAGTACCTTAAAATCAATTAAAGAAATAGATGACGAAGGAGAAAGGATAGATTGAAGAAAAAATAAAGAAATACATGAAAAAGAGAAGAGGATAGATTGAAGGAGAACACAGAAATATATAATAAAAGAGAAGAGAGGATAAATTTAACCCTTTCAAAACCCGGTCCATGCTCTCGACAATCATTCATCAACTATCTCTCGGTGGGCTCTCACAAAAGTACATCGTGTAAGAAAAGCGTGGACTATAGCTCTCATTCTCTTACTCCCGTAATCACTGAATGTCTGACAGGACTAAAGAAACAACACTTGCACAGTATCTGCAATTCAAGTAACTTTACTCGTTCCTGGCATTAAAAACGGACCTGTCGCAACGACAGGTCAACGCTGACTCACAGATCACAACTATATTATAAAACCTGCCCCAACGACAGCGTAACGCTGACTGACTGACATTTCACGATGTATATTTTTTTGTTTTAAATGATATTTTATTTCCTCATAATTTCACATAACAAGAAATTCACATATATGTATATATTTCACAATTAACTATAACGCCCTCTACGTCTTACTAAATTACTGGGCTAGTTATATATGCTACAAAGACGAATAAGGCAGCTCGGGGAGGTGAGATGGCTCAGTCAATAAAGGGTTTGCCCATCGACCCGTCGAGTTCGAAACCAGCCCAGGTAAATGAATACAGGCCTGCTGTGTGTGTCAACAAGCCCCTCCTCGTTACACCCCGGCCCCCCACTCAGTGATATTTTTTTTTGGAGTCCAAAAAAAAATCGCAACGACTCAACCAGCCGAAAAGTCGCTCAGTGGTGGGGGGAGGGGGGGGGGGGGGGGGGGGGGGGGGGGGGGGGTGTAGTGAGCACATTTTTTTTTTTTTTTTTTGGTCCTCGCAAATTTTAAAATTTGCACCCCCCCCCCCCTTGAGCGCCAGGGGGGGGGGGGGGGGGCTCAACCCCCAAAAAGGTAAAAATCGCGTGATTTTACATGATTTTTTTTCTCAAGGGGGGGGGGGGGGGCCCGCCCCCCTGGATCCGCCACTGATTTAGGGTACGTATATGCTCGTTTCCTCTTTTTAAAAGCACCCCTTGAGGACTGCCAACATTTCCGAACCCCCCTTTCGCGTGCTTTTCCTGCCTTGGAGACCCCCCTAAATCAGAAAAAAATGCTCAATGTACCCCCCTAAATTCAGAATAACTTCTCAGGAGTCTAAAGAGATGAGAGGAAAAAAAAGGAAAAACACCCCCTTTTTAAAGAAATCTCCGGGTGAAAAGTCAAATACACCCCTTTTTTTTTTACAATTCTCGGGCCAGACTTTGTTGCACGAAAAGTACCCCTTTACCGGACATTTTGGCAGCACGCATGCGGTCATTCCGACCCCTTAGTGGGGGGGGGGGGGGATAGACACAGGTTAGATCACAGTGGAGAAGGTAGTAGAGGAAAAAATGGCTCACATTTCACAAAACTTGTCATCAGTGACAAATGACAGTTTTTGTTATAAGCTACTGAAATCCTTGTTTCAGATTGGTTATCAGAAGATATGTCATTCATTTTTGTCATTTGTCATTGAAAAAGGGCTTTCTGAAACGGGTCCTGGGTATAGTATAGTCTACCTGCACAATTAGTTATATCGAGAGGAGAGACCAGAGGGTTACACTAACTCGTTTCGCTCCACCCCCACCCCCTCCCAGGAAGGGCAATGCTCAATACTTAACATCGATGATACAAATAGTAGCAATTAAAGCCTTTATATGATCATATCGCTCGAAAATCCATCATTTGCTTGTTCCCCCAATCAAAAAAAAAACCGGTACATCCATCCATAAATAAACACATGCCTTTCAACAAAAGTGCAATGATACAGAAGGTTTACTAACAAAATTCAGTCACATACAAAAATAATCATTGATGTAAAATTTTGTGGAATATATTTAATGGTATAACAAACTAGATGGAATTTTGACTGCGCGCAGTCGAAAATGATGCCTCCGCCATAGAGCAATTTAAACAAGTTTGGAGTTTAAATCTCCAGTGGTTCTTGAGATATCATGATAACAATCTCAATGTATGGAATTTCATAAGTTGACCTCTGTGACCCTTGACCTTTGACCTACGTGCTCCCAAATCTAATCAGATTGTCTTCCTATGGTGATACACACTATCATTAAGTTTGAAGTTTAATTCTCCAGTGGTTCTTGAGATATCGCGATAACGATCTCAATGTATGGAATTTCATAAGTTGACCTCTGTGACCCTTGACCTTTGACCTACGTGCTCCAAAATCTAATCAGATTGTCTTCCTATGGTGATACACACTATCATTAAGTTTGAAGTTTAAATCTCCAGTGGTTCTTGAGATATTATGATAACAATCTCAATGTATGGAATTTCATAAGTTGACCTCTGTGACCCTTGACCTTTGACCTACGTGCTCCAAAATCTAATCAGATCGTCTTCCTATGGTGATACATATTATCCTTAAGTTTGAAGTTTTTACATCTCCAGTGGTTCTTGAGATATCATGATAACAATCTCAATGTATGGAATTTCATAAGTTGACCTCTATGACCCTTGACCTTTGACCTACGTGCTCCAAAATATAATCAGATTGTTTTCCTATAGTGATACACACTATCACTAAGTTTGAAGTTTAAATCTCCAGTGGTTCTTGAGATATCATGATAACAATCTCAATGTATGGAATTTCATAAGTTGACCTCTGTGACCCTTGACCTTTGACATACGTGCTCCAAAATCTAATCAGATCGTCTTCCTATGGTGATACATACTATCCTTAAGTTTGAAGTTTAAATCTCAAATGGTTCTTGAGATATCGCGCTAACAAACTCAATACAAGGAATTTCATAAGTTGACCTCTGTGACCTGTGACCTTTGACCTACGTACTCCAAAATCTAATCAGATCGTCTTCCTATGGTGATAAATACTATTCCCGAGTCTTAAGTTTAAATCTTAAATGGTTCTTGAGATATTGTGATAACGGTCAAACGGGACGGACGTACGGACAACCCGAAAACATGATGCCTCCGGCACCACCTTCGGTGGCGGAGGCATAAAAATCAAAGCTTGTTACGTTTGTACAAGTACAGTCCATAATATTTTCATTTCATTTCCATTTTTTGTACCCATTACCTGAAAAACTGTTACAATGTAAAATGTATCTTTACATGTACATGCAAGCACAGAAGACAAGGTTCTTGATCAACCATTCTTTGACCAGTGCTCTATCTATAAATTGACTATAACAAAATGATGTCAGTTAGGCCTAAAATAAAAAACTTGTTGTATTGCCCTTTGCGACCGACCCCAAAATCTGAAAATCTACGGTCGGCATTTTAAAAAAGTTTTTTTTTTAAACCGCTTTTTAGATTTTTTTTCTATTAATGAATACAAAAATATGTATTTTGTTTGTTTAAATGGGATATAAATGCATAAAATCAAATTATTCCAAAATTCTCACTCGTGCAAACCATGGATAATTATGAGGTGAAAAAGATATCAAACACATGTATTAAAGCATTAAAAACTGAGAAATATCAGCCAAAAGAGGGCGGGGAAAAAAAATGAAAAAACACAAAAACATTCTGAAAAATATCGGCCCAAAGAGGGCGACAAAAAAAAAAACTTTTCCGACCGACCGACCCATGTCTTGGCACCCAAAGGGCAATACAATAAGTTTTTATTTTAGGCCTTATCATTATCAACTACCTGTGAAGGTGAGATAAAAGTTTCACACTGTACTCTCTTTTGTTCCCCCCCCCCCCCCCCCCCCCCCCCCCCTCTCACCAGTATGAGGGAGGTTTATCAGGATGACAGCTAGGGGTAATTTTGTGATTATAAAAAAATGAATGTCCTTTTGTAGCCGGATGGGCATGAGCTCATGCATTCACACAGATTGTTTAACAATGTTTCCAGTTCTACAAATCTGAGATGGATGGCCCTACGTGTTATTAGTGTCTGTGATATGGTGTAATATTAAAGCCCTAAATAAATTGTGCTTCAAAATGATCATGAAGTGCTCAAAAGTGGTATAACAAACTGTTCAAAATTGTGTGGCAAACAGTTTTTGACATACCTAATTCCAATCATAAATATCTTGATAATCAGACAGGTGATCGGCTTGTAAAAGTCATGGGATTCCTGACTGACCTAAAGGATTAAAATAATGATTGCAGCATGAGCTAAATCCAGGATTTCGTTTAGAATATACCCAATTCCTTTAACACCCGTCAGGCTCTGAACGGGTGCTATACATTAAAAGTCAGTAAATCAAGATAAGAGGCAAGAACTTGCATGTATTTTCTAGTTTCTGTGTTTTCTTTTGTTCACTTTTAAAATAATGCACTAACCTGTATATTTGATTTATACTTTCCTTTCCAGACAAAACAAAGTTAAGATATTACGTACAATGTATATCGGTAATTTTTTACATGCCTTATTCATGTGCATGATGTATTTTGTTAATGACAATACAATGAACATGAAAATATCCTGCAGCTGAAGATGATAATTATGACGATACCACTTATGATTAAAAGGATGATGATGATGAAGTTGCTACATCTGATGTATATTGACTCTTATCCTGCCATAATGAATACAGCCCAGTGCCACAGGGCTAATCCCCATTGTTCCAAGCCACAAATCCCACCTGTGCCAAGTTTATTTTGAGATAATCTGATGGTGCGATCAATAGCGCATGTGAAGCACTCAGCACAGTACAATGAGCATAAACAATAACTGCTATTACGAATGCGAGCATGCATGCTTATTATTATTTCCTTTTTATTTTTTGATTCATTTAGACTGGTCACTATTATATCCGTCCTCGGCCATTTATTACCACAAATTATTTCATTGGGGTCTACAGCTTTACAAGCTTGCTTTCATGTAGGTCCCATCATATTTCTCTTAGTTAAATCAGTACTCCATATTGACCACTTATCTTTGTTATTTATTATGTATTATTGAAAAAAACAATTTGTACTTATTTGATATGTAACATGAGAAATATGAAAAATAAATGAAATGAAATGAAATAAAGCAGCTAAGCTGTGGCTCGCTCACGTGAATTAAGCAGCCCATCGATAGCGTGCTCGCGTGTACAAAGCACCTACTTTAACGATAGCGTGCATGCCGCCTTATGGCAGGATATGAGTTAATGAAAACATGTATTTTCAAATGGTAAAATGTTGATAAATATAGGACAAATGTAAAATTCAAAGTGATAGGTGTAATAATTAGTAATCTATGTACATGTTACAAATAAAGGCCATTTGTACCAAAAAGGTAAAACCCACCAGATATGAATACTGGATATGCGCTCATGAAAGTTATGTATCATTATTCATTTATGCACCAACGGTACATTCTAAGATACGCAGGTGGAAGTATTCTTTTCAAGAGGGCAAACAAAAGGTATTCATAAAGCACATCTATGACTTTGGCAGTTATCATTCTAAGATGCTCAAAGTGGAACTTCAACATGTGTAAAAGATCTGTGGATATTTGGGGTCATTTGTACCATGTGCTATCTGTAAACTCCCTTATACTAACAATTCAAATTCTCATAAGCTATATCAATAGTTCTCCTAGTAATTCTAGTAATTTAAAAATGTATATAAAAGTATAATGTTCTACAAATTCATTTATATTCTTTTGTTGTAGTTTAAAAAATACCATTCAAATTAGTGTAAATATATATATATATATATATATTTAATAGTTTGTTAAAAATAATTCAATTTTGTATGAATTTACTTACATAAAGACATTGTATACATTGCATAAATGGATTTTGCATTTTGGAAATAAATAATTGATCTATGTGAAGTGCCCTTCACATTTCTACACTTTTTAACAGACAAATAAGCGAGTATGCGTAGGGGGCTTTGTTATGCACAGATACTTTCAGTAACCCCCCCCCCCCGGCATTTATTTACAAGACTATTTTTTTGTTTAAATATATGTTTCATTTTTAGGTAATTCAACAGAGCTGCAAACTTAGTACATCATTTTAAAAAAATGAATATTTATTATACAGGGATGTGAGTGCAGCAAACTAAAAAAAGAGGAGATTTGCAAAGCGTAGCGAGCAGACTCATACCCAATGGCTGGGGGTCCAGGAACAAAGCCCCTAATGGGGGTCGAGGGGGCAAAGCCCCCCGAAACCAGAGGTTTTTGCATTTTAAAATGTAGAGAAAACACTATTTCATAGGGGTAAGATTATAATTTTACAATGTTTTAAACATTTAATTTTCCATATTATTTACAATATACATAATAGAGTACATAGAGCATCATTTACTAAATTTCTTCACCATTCCATATGATACCAAATCCAGAAACATCTTCTATTATGGTCTACAATAAAAAATGATTAACGTACCTAAAGTTAAGTATTTGATGCTCTAAGTATTTCTCATTTGCTAGTTCTTTACTCCAGTCATTTTTTTTTCAGTACTTTTTTGCTACTAGAAGGTAGTTCATGCATTTCAGATTTCCTTTTCTCCACTTTCTTCATCAGTTTATGTGTGTGCTCCACCCGTGCCTTGTCAGCATCTTCAATTGCTTTCTCCTTAGTTTGTTTCTTTGAAGGACAAGCAGACTTTCTGGGTACAGTTTGTGACATTCCAGACTTGTGTTCCTTTTCCTGTACATATGACTTGTATGCTGATCTCATATTCTTGCAGAGTTTGGGATTTACCTGATCTTTCAGGTAATTTTTTCTTCTGAAATATCTGATTCCTGATTTTCCACTTGCTGTTAACTCATACTTCACTGTTTGTATGGATGAAAATGTTTCAATGTGCAAGTTGGGCCTTTCAGTGTTTAGAACATTCCCCATTATACTGAAAGATGACTCCACCTGTGGTCCATGAAAGCAACTAACCAGTGCCAGTGCCACTCTTGTCATAACTGGATATTTCTCTCGTAATGAACTCCAGAATATGTCTATTCTCTCTTCTGTATTAACAATTTCTTTGTCTGTATTATACTGCCTTGCTTCCTTCTCATATTCATGAGTTTGCACATCTTTCAGAGCAAATGCCACTAATTGTGGTAGCTGGAGTAAGCGCTGGAGTGTGATTGTGTGGCCTCTACATGCTGGATCAATAGCTGAAGCACACCTCAGCAGTTTGTTGTTCACTGGCATCTTTCTCTGTAAGGTTTGACCACATTTCAGATATGCAGTCTTTAGCTTGTTCACTAGTTCACTTGCAGCAGGTCCCTGTAAATTCTCCTTGATGTACCTGACGAGGAACACCGCATTGTCAGGTAGTATGTTCTCCTCACTCACATTTACTTTATGCAAGGCTTGTGTGTTCAAGATTTCAGGTTTAATGAAACATACAAGAAAGTCCTTCAGTAAATCCTGCTGTTTGTCATTGAGTTTGTGGACAAGTGGTGTCACAGACTGAAAATACAGGACATACTTCTTGAGCATAGGAAGAATGGAGGTGTAAATGTGGAGAAGTACTTTGGTTTTACTCGGGGTATGGAACAGCTTCTTCACAATCCTCTTCTTACGGTCTTTTCCAGCCTGGGTCATTGTTTTTGTCTTATTTGACATTTTAGACTGATGTTTACAGATTTCCTTCTTTACTGATTCACTGATTGAATGTTTTTGATACATGCTATCAACAACTGGGAGATAAGTTGAACTGTCTGATCCAGACAAAAAGGGATAGTAAAAAAGTATCAGAGCATCTAGCAATCGAGATGTATCTACACAAACATCGTATACAGAAAGCCACCTATGGGGCACATATCGCTCTGGAATTGTTGCTTTGATGCCCAGTGCATCACAGATGAAACGCAAGACCTCTTTTTGGTCACTGGACCACTTGAAATCAGTATAGATGTCATTGAGAAGTCCCTCGATGTAGTTATCAAATCCATGGCAGAAGGCTTTTGCAGCATTATGTGCGTGGTGGCATGAGTCTCCATCTATGTCAAGCAACTGAGGAGCTTTCTTACTTCTAATGCGTGTTTCAAGTCCACTTTTTGAACCGCGCATGACGGCACAAGAGTCCATCAAAATAGAAACCAAGTTCTCCCATTTAAGGGAATACTTATCAAATAGAGCTACTAAATGATTGTACAGAGTCTCGCTGTTTACGGTCACTACTTTAAAAGATGACAGATGTTTTGTGACTACTTTGTTCTCCTTCTCTGAAAAATAACTGACTAGGACAGTTACAACGCGTTGATTTGTCTCACTTGTGCATTCATCAATATTCAGTGAGAAGTGAGAGGATTTCAAATCCTCAATGAGTTCTTCATGAAATGTTTTTGATAATCCATGGGTCATCTTATACGAAGCTGTAGTTCTGTCCATTGATAAATTTTCGAGCACTTGTTTATCTTTGGCAAGTTCTTGGTTAAGATGAATAAGATCATTCACGATTGAAAATGGCAGGGAATGTTCAGCTGTAAACGCAAGTATGGTTGCTTCTGCATATGCCTGTCTGTCGGGCAATGACACATTTGGCTCAGAGAGTCCACCTTTCAACTGTTGTTCATGCTTATCCAATTGTTTTTTGAACATGGGGTGAATTCCATATGTTGATGTAGTAGTCATTGGTTGTTTTTGACCTACAAGACAAACAAAAAAAAATATATAAATAAATGAATAAATACAAAAAAGGCAAACTCATGAACAAGGTTACATTCATATACATGCACCTGCCCAAGTATCACTGTACTCACCCCAAATTCTTTGAAAATAAGTATGTTCTGTACGAAATAATGCATGACAATATATGCCAACATTTATATGTAGAAATGAACAAATCAAATTCCTGCCCACACACACACACACACACCCATCACATGAAAATTTGGGCAGCATAACACCCCCCTAGGCACTGGCCAGCAAAATCACTGATGCCATTCAAATGACATGATTTGACACATGTAACTTGAATGTACCAGTCTTATTAATAAAACTTTCCAGTATAATTATAAAAATGCATAGGCCTACAGCACAAACAAACAACAACAAAAAACACACACACACACAAGAAAACAATTTGATCAGTTAAAGGATTTTGAGGGGTCCGCGATTCTAATTTCTAAAATACAATTGTAAACTCACCTGGAAGTAAAGTATTTGCTGCTCTCAGTTTCAAAACTTTTTGGTGTGCAACAGAGTCCAAATGATCAGTCAATGAAACTCGTCCACGAGAACCATATTTGCACTCCTTATCACACACTACGCACACGGCGTAGCCAGCTTTTTTTACAAGACGGAAAGAGTGAGAAAGTTTTTGATCTTTGTGCGTGAAGTCCATCCAAGACCATTTCCATGGATTTTTAACCAGTGGATCCCGCTTATCTTCCTCCAATGATTCCGAGTCCAATTTCGTTCCTCGCTCAATAAAATTCCGATCTCGAGTTGCCATGTTGTCTCATATTTCACAGATTTTCTTTGAAAGTAATACATATTTCCAAAAGAGAACGCCGATTCTGATTGAAATATCGTAACAAAAATCAATAGCACACTGCACGAAGACATGTGAATCAATGCAAACACCGTACCGTAGATAGTATAGCGATCGAAATGCACGGTACGCCCGGCGCACGCGGCGCGCTGAGCTAGCAATACTCGATGCAGGCGCTGTACTATCTTTGAAGCAGGCGCGCGCGCGCGCTTTTGCTTTTGTATTAGTCTCGCATTCGCAGACCCTTAAAGTAATAAGTTGTCTTGGGGCAAAACGCGGATTTTTTCAATGGAGAAAATAAAAACGCGACGGGGCGATCTAAAAACGCGGAAATTCGCGGAAACGCGGAACTCTCACATCCCTGATTATATTATGCAGCTAATGCAGTAACTACTGAGTTGATGAAATCAATGAATTGAGAGACCCTGGTATATATTCCTGGCTTGTTGGGACGTGCACACCCGTCGCCAAAACTTGTGATGCCGACAAGATGCCACCTCCCGTCTTCACCTTCACACATCAATGGACCTCCACTATCACCCTGCAGACAGGAAAAAAAAACATCAGTGGATGAGAGAGTGTTCTATTGTACTATGTTCTATGTTGAGGCATGGTATAGAGTTTGTCGTCGGGAAGGCAGACGCGCACAGGTTCATGCCATGAAGCAAATTTTTGGTATCTCTTTCCATGGTTTTGATTGCTCTGTACCACTGTAATAGGTATAGACCAGTTCTGGTCATGCGATTGCATTGTGAAAGAAACGTTGTGGAATCGATCAGAAAAGGTTGATCATCTAGCATATAAGTATTGGAGTGTACTGCAAGGTTCTGGAATCATCAAAATGATAAGAAATCTGGCCAAGTCTTAGTAAAGTTACAAGCACTGTACACAGAAAGATGTATATGGGACTACGCAGTATCTATCCAGGCCGGATAGATATGTTAATTTACCAAATATATCAATTAGTAGGCGGTTTCCCAGCAAAATTTGTATCATCACGTATTAGTCAAAACATATTCATTCACATGATTGGTAATAAGATTTTCCATTTCATTTTTTGAGAGGGGGGCATTTCCAAAACTGGTCTACACCTTTAAACATGACAGGGATTGCTCTCATTATCAACAATTAAAGAGAAAACAATGGATGGTTTTGGTTTTGTAACAAATAAGTATTTTTAAAGTGACTCTGTAACATTGTTGAAGGTTGATTAATATCTTCCTTCTACTATACTAACCCTCCAACATGCACAAAATCCTGAGAAAAAAAAATCTCAAACCACAAAGATATTAATGGTTTTCTAAGAAGGCGTCACTGTGCAACACCCTCTAACAGTGATTAACAGTTAATTCTCCCAACCATTTTTGAATTTTCCCAACCATTTTTCCATGAAAATAAGACAAAAGACAGGCTTTTAAAAATCTGTCAACACTTAAATGCCTGGAATGGTATATAGAGCCAATCCATTGCCTTATAACGATTTCACCTAAAATGTAATTAAATTGTAATAATGTAGTTAAGGTATCGATCAAATCAGTTTTTCCCTTTTTTTATCGTTAAAAATAGTCTTTTTTTCACTCAAAATTTCAGATTATCTTTAATTGTACATCTAGCATTGAAGTCACTACCTTAGCACCATTTTCTCTCATCTTTACAATGTTACCAAGTCCCTTTAAAGCAATAGTGCGCATCCACATTTAGCACAACGGGGTTATTGCACTTAAAGGGATCCGGTAACTTTGTCTCAGATTCTGAAACAAAATTCTGGATTTAGCTCACGATGCAATGATAATTATAAACCTTTAGGTCAGTCAGGAACCCCATGACTTTTACAAGCCGATCGCTTGTCTGATTATCGAGATATTTGTGATTGGAATTACAAATTTTGAAAACCGTTCGCCTGACGGTTTTCATAACACTACAGGCTATTGGGGGAAAAGAGTATGGTAAAACCGGTCACTCAAAGATTTTTACTTTTTTGAGGCACTTCTTGATCATTTTGAAGCGCAATTTTTTTAGGGCTTCAATATTACACCATATCACAGACACTGATAACGCGTAGGGCCGTGTATCTCAGATTTAACATTGTTAAACGATCCCTTTAAGTCCTTCTGCCAGCCACACGACAATTGACTTTGGTCAATATCTTCCTCCTTGCCCTTTCAGGACAGCTGAAACCTTAGGCCATTGACTATTAAAGCCCGTCTGTACTAGTTTGGCCAGGAGGGATTAGACCACCCAGGAAGGTCATTGACAGGTGGTTATCTCATCAACACAAGAAAAAGGAGGATCATGGGGGACCAACAGGCACTGCTTAGGCATTGTTTTCTATATAGAGGGAGCAAGTAGCTACAAGTAGGACAGTGGGGCTTTAAAGACCTGCTCCTTGACAACTATCCCTAATACTAATAAAATGTACAATGATCCAACCTATAACAACTTTCAAATAATGAACCACCCATGAGATCAACGAGAGGTATAACCCTCTCATAAAAGTACTTTCTCTAACAACAACCTCTTTATAGACAATGGTAACTACCTGACAAATTGTACATGTTAGTATAGTTCAATTAAAAACATTGTTGTGCAGAGTAGAATGAATATGTATAGAAATTTTACAATGAATATTTATGATAATGATCATGATGATGAGGGTTATTGTTTTAGTTGTCGTTATCATTATTAATATTACTATCATTTTTATAATTATCATCATCATCATTGTCATCATCATTATTTTTATCATTATAACTATTACTATTATTACTATTATTACTATCATTATTTTTTTAAACATAAAGTACAGAGACAAGTAGCAAGATGTACAGAAAAACGAACCAAACCAAAAGGTTCCAAAAGTGATATATATATTTGAATGCCTGAACTCACTTGACATGTATCAACGCCACCGGCATGATAGCCAGCACATATCATGGAGTCGGCCCTGAAGCTCCGGTAGGCACTGCCACAATACTCATCTGGTATTAGTCCTACAACAGCCTGCTGAAGGTCATTGGAAATGGATCCACCTTCAAAACATTAAGTGGGAAAAAAAAAAAAAAAAAAAAATTAAATTCAGATTTAATTACCAATCACCAATGGAAGCTGGATGGCTCCTGTAGTTAACAGAGCTGCCAATTAACCCCAACTGATCAAAAAACTTACCGGTATTCTTTTCCCCCAAAAAAATCCTATTTTTGATCGATAAGTACTTTCCTTTTGTTAGACTGTGTTCAGTAGGATGCAAACTTTATTGTGTTTTGATTGGCTTATGTGTGCTTGTAAAATGGCGCCTGGCCGGAATACTCCCCACTTGTCCCAGGAAGCGGAGCGTGTACACTAATATGTGCGGATTAGCAATTGAATCCAATGACCATGGTAATAATTATAATTTAAGGGATTAGAAACAGAGTATTGAGCCCTTTACAAATGTGACTTTGATTATTATCTATGCAATGACAAATTGGCAAAATTCCAGAGATCACTCAACAAGTAGTCCTTGTAGATTCAACATATCCTGCAATTTTAATACAAGCTTGCTATAAGTCTTGTTCAGACGATGGCAATTTACACCAGGGTAAGGCAGGGTTAAGAGCTAGTCGGTGTAAAGGTCGGAGTAGTGAACGTCTGAACAATAGTCGTATTTGCTACGCCTACCTTTACCTTGACCAATTTACTCCTGGATTTATCAAGGAGTAACAAGCTAACACGACTAGAGGGGTAGCGTAATTAACTGTGTGGATGCTCTCACTTACACTCGGGAGTATCTGTGACCTTTCACGAGGGTTGTTTGTTAAAATAAAATGAAAATTAGATTTTGCACGGTTTATGCAGAAGGTAGGTTGAGGTATACTAGTGTAGGTGCCACCACTTCCGGAAGTTATGCTGGTCGGTGGAAGGTTGTGTTAACTTAATCGTGGCAAGTTGGTCTGAGTAAGAGGGTGTGGACAACTAATGGTGTAAGTGAAATATACATGAGATATTTACTGCTGCAGGGATTAACTTACGCCGACTAGCAAGCCTGCCCCCCCCCCCCCCCCCCCCCCCCCCCCCCCCCCCGGGAACGGAGGGACTGCATTCATGTTCCCAAAATCTCTGGTAAAGGGGTACTTTTCACGCAACGAAGTCCGGCTCGTAATAAACAAAAAAAAATTGGTCTGCATTGACTTTACACACCAGACTTCAGGGGTTGCTTTAAAAGGGAGGGAACATGCATACGCATACCCTAAATAACACACATACTTGGGTAAAATATGAGCTGCTTTCAGATTCGGGATATGATGAAAGTGTTTTCAATCTTAAAACTGCATGCACATAGACTCACCCTCTGTCGTGTCACCCCACCCTGCTATGAAGCAAGTCTTATAGTTATTAATCTCATCCCCGACCGTGGCCAGGCAGGCGGGTCTGAGGAAATCACTAAACGCGGGTATGGGATCCACAAGTTTGAGCACAGCGATGTCATCACCACCAGAAGTGCTAGTGAAGTTTGGATGAGACGTAATCTCCAACGACGATGTGTGTTGGTACGATGTGTTGCCGTTCGAGATGCTGATGATACCGACGGTGATGGTGTCAAAAGCTCCACTAGAATCAAAGGCAATTTAATATGAATAAGAACGACGATATACTGTATATATACGTCATACATATATTCTTGTTCATTGATTGGTTAAAAGTGTTGATCAAAAATACTATTTTGCAAAAAGTATTATTTATGGCTAGCAAAACTTAACACAGTACTCATGTCGCAGCGCGTAAAGTATCAAAGTAAATTTAACTTTGACGTTGAGTATGAGAATACGACATTCTGTTGACATCCTATGCATGAGTAATCACTGCAAAATTTAGGGCTTGCAATGTCGGCCCTGTGATTTGACCCGACGCGCAGAGGTGCAGAGGTAATTTATTATCAAGCAGAATAACTTATTCAGGTCATGCGGCTCATGGCGTGAGTGCTGTGGCACCACGGGAGTTGCCTGCTGCAGGCATTTGAAATCCTGTACGCTTGCTGAATTTTCAATCCCCATAATGACAAGGCGACAGGAATGGCTATATACAGCGGGTAGTTTGAATTCTTTGATTTTTACTGCAAAATCTTTAACCAAGCAATGAACAATGCATATATGAATGAAGTATATAAAACAAAAATACACTGCCTTTATTTGAGTCTCTGGATTAAAAAACTGTGGGCCCTCGGTGACTGCAATAGTGCCATTTTGCAGCATTGCAGGTACCTTGAGCCCATAGTTTCAACCGGATCCTCTCACGACAGTGTATATTTGTATATTAGCACTCACTGTATCACACTAAAAAACCTTAGTTTTGTTCATTCTGTAAATGAATACAAGAGTGTTGTATGTTCATCATTTCATTTTCATAAGCTTTCTTTTACATGCTATGGTACTGCAATGAGGATGAGCGTATAGCCAGCATGTTCAATTCAGTGGCAAGTGGGGGCACCAACAGCAAATGCATTGACACTTTGTACATGACAGATTTTTGTGTGCAATCAAAATTCTTTAAAGGGCACTAATAGAATCTTTGAAACAAGTTCAATTTGTATAAAAGCAGAACAAGAAGAGAAACAAAATGCAAAAATTTGAAATAAATTAGACCAATATTAAAGGTACTATGTCCCTTTTGCAGCCAACCTCAAATTCTGTAGAACTTTGCAGGAATTATGAATATGTCATGTATGTCCTATCTGTGAAATTTAAACGTTAGCAGTGTCCTCATATTCAAATTATGCAAGGAAACCCGTTTACTTGCTAGACTTCACTGTCAGACACTATTGAGTGACTGACTGGCTTTTTTTCTTCTTTGGTACTAACATACATGAAAAGAGTTGTAAAGGGTACATGAGCATTTGTCTACATCAATAACCCACTTCTTGTGATGGCCAAGATTAAACTGATTGAATCTTTGTGCAGTATAAAACGTATGACCATGTCTGAAAATCAAGACTATTACTTTTGGGCTCTATAGCCCTAAAGTCGATTTGACAATAATCATTATTTTCCCACTTGAAGACATTTTCAAGCCCCACCTTTTTTAGGGAAGTTCTAAATTAGTATTATCTTTCAAATGCAGTTGGAATTTAACTTTTTCATTTTTTTGGCCTGCAAATGGGACATAGTACCTTTAAGGGAGTTATGAATGTTTGAAATACACTTTAGGAGATCACTAAATCAATGTGAACAGTCACAATACTGATTAAGCCAATGGGTAGTGCCCATACGTACAGTGATTACAAATTTTAAATATTTATAACTTTCTTATTTTTGTCCACTTTCATTAAAACGTCTGTTTCTCTGATTATTCATGGAGGGGTGTTGGTGCCAATCATCTCCCTATCCTTTGGCTACACTTCTATTAGTACATTCAAGGGCTCACAATCAATTGGGCAAAAAGAATTTCCATTTTCGGTTTAACTTAATAAAATTTGGAGTGGACTTTAAAAGATTATTATTACTTACACACAGTGTGCTGCAGTAATAGCCCATTCTCTGCTGATGACGGTTGCCCCGCATTGATGATTGGTAGCACCCCGGCTTAGTGATCCAATCCAAGGCCACTCTCCTAGGTCGGAGCCCTCGCCTCCAACGATCCTCTCAACTGTTTCATTGAAGACCGGCCTGGTGCCACAGATCATGGTGTTGGTGATGTCTGACAAGATCAAATCAAGTGCAACAAATATAGATTCTAAAAGATAAAGTTGAGTTCTGGAGGTGTTTCACAAAGACTAAGATCGACTTTAAGTTGGACTTAACAATCATGGAAAGCAGTTAGCATTCATGAAAGTATTTTGTAAAAGTTATTTTAAAGGTAAAGGCCAGTATTGGAAACGCCCCAATCTCAAAAAATGAAATGGAAGCTCTTACATGTATTACCAATCATGTGAAAGAATATGTTTTGAATAATACATGATGATAAAAAAATTGCCGGGAAACCGCCTACTAATTGATATATTTGGTAAATTAGTTTATCTATTGGTGTGTGAGAGATAAAAACACACGTGTTGCGCACGTATGCGTAGTCCCATATATATATTTCTGTGTACAGTGCTTGTAACTTTATGAAGACTGGGCCAAATTTCTTATCATTTTGATGATACCAGAACCTTGCAGTACACACCAATACTTATATGCTAGATGATCAACCTTTTCTGATCGATTCCACAATGTTTCTTTCACAATGCAATCGCATAACCATAACTGGTCTTTATCTTTAAAAGGCATATAATGTTGATTCAAAGCATTCATATTTTATATTATCAAGGAGATTACATGTTCTTGATGTGGAATTTATAAAAAGTCTAAAATGCTTGAATATTCGCTTTTGAATATATTTTATTTTAAGGCTACAAACGGCCATCCATAATTTTTAAGTTCAACTAATAGGATCTTTGTGAAACACCCCCCAGGTCATGCAGTTCTATTGTTAAAGAATCTCTCTGAGCAAAACCGAGGTTTGATTATGTAGTAACGGTACACAAGAATTGGTGTATACCGAGAAATTTTGGAATCACTAAAATGAGAAAAAATGCACTACATCTTGATTGCTGCATCTTAATGAAGGGGGGGGGGGGGTAGTGAGCACATTTTTTGTTTTTTGGCCCTCAGAAATTTTAAAATTTGCACCCCCCCCCCCCCCCTTGGGCCCATCCCCCCAAAACGTAAAAATCACGTGTTTTTACACGTTGTTTTCCAGGCCCCCCTTTGGATCCGCCACTGCTTAAGGCTACCACACCTTACGATCTGACTACGATCAAAACTGGTCTGCGACTGAGGGGCGGGATATGTGATGCAACCAGTTGGAGGTGTACCATCGTAACATGTACGGTGGCCATAACATGTAATCAAATATCAGGGCATTTAAAAACAATGCTTTTCAGGGGATATTCACTTTAAAACTAGATGGACCTTCAACTGCGCGTAGTCGAAAATGATGCCTCCGCCATAGAGCGATTTTACAAACCACAACAGAATCAATTTTTAAAATTCAAGTTTGATCGTATTAAAAACCATAAACAGGTTCTCAGAATACTGTGATTACAAGCTTGTTTTCATATACATTCATGACCTTTTGATCTTTGATCTAATCGTCCTAAAATCTAATCAGTTCATTGGCTCTGCAAGATAAATACATGTCCTGAGTTTGATAGTAATCCATCCGTTAGCATACATGCCAACATTTGAAAATCAGAAATCTGTACAAATTATGCTATTTTCAAAAAAAAGAGGAACAATCCTAACTCTCCTATTCAATACTACAGACAAATTTGTACAGGAAGAGGAACACCTGCATTAAAATGATAATTTTCTTCTCCCAAAAAGAGGAATGTTCCTCTTTAATCTGAACATTTGGCATGTATGCGTTAGTCCTAATGAGAAGCGTTCACAAGCTATTTTTGCATACATAATGAGCCCCATGACCTTTGACCTCATGACCCCAAACATCTACTCAGTTCATTGGCTCTGCAAAATACATACAAGTTTTGAGTTTGATAGTAATCCATCCATCTGTTCTAATGATAACGTGATCACGAGCTGTTTTTGCATACATAATGAGCCCTGTGACCTTTGACCCTGTGACCTCAAAATCTAATCAGTTCATCGGCTCTGCAAGATACATACATGATGTAAGTTTGGCGGGAATCCATTAATCGGTTCTTGAGATAACGTGATCCCGAGAATGGGACGTACAGACGGACGAACAAACCGAAAACATAACATAATGCCTTCGGCTACTATGTAACAGAGGCATTAAAATGAGAAACCTAACAAGTCTTTTTAAATCTTTCCGAGATCTAAACTATTTCTTGATGATTTACATCATGAAATACATTCTTGCATGTATTATTATCATCCCTAATTCATATCGTTTCATGCTGAATACCATACGTAGCATGAAATTCAATATGAAAACATAATTTTCTTGATTATACATGTACTTAACGGTGTATTAACCACCCTTTTTGGCGCCGAAAAAAATTCAAAGTTTTTTTAAACTTTCGATTTATGCCCCTCCACCTGGCGCTATGCCTGGCAATGTCTCCCAGCTCAGTAATCAGTGTGTTGACTCACCACTCGGAAACTAGAACAACACTCAAATGTGTCTGTCATCTTGGTTTGAAAGTAATCTTTCTGATAGATCTCAATATGTAGTTTATAATAATAATTCCTCCAATTTTTCTTCTATTACACGGCGTACCACAAGGTTCTATCCTAGGTCCTGTACTGTCTTTTAATTTACATTAATGATCTTACACATTCAGCTGCACCTCGCAGTTAAATGAAAGGCCTTCCCGCGTGGGTTTCTTAACACGGACCTGGCTTGCTGCCGACAAAGTAGGCAGAAAAAAAAGAAAAAAAAAAGAAGAATTTATTTTCTATAATTTTTTTTTAGGGCGGAAAAAGAGGGGTGCGGTTAATACACGAGGGCGGTTTATACACCATTAATTACGGTATCATAATCATGATCATGGTTCGATCATCACTCTCATGTAACTGCTTGTTAGAGAAATTGACCAATGGATATTGCTAGTGTAGTGTATGGGTAACTTCAAAGAACTTTGCTCCAAAAGTTAGATTACTCGGCCTAGCTTCAATCACTATCACGCCCTCATTCTCACCTCCTTCTGGCCCTCTGCAGAGCAAACCATCAGCAAGAGAACCATCGTTGAGAGGACTAGCGTTGCTGAACTCCTCCTCGCAAGCAATCGCCCAGGGAGACCCAGTCAAGCTCTCAAAAGCAGACGAGCATGCACTCCTGACAGCTTCACATGTGGTTTGGCACGGTCTGGCCGTGGGCCCATCATGGATGCATTCCGGGAAGAGGATGGCGCAGAGGAAGAGAGATGCATCAGTGTGGCAGGTGGTGGCAGCAGTGCTCAATACACTGAAACTTTCAATAGCAAGTGTCTGGTTGATGGCTGCCAGACTGCTAGGGTAGTAGGTCTGGTAGTATGGAAGGAGGCCAAGGCAGGAGCTTTCCTTGATTGGCTCACAGCGTGCTAGAAAAAACCATCAAAGAAAACAAAATGCACTTTTCAATCAATTGATTCACTACTGACGTAATCCATGGATAACAGATTATTTCAGTATGTTTTATCATTTTATGGAACAAAGAATTTTTTTTTAAACTGGTATATACCTGATTCCCCCTGGCATAATGAACAATATTACATAAACGTTGATATTTATCGGTACCGGTAACAATGTCACATATATGCACTCTAAATCAGAATTACATGGAAACATCTTGTTTTGCTACAGTTGACTTCAATAAAAAATATGTAAAAGACCGCTATACATGCATGTAAATGACTTTGTCACAGATATTTTATCTATGAAGAAAATTCCCTGACCAATTTTGCAATCCAGTCTTAACACCAAAGAAAAAACAAATTCATTGCTGGATAACATTATTGTAATCCAGTGTGGAGTTTTAACCTTGATACAAACTACTTACGACAGTCCTCCTCATCCGAAAAACCCTCGCAATCTATCACTCCATCACAGAGGATTGAAAGAGGGCGACAAATCCCATTGCACTGAAATTGATCGTCTTGGCACACTGCGAAGAAAGGGCGAAAACACAAATTAAAAAAAACATCATATTCATGTTTCCATCATCACATGTAAGGGGAATGTTTGCTTTAATACAACCAGGAACAAATATTGCATTCTATGTAAATAAAAGTACAATTCAGCAAAACGTTGACTCTTCACAATGTACCGATGAAATAACAAACATATAGAGGCCTATATAAACCTTACAAAAGTAAAGCTAAAGTTTGAAATCATCACATGTCATATAATGCATTCATTTTACCACATATTACATGTATGTATTCCAATTCTGTCTGGACGACGCAACATCCCTTAACCCTATATAGCCCGGGCTATTTTGAAACTGCATAGCCCGGGGGGGGGGCTTCCAAGGCTCCCCCTATGATCTCGGCCGTGAAATGACCTATCGCCGCAAAAATTTGCATGCATGTCAAGTGAAGTGTATAGAATACTATGGTAATTTCAATTTTTTTGAAAATTTCACTATTTGCATATTTATGGTAATTTATGCAAATATGGTAATAAAATTCACATGTTTATCCATAAATCATATATTCTTCATATTTAAACATTAATTTTCACTACATATATTATTTAGACCATTTGGGATAATAATACAGCCAAAAAAATTGGAAGAGCCAGGTTATTCCTTATGTTATTTATTGTTTTGATAATTTCTTATGTATTTCTTTGTTTTTTTAACTCATGTATTTTATTGTTTTTGTTGTTTTATTTCATTTCCAACTATAATTCAACTATTTTGACCCCTAAAATAAACACCTAAACTATAAACAAGACCAAATAACCAATGTTTTATCTCTTTATTTGAAAAATGAGATTTCCATATGTTTTGTACACAAATCACAAAATTGAGCGATTTCCGGCTGACATGCAAAGACAAAAGGACACATGACTTTGTAATGGTAGGTCTGATTTTCAAAAAAAATCTTTCAAAAGATGCGCAAGACTCGAAAGAAAAAAGCCACAAAATTTCAGTGCAACATTTTCTTGCGTTAAAAAATTATCGCGAAAAATGTCAAGGGGGGGGGGCGGTTAAGTTACTCAAATTATACAGGCTCAAAAATAGGGTATAACAACTTTGTTCTCATCCCCCTTTCTTAGCTCCCTCGACAACCTGTGTTTAGAATATTACAAACTTTACACTTTTATGATATCAATCAATGAAAAATTGCATCATTTAAGCAACAATTCTTCTCAAACTCCCTTCTTCCAAACCTACGCTTCTTCTAATGCATTAAACAATTCCCTAAATTATGTTGTTCCTAAACTTTGGAAATCTCTGCCTTCTATTTTACAGTCTGTTTGATTAACAATTCATTTAAAGGACTCTATTGGTACTAGAAACATTGGTTCTCTCTCTGTATAATGCATCATTTATACAGAAATGCAATTCATTTTTCTTTTCTGACAACACATGCTGTTATTTCTTGTGCGCATGATGCATTCAATTGTCAAACCTTAATGCACTTGTCATTTGTAAGACACACCTCTTGACCCCCGGGAATGGTGCGTCATTGTACCGATGTGAGTCGTACATTTTGATACCATGACGCACCTTCCGTCACAGAAAGTGACACACCATTACATTCCATCGACGCACATTTGAGTCAAACATATGACACACCATTTCATGAAAATGACTAGCCAATGACGCACATTTGAGAAACACTTCTGCTTCGAGAAAGTGACGGTCCCATTGACACACCAAATGACGCAACGTGGTAAAGTGACTTACTACGACGCACATATGGGTCAGTATTGTGACAACATTTTGCGGCCATGACGGTACTGTGCGTCGCGATTTTGGGGAACATGACGCAACCATGACGCACCATCCCCGGGGGTCAAAAGGTGCGTCTTACAAATGACACCTGCATAATGGCTTTAGACACACCATTTTCCATTTGTACTTTGGTTTATACTTTCATCTGTTTTGAAATTTATTGTTTCCATTAAGTTTTTCATGGGTGGGGGGGGGGGGGGGATGGCGGTAATTTTTAAATATTTATCTGTAATGATATTCCATATTTTATTGTGATGATGGAAATATATGTCAATTCAATCATTCAATAATGGATAATAGCTAATATCATTTAATCACCTAACATTTACCCAAAGGACATGCTCCAGTCATCTCTTTGAGCAAGACTTGAAGCCTCAATCATTTGTCTGAGAGGGAGACAAAGGGAGACGAAGTACTGACTGTGCCAGCTATCTTACCCCAATGACAATAGAGAGAAATGGGGAAATAATCAACTTACCGCATCCAAATTCATCTGAATCATCAACACAATCAGTAACTCCATCACAAGCAGATCCCACTGGAACTCTTTGGTCTGCATCACAAGACTCAGTTACTGAGGAAGAATATGAAAACTCGTCTCTATGAGCATGCATTTTTTGAGCAAACACTATTCAAAGGAATATGTTATGTTATCTTCACCACTTGCAGATATACTGCATTTTAAGAGAATTTGATAATTCTGAACTATGCTTTCTTGAACAAGAAACACACTGAATAGCCTCAAACAGATAAGTGCAAAGGAGACAAATACATTATGGTCCTAAATAAACTCAATTTGTATTTATTTATTTTATTAATTCGTTTTATTTAAACAGGGTAACTCAATGCCCTCACCATTATCATATACTCATATTTTTAATAACATCTTGGTTTCTTTCATATGCAACTACTTTTCTAATTTCACCACTACTACTTCTACCAGTGCTCTTACGACTGCTACTACTACTACTAATAATAATTCTAGGACCACTTCTACTATCAGTTACCCAAAACAATATACGTTCATGTTTTAGTATTCATCATTTCGAAGAAGATCAAGAGATTGGGCATTTTTAGTACAGCGTCCTCCTACTTACATTCAAATGGAATGGATGTCACATTTAGAACGAACCCAGAGTATCCAATTGAGTAATCAGTATAAAAATACAGATATGACTCGATCCCAAGATAGTATCTTGTTGACGCAATATATCCGGTCAGCCTTACGACAAGTGAACCCCGCTCCGATCGATCGTGGCCAATCCCGATGTAGAAGAAGTCGTAGCCATCTTCCAAATAGAAGTTTAGGATGTCGATGACGAGGGAGTGGTAAGCCTCTGCTTGGAGTACCCATATGCACTCAATGTCATTGCCGTAGGCTAATGGGTAGTTGTCAGAAATGACAGAGTAGGGCATCGAGGTGGAAATTGTCTGAATATCAGAAGAAGGACAGCTTGGGTCTGGTGTTATGGGAAGAATGAAAAGTATGAAATATGATTAAACTGTCATTTACACAGGCATATAAGTTAGTTCATTCAATGTACTTTACAGAAATTCATTTCTTCCTCCTCTTCCTCTCCCCTTCTCCTTCTTCTTTTTATCCTTCCTGTTCCTCTTCTCCTTCTTCTTCTTATTCATCACAATCATTAATATATTATTATTACTATTCTCATCATCATCACTAGTATCATTATTATAAATACAAAAATGTACAAACAAGCAATTAAGAGTAAACAATTCTGGCAAAATTGCTGGTAAGCTGTCAAGCTTTCATATTAAAAAAAAATTAAATCAAACATGCATGGTCTTGCCTATGCCCCACAATTTTAATATTAGGATTCAAACCACCTGATATAATTGTTCATGCCAAATAACTGGTTAAGCACAGCTGACCATGCCTCATAACTGGTCAAGCAAATGACCACCGGTCACTATAATCACCAACCTCATGAACCAAACTCTTTGTTTTAAATCTTTTTATGCTCATTGACATTCACGCTTGAGCCAAGTTTGGTGGAAATTGGTTCAGTGTTTGGTCACTCGTCACTGTTTATATAAAATATTTCTTATTTCATGAGATCTATCACCTATGATATCTTACACCTAAATTCCAATGAGCTCATTCCTACATGCTCATACAAACTTGTAACATGTTTTGTAATGATAGCTTCAACGGTTTTTATATTTTTGCAGTCACAATACACATGTATTTTCTTTAATTGTTACACTTTATTGACACTGAGACCTTACACTCCAAATCTGATCAGTGCGTCCTTACATGATTAAACATATACTAGAGCTAAATTTGGTTTGAATTGATTAAATGCTTTGCACTTTACCGTGGGGACAAAACATTTTAAACACTTTTGTGACCTGTGACCCTTTACACTAAAAATGCTATGAGTTCATCCTTGGATGCTCATGTTTAGTACTTCCTTCAGCTCTGGTTTGAACCGCTTCAAATCTGTTCAAGTTTGCATTTTTAAACATTGTTATGACCCCGTAACCTCTGACCTTTCACCTATTACAACCAATATCGTGTTCATCCTTGCATGCTCTTGCATGCTTCTTCAAAGTCTGATTCAATTTGCATGGTATCAAGATCTTTTTAAAATTATTTCTTAACACTCTTGCGACCCTGTGCCATATTACCCACAACATCTATTCACTTCTTCCTTGGATGCTCACACATATACTTCATGCAGGTTTGGTGAAAATCTGTTGGTTCTTAAGCTACATGTATCACAGCTGCAGCACCACCTTCCATGGTGGAAGCATACAATTATTGATACTAGCTGTCACTGTCGCTACTATCAGAAAAAACGTTGCCTACATGTGTATCACACCAGCTATGCAGGTAAGATACATGTACTACCCGGCCCAGTCACACTCACGAGACTACATTACCCTTAATGGTAAACTATCTGTCATTTTGGAGTCGGTGTGAAGCCGGTTTGACCATGTGACTAGGGTATAAACAGCAATGAGCCGGGCACTCAAGATGAGCTCAGAAATCTTCTGGGCTTGCATTCTTCAACCAACACTGTGTTACATACCACAATTCCACTCATCATATCCATTAAAGCATATAGGCGACCCATCACAGGAAGTCGAGTTGGAAATACAGACATCTCTCTTTAGACAGGAGATAAAAGATGCTCCACATTCACCGGCTGTAAGAATAAAGCAGTCCATATGCATTAATGTTCAGATTAAGAAAAATATGCTTTCTTTAGGCACTTGAAACAATAACTTACAATTATTAATGAGCCAGTTTGTAGATACAAGCTGCGCATGGGCAGATAGTCATTTGTTCAAAATTGTGAAACCCACTGAGAAGAATACTGGATACCTGCTCATGAAAGTTGTCATCATTATACATTTATTCACCGATGGTAGATTCTATGATACACAGATGGGCAAACAAAAGTTATTCATGAAGCACTTCCATGACTTTGGCAGTGATTATTCAATAATGCAAAAAGGGGGACTTCTCCATGTGTCAAAGATCTGTGAATATTTGGGGATCATTTGTATCATGTGCTAACTACAAACTGATCTATAGCACTGTACTATATACCGGTTTACTGATATATTCAAATTTGTGGATGTTTCTTTCCAGGGGACCTGGTGTCAAGGTATTCCATTAACCCGTTATTGATGTATGAACTATAATACTTGGAATCCAGACTGCATACTTTACTTTTTGCTATGTTGGACAAGCCTCAAGCAATGTTTTAGTTTCTCCAGAACAACCTTTGTTTCAAAAGTATGCATAAACTATGAATAGGTTAGTAAACCGGTATATTGGAAAAATACCACCTTGCAAAATGTTTCTCTACAGAGTGTTAAGGCATGGCTGACACGTTAACAACATATACCGTCATCTACGAAAATTGTATTACTGGTAATATTTTCTGAAACAAACAAGTAAATATAAGATGCTGTATAAGTCTATTGTACTGTAAACCTTAAGGGGAAACTTCAAATTAGGCAATAGCAGCGTTATACTCACACTTTTCATTACAAAGTTTTTTATTTGTTACATTATCAATTTTGATATATGTATCATTATGTACATTTTTATGTAGACTTTTATTCTGTTCCATATCAAAGAACAGGTAGCCTTGGGCTTATTGTACAAACTTTATTGATTCATAAAAGGAGATTTATTAAAAAACAAAAAACATATCAATCATTCTTAATATCAAGTACAATCACATTGGTAAAAGACATCAAATAAATCTTGCAAAACTAAAACAGTTAAAACTATGCACTATAAATTTACGATCACAAAGATATTGCTTTCTTTACCCCACCTGCTTCACTAGAAGTTGTAATTTCAAGAACGAATCCTACATTCGTAGTAATGTAATCGCTGAAGAACAAAATCCAAGCTTCTCTCCCTGGTAGTAGAACCTCCGTATGTGAGTCATGAGTCCCAGAGAACCGCACCATCCACGTATCAGGGTCAAAGGTCAATCCTCCACCAATGTGGAGGTAATCATAGAGATCCTCTGACCTGAAGTCTGTTACGGAGATCATGACACGGTAGTCAGAGGGCGCTAACACAGTCCACTGGAGGTTAAGGTTGATGTCGTAGTTTGATGGATACCCCGGTGATGTCAGATTATACATTTCATTAACCAAGAGGGATATATTAACCATTGGGTCTAGATAAGGGGAGAAAATGACAACAACAAAAACTAGATGGATGTTCGACTGCACGCGGTCCACAATGATGCCTCCGTCATAGAGCAATTTTATAAAACCAGAAGAGAAGCAATTTTTCAAATTCTAGTTTGATTGTAATTCATTAACAGGTTCTCAGAATACTGTGATTACAAGCTATTTATTATATACATGTATATACATGTATGACCCTTTAAACTTTGACCTTATGCCCCTAAAATCTAATCAGTTAATTGGCTGTGCAAGATACATACATCTCTCGTGTTCCATAGTAATCCATCCATCGGTTCTAATGATAATGTGATCACAAGCTATTTTTGCATAAATAATAAGCCATGTGACCTTTGACCTGGTGACCCCCAAATCTAATCAGTCAATTAGCTATTCAAGATACATACATGACCTAAGTCTGGCAGGAATCCATCCATCAGTTCTTGAGGTAACGCGATCACTAGTTATTTTTGCATACACAATGAGCCATGTGACCTTTGACCTTGGACCTTGTGACCCCAAAATCTAATCAGCTCATTAGCTCTGCAAGATACATACATAACTTAAGTTTGACAGGAATCCATCTATCGATTCTTGAGATAACGCGATCACGAGCTATTTTCGCATACATAATGAGCCATGTGACCTTTGACCTTAGACCATGTGACCCCAAAATCTAATCAGTTCATTAACTCTGCCTGATACATACATGACTCAAGTTTGGCAGGAATCCATCCATCGGTTCTTGAGATAACGCGATAACGAGGACGGGACGTACGTACGGACGGACGGACGGACAACCCGAAAACATAATGCCTCCGGCTACTTCGTAACGGAGGCATAAAAAGTCATTATTATCAAAGTTTTCAAATATATACCATAGAGATAATAACTCCCAAATGCAAAATATAAAGAAACATCCATTCAAGCATTCTATGAAAACAATTTTGTATACATTCATGGGTAAATGTTAAAGGCAGAAGGGATTGTTAGGCCCAACACATACCTTTTGACAAATTTCTTTTGTTGTATAGTATATTGAGTTCACCTTCCTATAATGTGCAAAATATCAACCATTTCATTGTCTCCAAGATATGAACTTCTGTAACACAATGAATGTAAGTGTGAAACTGTATGACATTACATTCTCATTTTCATTTCCATGACCAAGCTGATTTTGTTCATTTAATGTTTTATGTTACACTGTCTGTTACACTAACTTATGAACAAATTCAAGGGTTGAAACTTGACCCTGATGAAATCAACAGACCCTAAAGTTGAGCCAGATTTAATCTCTGGCCACATTTAAGAAGAGTGGCAGTTTTAATTTAACTACCAATTAAAAAACAATTTTCTTGTACTGGATCTGTAAAAGAAACACACAAACAACAGAGACATGATTGGAGTTCAAGTATAACAAGCAATATCACCCTCATAGAACTACGAAAGGCTAAAATGAAGGTTAATGGCTCTCAGAAAACAATAATAGATAACCATTGCCTATGGCCCCAACATGTAACTCTGGACTCCTTTAAAAATTACTAATTTCGACACCTATACTTTACAAAAGACCAAACAACCAATGTTTTATCTCTTTTTTGTATAAATGATATTTCCATATGTTTGTACACAAATGACGAATATGAGCCATTTTCGGGCTGAAAGACAAAAGGTCACGTGACTTGGGACAGCAGGTCCAATTTTCAAAAAAATTGTTTCAAAAGATGCCCAAGACTCTAAGAAAAACAAGTCGGGAAGTGGCATTGTTAAATTTTAATCAAGCATTACAACGTAGATCACGAAAAAAGAGTGGGGGGGGGGGCTTAACCAGTCATTTTAGGGTTAATATAGGGAATGTGATTGAATTGCTTTTTATATGACATTATCATCATTAATATTTATCCAAATTTGCCTGGCACTTAACAAGTTACCTCGTAAAGTCTATTATTATTTTTGTTTACAATAACAACGTCACAAAATATCATTTGAATGATGATGATCATCATTAATGATTTTGCAAAAGTTACCTGCTGGAAAATAAAATAATGATGATATTATCTTATATGATAAACTTCACTTGCCTGTAACAACTAGATTAAAGGTGCATGTCTCTGTATTTCCTGCACCATCTGTTGATGTGTAGGTTACTGTGTTGTTTCCGATAGGAAAGTAGTCTCCAGGATTGTGAGAGGATGTCAGTGTCTGGTTACCAGAGTTATCTGTTGCTGTAGGTGGTGTCCAGGTCACTACAGCTGTAGCATTCCCAAAGTTTGTGGTGACATTCTGATCACTTTGGCATCCACTGATGACTGGCTTCTCATTATCTGTGAGAAAGATTAAATAAGATATAAAATATGTTGCATTTCTAACAAGACAATTTGCCTGCGTCTTCTATATATGCCTCCACCCTGAATTCAGTATAGGAAATGGATGAAATGATTCACGACATATCACGATGCTTATAATCAAATGGCAACTGACAACTATACTAGCCCTAAAATATAAACAGATCATCTTGATCTGGTAGTATTGTCAACATTCTTACATATTTCAATAGCAAGGATAAAACCATTTAATTTCAATAATTGGCCTCTGTGAACTTTAACCTACTTACATTTATTCTTATGAGACAGTCTCCTTATGTTATTAATACTATCAACAAGTTTGGTTCTTAAGATATCGCGATACCAAGGCCAATAGAATCTGACCTTTGACCTAGTTACTCAAAAATATAACCAGATTGTTTTTTCTATGATGATACATAGTATCATTTAGTTTGAAGTCCATGACTGAATCTTTCTTGAGATATCACGATCACGAGAAAGCAGGACAGACGGACGGACAGACACCCTGAAAACTTAAAGACTCCGGCATCACTTTTGGTGGGCGGAGGCATAAAAACAGATGCCAGCCCACACTATAAAGAGAACGCAAAACTGCTTATTAAATAATAAAACATAACACAAGCACTTACCAGATACAACTACAAAGAAGGTGCATGTTCCTGTATTTCCTGCATCATCGTTTGTATAGAAGGTTACCGTGTTGTTTCCAAGAGGAAAGTAGTCTCCAGGATTGTGAGAGGATGTCAGTGCCTGGTTACCAGAGTTATCTGTTGCTGTAGGTGGTGTCCAGGTTACTACAGTTGTAGCATTCCCAAAGTCTGTGGTGACATTCTGATCACTTGGGCATCCACTTATGACTGGCTTCTCATTATCTGTGAGAAAGATTAAATAAGACATAAAATATGTTACATTTCTAACAAGACAAGTGCGCCTGTGTCTTCTTTATAAGGCGAGGCGTCAAAAATATCGATACCAGCAGGCTGCCGCCTCACGTATTGGCGCATCGAGGCTGCAATTACGGCCGAAGCCTGGCTGGGGCAATTACTTTTCACTTATTAGCCCAGCCGGCTTGCGCCAGGCTGGGATCTGAGGCTCGGTTTCCATTTGAAAGGCGGCAGCCGGCGCATGCTTTTGAATGCCATTTCCTACCGCCAGCGGTAGCCGGTTGAGCTAATTTAAAAAATGCAGCCAGGACGCACAAGTGCAGTCAGCTGCCGCTGGCTGGTATATTTATTTTTGACGCCAAGCCTAAACAGATCATCATGCTCTGGAAGTACTGTCAACATGTTAAAATATTTCAATAGCAAGGCTAAAACTCTTTAATTTCAATAATTGGCCTTCGTGAACTTTAATCTATACTTACCTTAAATCTAATGCCTTCCTATGTTAATAATAAATATTATATCATGCATCAACAATTTATTGGCTTTTGATTGGTTGAGAGCTTGTCACGTGAACAGAAATATTTCATCTATTTTAAGGTTCCTCTGAAAAAGAACTATATGAGGGTACTATTTGGGAGTAGAAGTACTATTTTGGAGTACTATTTGGGAGTTGAAAAAAAATTGTGATTTTTTTTTTTTTTTAATTGATTTTTTTTCTTCTTCAAATCTGAATTTAATAAAAAAAAAATATTTTAAATCTTTTTTAAAAATAAATTTTTGATGCAGGATATAAAAAAAAATATACCATGCCTTCTATTCGAAGTACTGGTTAAAACTATGGGTCTCGGTGACTCCAAAAGTACCATTTGCGCCCTTCAGCCCTTCTTTTCACACTGGTTTTGCTTAACCCCGTACTTTGCTTACCGGTAGCCCCGTACTATCCTTAACCCCAGACTATTTTTTGGGGCTTTTCACACACGCTGTTTTTAGTCCCGTACTAGTGCCTATTCTGGAATAAGAAAATTCACGCTGTTCTCACTGCAATTCGTTAACCCCAGATATCGTGAATGTTATGATTGGACATACTTTGCATCTTCCCAGCTGGGATACGCTCCATTGCGTAGTACCGGAATATTTTTTGTTTCTGTTCTCCTTCATTTGCTTGGCACTGCATGCAATTGCGGGGTTAGCAGGAGTTAGCACCACAATTGCGGAGTTAGCCCTGCTATTTTGCAGGGTTAGTTAACCCTGTACTATAGGTGGGGTTAGCCAACTTTAGCCCACTTTGGTAAAAGCCAGTCTGAACAGAAAGTGGAATAGGCTTAACCCCGTACTATAGGTAGGGCTAAGACCCCCCCTTAACCCCACCTATAGTACAGGGTTAAGCAAAATATTGCCAGTGTGAAAACAGTATTGGAGTAACCTATTGCGCGTAGTTTTAACCAGAAACTCTCAAGACAGTGTATATTTGTATACTATCAACAAGTTTGAGCATTATATCGCTAATGGTTCTTGAGATATCGCGATACCAAGGCCAATTCTTTTAACAAAACATATGATTTTTAAATATAGTTCAACTCAAAATAGACCCCCAATTCCTCAAGAAATTAAAAAAAGAATAATAGAAAATAGGCAAGAAGAAAAGGAATTAGCGGGGGAGAGAGGCACTTTAACACTTCACTTCAGAAAAGACAACTTCCACAGTTAAGGACGGCGAGGCAAATACTTCTTTTTCAGACTCAGACATTTTTTTTGGTTTAAATGTATAGTTTGGTCTTAAGGAAAAGGAAGAGACAGGATTTCCAACAAATGTGTAGATGTGAATGCTCGGGCAGGGAGGGGGGATTTGTTAAGCTTTGGAATGAAGGGGGGAAGGGGGATATGTCAGTTTGTATGTGTGTCTGAGTATGTGAGCGTGTGTGGTGTGTCTGTCTGTCTGTAGGTAACTCTTTGATTTATAATATTCGTTCAGTGTAATTAAATGTAAACATTATGTACTGTGTATTAAACTATCTTATGTATTTTTTGAGAAATGTACAATTTTCTTTATATTTTGATATATGTAAATCAATGAAGCTGTATATTTGTTTGTTATATATTTTGTACTGAATGAATACAATAAAACAATACTACAAAAAACAAAAAAAAATAGGGTGAAATACAAAAGTTGACCTATCTAACCTTAGACCTAGTTACTAAAATATATAACCAGATAGTTTTTCCATGGTAATACATAGTAAGCAAATATTAATCGACTACGAGAGTAATGGTGCAAACTATCATCGCCGAGGTGATCTCGGGGCTACTATCATCGCGAGCCGCAAAAAGAATCCAAATGTCATATACAAACTATATATTAGGTACAAACAATCTAGGTCTTCAATGTTTAACACAATTTGACTTTATAAAGTAATGTATAACAGTGCGAATGGGGACATTGGAAGGAATATGGACAATATTTTGAAGAGTTGTTGACATGAATTGTCCAAAACACTTTTTGTCATAAAAATAAATATAACAAGGGTCTGCATCATTACTTGGAAATGGAAACCAAGTTATGTTGAAACAGTTTACTAATATCAGTTTCTATAAAACCTGGTGCCTTTTCCACTCCATCTTACAATACTTGGATCACATGATTCATGAAAGTCAGAAAGTCAGAAGTATGTGTACAAGCAGGGACAAGAAAGTGAAAAGTATGATCACTAGCCTGCAGTTATAACTTTGCATAGCGTAGTCTTCCATGATTTCAACTCTGCATTATGAAATTCCATGAAGCATAAAGAACTCACCATGCACTGCTATATCAAAGGTACACGTCATGACTGAATTGCCTGAGCCATCAGTGGCTGTGTAAGTCACCCGAGTGCTTCCAATAGGGAAGGGATCCCAAGAGCTGTAGTCAGAGGTCAGCGACACAGAACCAGAGTTATCCGAGGCCGTAGGTGGTGTCCAACTGACCACTGCAGTGGCTAATCCGTTATCGGTATTGACTGATTGGGAAGGTGGACAACTGCTGATCATGGGATCTTGCATATCTAACAGGGAGGGGAATAGAATGTATAGCATTTTGGGATTGAATATGTTAATTTCTTCCAAACATTAAGGAAATGCACAACCTCACAGTAATAATAAGCATAGTAGTCCTTATAAAGGGCTGCTGTTTTTTCTCATTCAGAGATGATTAACTATGTCACCTTCAACACTATTTTGTTTATCCCAACATTCTTTTACAACTCTAGTTTCCTTTTATTCACTTGACTTAGTTCTTTGAGAATTCCTTTCTCTAGAAGCAGACTAAAACCTTGTTCACACATGAAGAAAGTAACCTAAAAATGCTACATCAAAACTCTGCATGTGAACAAATGGCAAGAGGCAATATTGTCAGGGGGAAGGATACCCCTGTCCAGATAGCAATACCCATAGTACATACATTTCTATTGCTTTTGACTAAAACGATGTCCACTCTTTGATCGCTGTGTTTCAAAATATAGAAATGTAGAGCATAGAATATAGAAAATATAGAAAATATAGAAAATATAGAAATATCTCTTCTGTTTTTTTTCATGGTAATTTTCTCAGCAGTTTATTGCCCAACATCTGAATGGGCCTCACATCTGAACCTAAATGCGGCCACAAAGGTCTCCATTTACCTGTGACAGTCACAAGAAAGAAACAGCTTGCTTGGTTCCCAGACGAATCTGTCGCACTGGCCGTCACATTGACTTGACCAATGCTATAATCTCCAGGAGAATGTGAAGCGGTGACCGTCACATCGCCAGAGAGGTCTGTGGCTGAAGGTTCTACCCATGCTAGGGTCACGCTTGATTGTCCAGCAGCCAGAGTGCCGGAGACATCATCAGGACAGGTGATGGTGGGTGCAGTGGTATCTAATAATGCAAATCAAATGTTTTAATCAAGTATTGGAACTTCTATACAGTATACAGCAGGATGGGTATTCAATTCAATACTTACTTAGAATAAGTTAGAAATTGACTAAGTAAATGGCTAAGCTAAGAAGTTTACTATCTCGTATTCAAATCGCATTTTAGACTTTTACTTACCTGAGACACAATCTTAATAAAATACTTACTAATAAGCATTGTGACATCACACGGTCAATCAAAAGTAATGCGCAATTAACACGTTGCAATAAATGCGCGCTAATATAATTATGCGCAAGTTATAATACTGCGTAAGAAAACCATATGCCTGCTAATCAAGGCCTCCAAATATTTGGCTTAATTCTGGTAGGGAGCTGTCTTAAATTTAGGCTAAAATTCTTAGCTAAAAGTTTGAATTGAATACCAAAATTGGCTAAGTATTTTAAATAAGTCAAATACTACGTAAAAAGCTTAAAATTGGGTACTTAAGTTTTGAATTGAATATGGCCCAGGTCTTTAGAAAAGTTGACATACAGATTTCTTACTTTCTCACTTTTAGTACCAGTAAGCATTTGGGATTCCTCATTGATGTAAGAACAGTCATTTTTTTTAAATACAATTCTAATTCGACTTTTGTCTTGGGAGGGTGGAAGAAACAAATGGATTTAAATTCTTGTAAAGTTATAATTGATTGATATTTTTTTCATACCCGACTTCTTAAAAAAAGCAAGAATAAACTTGTGGGTAAGCACCGATGGGGACATACATGTATGGCTGTATTTATCTGAGGGACTTGATGAGAATTACATTACAAAAGGGCACAAGCACATCAACTTGGTTTTGAACCTATGAATACTAAACATTTATACTATACGGATATGCCTGTATATGGAAGAATCAAGTATGAGCATGCGTCCAACCCACCAGTCAAAATGACCACAAAAGAGCACTCCGCCTTGTTGCCTGAAGGATCCATGGCTATCACAGTCACTGTGTTTGTCCCAAGGATGACATCTGATGTAGAGGGACTGCTGGTGAGATTAGCAATCATCTCTGAGTTATCAGTAGCTGTGGCATCCCATGTGACTGGGTCTGCTACCAGTTCACTTGTGATGTCTGCTGGGCACAAAACCACTGGATTCTCCAAATCTGGACAAAATACATGCACACATTGTTCAATAGGGTTTCTTCACACAAGAGGCAGCAAGCTCAAATATGCCTTACAAAATGAAAACATGCAGTTGTGCTTGAGTAAGAATAGCAATGTCTACATAGTCTTTGTGTATTTAAAAGCATATTCTCCTCCAAACCATGATATTGACAAAAAATTGCATTGTCATATGGGTGCTATTGCTCAAAGAACCACAATATAGACTGATTTTCTTGGACAACTTGGACAAACCCTTTATACAAATAAAAATACAATACAATACAAGTATGAGGAACTACTGT
This sequence comes from Strongylocentrotus purpuratus, assembly GCF_000002235.5. Lineage (NCBI taxonomy): Eukaryota > Metazoa > Echinodermata > Echinoidea > Camarodonta > Strongylocentrotidae > Strongylocentrotus > Strongylocentrotus purpuratus. Next base: position 28,833,997 of record NW_022145598.1, read on the forward strand.
AATATCAAATGTAAAACTCTAAAAATCTGACAAGACAGACAAGACATAGCACTTGAAAATATAATAGCTAGATTCATGTATCAGGTATTTTGAAACGTTCTCACAGGCAAGCTATAATTATATGTAAAAGCCTACATTTAATTATATTTAACCTGACAATATTATACAAGCAAAATTGACACAAGTACAGCTTAATCTGCCAGTACATAGGCTGGAGCTAGCTCGAGGTACATCGTCGGCTGCCAGCGAGAAGGCAGCTTACAATATTTATCTTTCTAAGTCTAATAATAATTTAACAACACATGCAAATTTCTGTCAATCAATATATTTGAATTCCTTATGTCATAAGCATTCCAACAATAGCAAACATGCAAATTTTCATCACTTTCTTCCAAATTCACCTTTAAATATCAAGTGGTTCTTGAGATATCGCGATACCAAGGCCAAAAAAACATGAACACTTGGGTTTCGTTTTCACATGAACACTTACCAGACACAACTACAAAGAAGGTGCATGTTTCTGTATTTCCTGCATCATCGCTTGCATAGTAGGTTACTGTGTTGTTTCCAGTTGGAAAGTAGTCTCCAGGATTGTCAGTGGATGTCAGTGTCTGGTTACCAGAGTTATCTGTTGGTGTAGGTGGTGTCCAGGTTACTACAGCGGTAGCATTCCCAAAGTCTGTGGTGACATTCTGATCACTTGGGCATCCACTTATGACTGGCTTCTCATTATCTGTGAGAAAGATTAAATAAGACATAGAATATGTTGCATTTCTATCAAGACAAGTGAGCCTGTGTCTTCTACCATGCCTTCTATTCGAGGTACTGGTTAAAACTATGGGCCTCGGTGACTCCAAAAGTACCATTTGCTTCTTTGCTGCGCCCCTCAGCAAATAGTACTATTGTACTCTTTTCACACTGGTTTTGCTTAACTCCGTACTTTGCTTAGCCCCATACTATCCTTAACCCCGGACTATTTTTTTTTGGCTTTTCACACACGCTGTTTTTAGTCCCGTACATGCGCCTTTTCCGAAGTGTGAAAAACTATCATCGCCAAGGTGATCTCGGGGCTACTATCATCCCGAGCCGCAAAAAGAATCCAAATGTCATATACAAACTATATATTAGGTACAAACAATCTAGGTCTTCAATGTTTAACACAATTTGACTTTATAAAGTAATGTATAACAGTGCGAATGGGGACATTGGAAGGAATATGGACAATATTTTGAAGAGTTATTGATATGAATTGTCCAAAACACTTTTTGTCATAAAAATAAATATAATAAGGGTCTGCATCATTACTTGGAAATGGAAACCAAGTTATGTTGAAACAGTTTACCAATATCAGTTCCTATAAAACCTGGTGCCTTTTCCACTCCATCTTACAATACTTGGATCAAATGATCCACGAAAGTCAGAAAGTCAGAAGTATGTGTACAAGCAGGGACAAGAAAGTGAAAAGTATGCATGATCACTAGCCTGCAGTTATAACTTTGCATAGCGTAGTCTTCCATGATTTCAACTCTGCATTATTAAATTCCATAAAGCATAAAGAACTCACCATGCACTGCTATATCAAAGGTACACGTCATGACTGAATTGCCTGAGCCATCAGTGGCTGTGTAAGTCACCCGAGTGCTTCCAATAGGGAAGGGATCCCCAGAGCTGTAGTCAGAGGTCAGCGACACAGAACCAGAGTTATCCGAGGCCGTAGGTGGTGTCCAACTGACCACTGCAGTGGCTAATCCGTTATCGGTATTGACTGATTGGGAAGGTGGACAACTGCTGATCATGGGATCTTGCATATCTAACAGGGAGGAGAATAGAATGTACAGCATTTTGGGGGTGAATATGTTAATTTCTTCCAAACATTAAGGAAATGCACAGCCTCACAGTAATAATAAGCAGAGATGATTAACTATGTCACCTTCAACACTATTTTGTTTATCCCAACATTCTTTTACAACTCTAGTTTCCTTTCATTCACTTGACTTAGTTCTTTGAGAATTTCTTTCTCTAGAAGCAGGCTAAAACCTTGTTCACACGTGGAGAAAGTAACCTAAAAATGCTACATCAAAACTCTGCATGTGAACGAATGGCAAGAGGCAATATTGTCAGGGGTAAAGCATACCCCTGTCCAGATAGCAATACCCATAGTACATACATTTCTATTGCTTTTGACTAAAACGATGTCCACTCTTTGATCGCTGTGTTTCAAAATATAGAAATGTAGAGCATAGAATATAGAAAATATAGAAATATCTCTTCTGTTTTTTTTTCATGGTAATTTTCTCAGCAGTTTATTGCCCAACGTCTGAATGGGCCTCACATCTGAACCTAATTGCGGCCACAAAGGTCTCCATTTACCTGTGACAGTCACAAGAAAGAAACAACTTGCTTGGTTCCCAGACGAATCTGTCGCACTGGCCGTCACATTGACTTGACCAATGCTATAATCTCCAGGAGAATGTGAAGCGGTGACCGTCACATCGCCAGAGAGGTCTGTGGCTGAAGGTTCTACCCATGCTAGGGTCACGCTTGATTGTCCAGCAGCCAGAGTGCTGGAGACTTCATCTGGACAGATGATGGTGGGTGCAGTGGTATCTAATAAATGCAAATCAAATGTTTTAATCAAGTATTGCAACTTCTATACAGTATACAGCAGGATGGGTATTCAATTCAATACTTACTTAGAATAAGTTAGAAATTGACTAAGTAAATGGCTAAGCTAAGAAGTTTACTTATCTCGTATTCAAATCGCATTTTAGACTTTTACTTACCTGAGACAAAATCTAAATAAAATACTTACTGATAAGCATTGTGACATAAATAAATGCACGCTAATATAATTATGCTCAAGTTATAATAGTGCATAAGAAAACCATATGCCTGCCAATCAAGGCCTCCAAATATTTAGCTTAAGTCTGGTAGGGAGCTGTCTTAAATTTAGGGTAAAATTTTTAGCTAAAAGTTTGAATTGAATACCAAAATTGGCTAAGTATTGTAAATAAGTCAAATACTACGTAAAAAGCTTAAATTTGGGTACTTAAGTTTTGAATTGAATATGGCCCAGGTCTTTAGAAAAGTTGACATACAGACTCTTACTTTCTCACTTTTAGTACCGGTAAGCATTTGGGATTCCTCAATGATGTAAGAACAGTCATTTTTTTAAAAATACAATTCTAATTTGACTTTTGTCTTGGGAGGGTGGAAGAAACAAATGGATTTAAATTCTTGTAATTGTATTGTATTGTATTGTATTTATTCAGACAAGCATGTCTAGGGATGCAGAAAAGGGTTTGAAAAACCCGTACAAGTCTGCATCCCTGAGTTATAATTGTAGTTGTAAAGTTATAATTGATTGATATTTTTTTCATACCCCACTTCTTAAAAAAAGCAAGAATAAACTTGTGGGTAAGCACCGATGAGGACATACATGTATGGCTGTATTTATCTGAGGGACTTGATGAGAATTACATTACAAAAGGGCACAAGCACATCAACTTGGTTTTGAACCTATGAATACTAAACATTTATACTATACGGATATGCCTGTATATGGAAGATATAGCATGCGTCCAACCCACCAGTCAAAATGACCACAAAAGAGCACTCCGCCTTGTTGCCTGAAGGATCCATGGCTATCACAGTCACTGTGTTTGTCCCAAGGACGACATCGGATGTAGAGGGACTGCTGGTGAGATTAGCAATCATCTCTGAGTTATCAGTAGCTGTGGCATCCCATGTGACTGGGTCTGGTACCAGTTCACTTGTGATGTCTGCTGGGCACAAAACCATTGGATTCTCCAAATCTGGACAAAATACACACATTGTTCAATAGGGTTTCTTCACACAAGATGCAGCAAGCTCAAATATGCCTTACAGAATGAAAACATGCAGTTGTGCTTGAGTAAGAATAGCAATGTCTACATAGTCTTTGTGTATTTAAAAGCATATTCTCCCCCAAACCATGATATTGACAACTAGATGGAATTCGACTGCGCGTAGTCGAAAATGATGCCTCCGTCATAGAGCAATTTTACAAACCAAAACTGAAGAAATTTTTTGAATTCAAGTTCAATTGTAATCCATTGACAGGTTCTCAGAATATCGTGATTACAAGCAATTTCTCATATACATATATGACCCTTTGATCTTTGACCTCATGACCCTAAAATCTACTCAGTTCATTGGCTCTGAAAGATGTCCTGAGTTAAATAGTAATCCATCTGTCAGTTCTAATGAGAATGCGTTCACAAGCTATTTTTGCATACATAATGAGCCCATGATCTTTGACCTTTGACCTTGTGAACCAAGAATCTACTCAGTTCATTGGCTCTGCAAGTAACATACATGACCTAATTTTGGCAGGAATCCATCAATCGGTTCTTGAGATAACGCGATCACAAGCTGTTTATGCATACATAATGAGCCCTGTGACCTTTGACCTTTAACCTCATGACCCCAAAATCTAATCAGTTCATTGGCTCTGCATGATACATACATGACCAAAGTTTGGCAGGAATCCATCAATCGGTTCTTCAGATAACGCGATCACGAGCTGTTTTTGCATACCTAATGAGCCCTGTGACCTTTGACCTTTGACCTCGTGACCCCAAAATCTAATCAGTTCATGACCACAGTTTGGCAGGAATCCATCGATCGGTTCTTCAGATAACGCGATCACAAGAACGGGACGTACGTACGTACATACGTACGGACGGACGGACGGACAACCCGAAAACATAATGCCTCCGGCTACTTCGTAACGGAGGCATAAAAAAATTGCATTGTCATATGGGTGCTATTGCTCAAAGAACAACAATATAGACTGATTTTCTTGGACAACTTGGACAAACCCTTTATACAAATAAAAATACAATACAATACAAGTATGAGGAACTACTGTAATATCAAATGTAAAACTCTAAAAATCCGACAAGACAGACAAGACATAGCACTTGAAAATATAATAGCTAGATTCATGTATGAGGTATTTTGAAACGTACTCACAAGCAATTAAGCTATAATTATATGTAAAAGCCTACAGGCAATTATGCCAGCTTTAACATTGAAGCCATGTCGAGCCTCACCTTGAACATTCACCCAGAAAGTACACTGAGCCTCATTGCCAGACCCGTCCACTGCTGTGCCAGTAACTGTCTGGATCCCTATTGGCCAGAGGCCTAATGAGATGTCCGTCACGGCAGTCGCTTGACCAGTGTTGTCTGACGCAAATGGGCCAGCCCATGTGATGATTGCTGAAGATGCGCCCAAATCGGTTGCAACTGTGATGTTGTCTGGGCATGTGATTGATGGTGCTTCTTCGTCTACATTCAAATTAATCACATTGAATTTTACATGCCAATCAAAAAGATTATTCCCGTGCCACATTATTTGTTGAAAGGGGCAATAGCCTGTTGAATATATCTACCTACATACAAATGGTAGAACAGTAATTTCATCATAGCATATTAACCTGACGACTACTGGATTCTCCAATGTCCGTCTATACAGTAGACTTAATACATGCACATGGCCCACACCATGCTGCAGTTAACATACCTACTTGATGCTTGCTACCCATTGTTTGTGCCAATTAGTGGTACAGCAATGAACATGCTGACTGAAAACATAGCCTTGCTAGGATTTAAAAGCTGGATCTGCATTTGGTTAAAAAAAATATGAGATTTAAAGGCAATTTTAAATCTGAGATGCATGGCCCTACGTGATACCAGTGTCTGTATTATGTGGGGTAATATTGAAGCCCTCAAACAATCGCGCTTCAAAATGATCAAGAAGTGCCTCAAAAAAGTAAAAATCTTTGAGTGACCGGTTTTACCATACTTGTTTTCCCCAAGACTGTAGTGCTATGAAAACTGTTTGGCAAACACAAAATTTGGTTTCGATTTCCAATCATAAATATCTTGATAATCAGACAGGCGATCGGCTTGTAAAAATCGGAGTTCTTGACAGACCTTAAGTTTTATAATTATCATTGCAGCATGAGCTAAATTCAGGATTTTGTTTCAGAATCTGAGACAAAGTTATCGGATCCCTTTAACAATAGCTGACAATCAAAATATTCTTCCTATATATCAAACACAGAATTTTTTCAGAACAGACAAAAATGAAATGTACTTACCAACGATTTGGACTGTAAAGCTGCATGATGCTGTGTTTTCTGATGAATCTATTGCCATGGCGACCACAGTGAGAGTACCGAAGGAAAGCATGCCTGGTTCGGGTGATGATGTAATGGTGGGGGGATCCCCTGAATTATCTGCAGCAGTGACTTGCCACATGACAGTGGCAGATGAGCTACCCAGGTCAGTGGCTTGGATTATGCTGGCAGGGCACGTGATGACAGGCAGTTCAGAATCTTTTTAAAAAAGACAAAAGCATAGCCCAACAGTGATGAGCTTATATTCATAGATGTGCATGGACTTAGTTAAACCATCCAGTTAATAGTCAACTCACTTCTGGAGTGCCAAGTGTCAAACTCTTTATCCCTTTCAAATCACATTAGTTCTGTCACAAAATGAATCCAACCATTAAATGAACATGAAATATTCATATTGCAATGACATTATTTCAGTTTAATCATTTGCTTGTAAAATAACGGTAATTTCTGCAGAATAATGAGGTTGGCGTTTGGTACTCTGTAAATCGGTAGACACAGTCTGGGTTAAAACAAGGAGTCGATGTATGCTTTCAAGAATACCAACATATTACTGCTGTAAAACCATTCTTTATCAGGGAGTAGTTTGTGTAAAATGTGAGATGGGATCATGCACTTCATATATATAAATATTCATTTAGTACCAAAGTCTTTGGCCCGAATTCACAAAGGAGGTTTGTCGACAAACCTTAGTTTTCGTACGTCATATGACGCGTTTTACACGTTTTTTACAAACCTGGTTTGTAAAGAACAAAAGGAGGTTTGGCGAAACAAAAGGAGGTTTGAGCTCAAACCTTGCTTTGTGAATTTGGGCCATTAAGTCTACAAGTTTTTTTTTAAATAATAGTTTTTCCAACAAAAAAGGTAAAAACCAAATATATATTTCAGTATGCATGGGGCCTGTGGCAAAATGGTGAACTGCAGCAAAAAAAAAAAAAAAAAATCTATATTACTATTTAGATCACTCCTACATGAAAATTCATGAAAATTCATACCCTTGGGCTTGGGTGCAAAACTAAAATAAAACAGAACAAGGTGAAACATAACATAACCAGACAACTCACCGAACACAATAACATTGAACGAGCACTGTCCCATATTGCCACTTTGATCAAGAGCTGTGACTACGACAGTGGTGGTACTGATTGCAAAGCTTTCCCCAGAAGACGGTGATGATGAAAGACTAGATACTGAGCCAGAGTTATCTTGGCCCAAGACTGTCCAGGTGACGATGGATGAGGGACTACCCACATCTGTGCTTACTTCAATGGTGGCAGGACATTCCAATGTTGGTGCCTCATTATCTGCACATAAAAACAAAACACCTCCACTTAATGACTTATTATTTCTTATATCTCCTTTGCATAACTTTTTCATTATATTCTTGTTTGTTTGTTGTTGTTTTTCAAATAAAGAATAGCCTTGGAAAAAAAAATAGATTGCAAAATTGTTGGAAATATGTAACTGATTAAAGAGTAAAGATAAGTAACTAGAAAATTATTTGCCAGTATACATGTATATGCTCGGCAAGTACCAATAGAAAAAGGAAGGACATTTTCTTATGTACACAGACTATATTAAATAAACCAATAAATCTCACCAGTCATAGAATGTATCCTGTTTATTGAAATATAAGATAATTACATTATTTTCAGTCCCCCCCCCCCCCCCCTCAGGTTTCAAACATGGCTTTTCATTATCTTCATATCATTTTTCTGGAGCTAGAATGGCTTTAACTAGGACAGTAATGCCCATCTGGCTCCAAACTGACGATGTAAACTCAGTATAAGTACCTTGAACCACAATATCAAAGGTGCACTGGCCTTCCAGGCCTGCAGGATCAACCACCGTCACAGTGATCACATGACTACCAATCGCAAACTGCCCTTCACGGGGATCTGCGTTGATGCTTGATATGGTTCCCGAGTTGTCTGTGCCTCGAGGGCTGCTCCAGGATATGGTGGCATAGGCCTGTCCTAAATCTGTGTTCCTAGTGATGTCCACAGGGCAGATGGCAATGGGTGCCTCAATGTCTATTGAAGGATGACAACAAATGCAGTTTTTCCATAATACAAATAGTTATTAAATGAAAATATGATCAATATCATAAGTGTTATGTAATAAATGATCGCCCACTTAAATTTCTCTATCCCAAAATTAGAGTACAAACAGACATTCACATATGAAAATACACCTGTACAAAAGAAAGTCTTGACCCATAGAAGGCTAAGCCAGGGAAGATAGCTCAGACTAGAGTGAGATGCAAAATCAAATCATATCCAGCAGGTCGAATCTAGAGATTTTACAACAGCTCGTCACATTTCTTGATGGAAAAAGAGAAGTTCATGCAACCTAAAAGAAAAAAAAGAAAAAAAAATTGCAAAGTTTTTTTTAAGGAATTAATGTAACTACCACATTTCATGTCATCTCCATGATATACCCCAAGCTCAGGATCGGATTGTTCATTTCATGAAGCAGGGGAAGACAAGTGTGCTTCATGCTTTAAAAAAAAGATTCAGAGAGTGTACCGGTAGTCATTGAGATGTCACTTGGGAGTTTTAGATTATGGGCCCCAATGTTTCAGTTTACTCTCGTCTTCCTTCAATCGAGTCTCTTACATGTATGTATCTATCACCACGCTCTCTCTCTCTCTCTCTCTTCCTTTTTGTGTGCTTGATTTAGATCCAATTTAAAGATAAAATTGAGGACTGGTTGTGCAACTACATTGTGAATAAAACAGTCAACTCATATATGCAAAGAGGCTGATTGTGTAATTTATAAAGGTACATACATGTACATGTATATATGTGTATTTTGAAGTTTTGGAATGATCAGAATGGAAAGCAGTTGACTTAGGCCTAAAAAAAACTAGATGGAATTTTGACTGCGCGCAGTCGAAAATGATGCCTCCGCCATAGAGCAATTTAAACAAGTTTGGAGTTTAAATCTCCAGTGGTTCTTGAGATATCATGATAACAATCTCAATGTATGGAATTTCATAAGTTGACCTCTGTGACCCTTGACCTTTGACCTACGTGCTCCAAAATCTAATCAGATTGTCTTCATATGGTGATACACACGATCATTAAGTTTGAAGTTTAAATCTCCAGTGGTTCTTGAGATATTATGATAACAATCTCAATGTATGGAATTTCATAAGTTGACCTCTGTGACCCTTGACCTTTGACCTACGTGCTCCAAAATCTAATCAGATCGTCTTCCTATGGTGATACATACTATCCTTAAGTTTGAAGTTTTTACATCTCCAGTGGTTCTTGAGATATCATGATAACAATCTCAATGTATGGAATTTCATAAGTTGACCTCTATGACCCTTGACCTTTGACCTACGTGCTCCAAAATGTAATCAGATTGTTTTCCTATGGTGATACATACTATCCTTAAGTTTGAAGTTTTTACATCTCCAGTGGTTCTTGAGATATCATGATAACAATCTCAATGTATGGAATTTCATAAGTTGACCTCTATGACCCTTGACCTTTGACCTACGTGCTCCAAAATGTAATCAGATTGTTTTCCTATAGTGATACACACTATCACTAAGTTTGAAGTTTAAATCTCCAGTGGTTCTTGAGATATCATGATAACAATCCCAATGTATGGAATTTCATTAGTTGACCTCTATGACCCTTGACCTTTGACCTACGTACTCCAAAATGTAATCAGATTGTTTTCCTATAGTGATACACACTATCACTAAGTTTGAAGTTTAAATCTCAAATGGTTCTTGAGCTATCGCGCTAACAAACTCAATACAAGGAATTTCATAAGTTGACCTCTGTGACCTGTGACCTTTGACCTACATACTCCAAAATCTAATCAGATCGTCTTCCTATGGTGATAAATACTATTCCAGAGTCTTAAGTTTAAATCTTAAATGGTTCTTGAGATATTGTGATGACGGTCAAACGGGACGGACGTTACGGGACGTACGGACGTCGGACGGACAACCCGAAAACATGATGCCTCCGGCACCACCTTCGGTGGCGGAGGCATAAAAAGAGCATCTGGCTGGGCATGCCGTTCACCTACAATTTAAGGGGCAGGCCAGTTAGGCTCATCATTCACAGGTCACTATCTCCCAGCCAAAAATTAACTACAATAAGCCCCAACCTACATACATATAATAAAAAAGAGCATCTCCTAGCCAAAAATTAACTAAAATAAGCCCTAATCTACATGTTGTACATACATGTACAGGTACAAACATTTAAAAATTAAGAAATAAAACGGTTGTCTGGGCCTGGTTGGCTCTTCATTCACAAGCCACAATCTCCCAACTAGGAATTAACATCAATAAGCCCTAACCTACATACACTGTACATACAATAAAAAAGAGCATCTGACTAAACATGCCGTTCACCTACAGTTTAAGGGGAGGGACCCGGTAGGCTCATCACTCACAGGTCACCATCTCCCAGCCAAAATTAACTACAATAAGCCCTAGTCTACAGTACATACATACAATAAAAAAGAGCATTTGACTGGGCGTGCCGTGCCGTTCACCTACGGTTTAAGGGGCAGGACCCGGTAGGCTTATCATTCACAGGTCACCATCTCCCAGCCAAAATTAACTACAATAGGCCCTAACCTAAATACAATTTCATACATACTATAAAAAAGAGAGCATTTGACTGGGCGTGCCGTTCACCTACAATTTAAGGGGCAGGCCCGGTAGGCTCATCATTCACAGGTCACCATCTCCCAGCCAAAAATTAACTAAACTAAGCCCTAAACTACATACATACAATAAAAAAAGAGCATTTGACTGGGCGTGCCGTTCACCTACAGTTTAAGGGGCAGGCCCAGTAGGCTCATCATTCACAGGTCACCATCTCCCAGCCAAAAATTAACTAAAATAAGCCCTAAACTACATACATACAATAAAAAAAGAGCATCTAACTGGGTGTGCCGTTCACCTACAATTTAAGGGGCAGGCCCAGTAGGCTCATCATTCACAGGTCACCATCTCCCAGCCAAAATTAACTACAATAGGCCCTAACCTAAATACATTCATACATACTATAAAAAAAAGAGCATTTGACTGGGCGTGCCGTTCACCTACAATTTAAGGGGCAGGCCCGGTAGGCTCATCATTCACAGGTCACCATCTCCCAGCCAGAAATTAACTTCACTTAGCCCTTACCTACATACATACATACAATAAAAAAGAGCATTTGACTGGGCGTGCCGTTCCACTGCCGTTAGGCTACCAGGCACAGCCTGGTAGGCTCATCATTCACAGGTCACCATCTCCCAACCAAAACTCAACTACATCATCATCATCATCATCGTTTAGAGTCCATTTGTCCCACTTTGTGTGGTTGGACATTTCATTTCTTTAATGGCCGCCTGCCTAGCTTTCCTGTCTGTGGGATCCACACGACCGACACCCGATGTTTTGGCATCCTCTTCGATGGCTTCCCTCCAAGTGTTCCTGGGTCTCCCACGAGGTCTTCTTCCGGTGACCGGGAAGTTTAGAGCCCTCTGGAGCCAGTGTGTTGCCTTTCTTCTTGCCACATGTCCAAACCATCTAAGTCTATTCATCCTCATAACCTGTGCCACCCCCATCAATCCCATTGATTGAAGGAGGACTTTGTTCTTCTTTCTCTCATGAAGTGATACCCTGCGTATCCACCTCACCATCCTCATCTCAGCTTTCTCCATTCGCTGTTCACTGGATGATTTCATTGCCCATGTTTCGCTCCCATACGTCATGCATTTTCTAACACAGGCATCATACACCTTCCCTTTCACTCTTAACGGGGTCGCCCTTGAGGTGAGGAAAGGAAAGAGTTCACGAAACTTTTTCCAAGCACTTTGGATTCTTGCAGTCACAGTACAATAACTACGATAACTACAATAACTACAATAAGTCCTAACCTACATACATACAATAAAAAAAGAGCATCTGGCTGGGCATGCCGTTCACCTACGGTTTAAGGGGCACGGCCCGGTAGGCTCATCATTTACAGGTCACCATCTCCCAGCCAAAAATCAACTACAATAGGCCCTAACCTAAATACATTCATACATACAATAAAAAAGAGCATTTGACTGGGCGTGCCGTTCACCTACAATTTAAGGGGCAGGCCAGTTAGGCTCATCATTCACAGGTCACCATCTCCCAGCCAAAAATTAACTACAATAAGCCCCAACCTACATACATATAATAAAAAAGAGCATCTCCTAGCCAAAAATTAACTAAAATAAGCCCTAATCTACATACAGGTACAAACATTTAAAAATTAAGAAATAAAACGGTTGTCTGGGCCTGGTTGGCTCTTCATTCACAAGCCACAATCTCCCAACTAGGAATTAACATCAATAAGCCCTAACCTACATACACTGTACATACAATAAAAAAGAGCATCTGACTAAACATGCCGTTCACCTACAGTTTAAGGGGAGGGACCCGGTAGGCTCATCACTCACAGGTCACCATCTCCCAGCCAAAATTAACTACAATAAGCCCTAGTCTACAGTACATACATACAATAAAAAAGAGCATTTGACTGGGCGTGCCGTGCCGTTCACCTACGGTTTAAGGGGCAGGACCCGGTAGGCTTATCATTCACAGGTCACCATCTCCCAGCCAAAATTAACTACAATAGGCCCTAACCTAAATACAATTTCATACATACTATAAAAAAGAGAGCATTTGACTGGGCGTGCCGTTCACCTACAATTTAAGGGGCAGGCCCGGTAGGCTCATCATTCACAGGTCACCATCTCCCAGCCAAAAATTAACTAAACTAAGCCCTAAACTACATACATACAATAAAAAAAGAGCATTTGACTGGGCGTGCCGTTCACCTACAGTTTAAGGGGCAGGCCCAGTAGGCTCATCATTCACAGGTCACCATCTCCCAGCCAAAAATTAACTAAAATAAGCCCTAAACTACATACATACAATAAAAAAAGAGCATCTAACTGGGTGTGCCGTTCACCTACAATTTAAGGGGCAGGCCCAGTAGGCTCATCATTCACAGGTCACCATCTCCCAGCCAAAATTAACTACAATAGGCCCTAACCTAAATACATTCATACATACTATAAAAAAAAGAGCATTTGACTGGGCGTGCCGTTCACCTACAATTTAAGGGGCAGGCCCGGTAGGCTCATCATTCACAGGTCACCATCTCCCAGCCAGAAATTAACTTCACTTAGCCCTTACCTACATACATACATACAATAAAAAAGAGCATTTGACTGGGCGTGCCGTTCCACTGCCGTTAGGCTACCAGGCACAGCCTGGTAGGCTCATCATTCACAGGTCACCATCTCCCAACCAAAACTCAACTACATCATCATCATCATCATCGTTTAGAGTCCATTTGTCCCACTTTGTGTGGTTGGACATTTCATTTCTTTAATGGCCGCCTGCCTAGCTTTCCTGTCTGTGGGATCCACACGACCGACACCCGATGTTTTGGCATCCTCTTCGATGGCTTCCCTCCAAGTGTTCCTGGGTCTCCCACGAGGTCTTCTTCCGGTGACCGGGAAGTTTAGAGCCCTCTGGAGCCAGTGTGTTGCCTTTCTTCTTGCCACATGTCCAAACCATCTAAGTCTATTCATCCTCATAACCTGTGCCACCCCCATCAATCCCATTGATTGAAGGAGGACTTTGTTCTTCTTTCTCTCATGAAGTGATACCCTGCGTATCCACCTCACCATCCTCATCTCAGCTTTCTCCATTCGCTGTTCACTGGATGATTTCATTGCCCATGTTTCGCTCCCATACGTCATGCATTTTCTAACACAGGCATCATACACCTTCCCTTTCACTCTTAACGGGGTCGCCCTTGAGGTGAGGAAAGGAAAGAGTTCACGAAACTTTTTCCAAGCACTTTGGATTCTTGCAGTCACAGTACAATAACTACGATAACTACAATAACTACAATAAGTCCTAACCTACATACATACAATAAAAAAAGAGCATCTGGCTGGGCATGCCGTTCACCTACGGTTTAAGGGGCACGGCCCGGTAGGCTCATCATTTACAGGTCACCATCTCCCAGCCAAAAATCAACTACAATAGGCCCTAACCTAAATACATTCATACATACAATAAAAAAGAGCATTTGACTGGGCGTGCCGTTCACCTACAATTTAAGGGGCAGGCCAGTTAGGCTCATCATTCACAGGTCACCATCTCCCAGCCAAAAATTAACTACAATAAGCCCCAACCTACATACATATAATAAAAAAGAGCATCTCCTAGCCAAAAATTAACTAAAATAAGCCCTAATCTACATACAGGTACAAACATTTAAAAATTAAGAAATAAAACGGTTGTCTGGGCCTGGTTGGCTCTTCATTCACAAGCCACAATCTCCCAACTAGGAATTAACATCAATAAGCCCTAACCTACATACACTGTACATACAATAAAAAAGAGCATCTGACTAAACATGCCGTTCACCTACAGTTTAAGGGGAGGGACCCGGTAGGCTCATCACTCACAGGTCACCATCTCCCAGCCAAAATTAACTACAATAAGCCCTAGTCTACAGTACATACATACAATAAAAAAGAGCATTTGACTGGGCGTGCCGTGCCGTTCACCTACGGTTTAAGGGGCAGGACCCGGTAGGCTTATCATTCACAGGTCACCATCTCCCAGCCAAAATTAACTACAATAGGCCCTAACCTAAATACAATTTCATACATACTATAAAAAAGAGAGCATTTGACTGGGCGTGCCGTTCACCTACAATTTAAGGGGCAGGCCCGGTAGGCTCATCATTCACAGGTCACCATCTCCCAGCCAAAAATTAACTAAACTAAGCCCTAAACTACATACATACAATAAAAAAAGAGCATTTGACTGGGCGTGCCGTTCACCTACAGTTTAAGGGGCAGGCCCAGTAGGCTCATCATTCACAGGTCACCATCTCCCAGCCAAAAATTAACTAAAATAAGCCCTAAACTACATACATACAATAAAAAAAGAGCATCTAACTGGGTGTGCCGTTCACCTACAATTTAAGGGGCAGGCCCAGTAGGCTCATCATTCACAGGTCACCATCTCCCAGCCAAAATTAACTACAATAGGCCCTAACCTAAATACATTCATACATACTATAAAAAAAAGAGCATTTGACTGGGCGTGCCGTTCACCTACAATTTAAGGGGCAGGCCCGGTAGGCTCATCATTCACAGGTCACCATCTCCCAGCCAGAAATTAACTTCACTTAGCCCTTACCTACATACATACATACAATAAAAAAGAGCATTTGACTGGGCGTGCCGTTCCACTGCCGTTAGGCTACCAGGCACAGCCTGGTAGGCTCATCATTCACAGGTCACCATCTCCCAACCAAAACTCAACTACATCATCATCATCATCATCGTTTAGAGTCCATTTGTCCCACTTTGTGTGGTTGGACATTTCATTTCTTTAATGGCCGCCTGCCTAGCTTTCCTGTCTGTGGGATCCACACGACCGACACCCGATGTTTTGGCATCCTCTTCGATGGCTTCCCTCCAAGTGTTCCTGGGTCTCCCACGAGGTCTTCTTCCGGTGACCGGGAAGTTTAGAGCCCTCTGGAGCCAGTGTGTTGCCTTTCTTCTTGCCACATGTCCAAACCATCTAAGTCTATTCATCCTCATAACCTGTGCCACCCCCATCAATCCCATTGATTGAAGGAGGACTTTGTTCTTCTTTCTCTCATGAAGTGATACCCTGCGTATCCACCTCACCATCCTCATCTCAGCTTTCTCCATTCGCTGTTCACTGGATGATTTCATTGCCCATGTTTCGCTCCCATACGTCATGCATTTTCTAACACAGGCATCATACACCTTCCCTTTCACTCTTAACGGGGTCGCCCTTGAGGTGAGGAAAGGAAAGAGTTCACGAAACTTTTTCCAAGCACTTTGGATTCTTGCAGTCACAGTACAATAACTACGATAACTACAATAACTACAATAAGTCCTAACCTACATACATACAATAAAAAAAGAGCATCTGGCTGGGCATGCCGTTCACCTACGGTTTAAGGGGCACGGCCCGGTAGGCTCATCATTTACAGGTCACCATCTCCCAGCCAAAAATCAACTACAATAGGCCCTAACCTAAATACATTCATACATACAATAAAAAAGAGCATTTGACTGGGCGTGCCGTTCACCTACAATTTAAGGGGCAGGCCAGTTAGGCTCATCATTCACAGGTCACCATCTCCCAGCCAAAAATTAACTACAATAAGCCCCAACCTACATACATATAATAAAAAAGAGCATCTCCTAGCCAAAAATTAACTAAAATAAGCCCTAATCTACATACAGGTACAAACATTTAAAAATTAAGAAATAAAACGGTTGTCTGGGCCTGGTTGGCTCTTCATTCACAAGCCACAATCTCCCAACTAGGAATTAACATCAATAAGCCCTAACCTACATACACTGTACATACAATAAAAAAAAAGAGCATCTGACTAAACATGCCGTTCACCTACAGTTAAAGGGGCGGGACCCGGTAGGCTCATCATTCACAGGTCACCATCTCCCAGCCAAAATTAACTACATTAAGCCCTAGTCTACAGTACATACATACAATAAAAAAGAGCATCTAACTGGGTGTGCCGTTCTATTACAATTTAAGGGGCAGGCCCGGTAGGCTCATCATTCACAGGTCACCATCTCCCAGCCAAAAATTAACTAAAATAAGCCCTAAACTACATACATACAATAAAAAAAGAGCATCTAACTGGGTGTGCCGTTCACCTACAATTTAAGGGGCAGGCCCGGTAGGCTCATCATTCACAGGTCACCATCTCCCAGCCAAAAACTAACTAAAATAAGCCCTTAACTACATACATACAATAAAAAAAGAGCATTTGACTGGGCGTGCCGTTCACCTACAATTTAAGGGGCAGGCCCAGTAGGCTCATCATTCACAGGTCACCATCACCCAGCCAAAAATTAACTAAAATAAGCCCTAAACTACATACATACAATAAAAAAAGAGCATTTGACTGGGCGTGCCGTTCACCTACAATTTAAGGGGCAGGCCCGGTAGGCTCATCATTCACAGGTCACCATCTCCCAGCCAAAAATTAACTACAATACAAAGTGTACATGTAGGCCCTAACCTAAATACATTCATACATACTATAAAAAAGAGCATTTGACTGGGTGTGCTGTTCACCTACAATTTAAGGGGCAGGCCTGGTAGGCTCATCATTCACAGGTCACCATCTCCCAACCAAAAATTAACTACAATACATGTACATATAGGCCATAACCTAAATACATTCATACAGTACATACAATAAAAAAGAGCATTTGACTGGGCGTGCTGTTCACCTACAATTTAAGGGGCAGACCCGGTAGGCTCATCATTCACAGGTCACCATCTCCCAGCCAAAAATTAACTAAAATAAGCCATAAACTACATGTATACAATAAAAAAAAGAGCATCTAACTGGGTGTGCCGTTCACCTACAATTTAAGGGGCAGGCCCGGTAGGCTCATCATTCACAGGTCACCATCTCCCAGCCAAAATTAACTAAAATAAGCCCTAAACTACATACATACAATAAAAAAAGAGCATCTAACTGGGTGTGCCGTTCACCTACAATTTAAGGGGCAGGCCCGTTAGGCTCATCATTCACAGGTCACCATCTCCCAGCCAAAAATTAACTAAAATAAGCCCTAAACTACATACATACAATAAAAAAAGAGCATTTGACTGGGCGTGCCGTTCACCTACAATTTAAGGGGCAGGCCCGGTAGGCTCATCATTCACAGGTCACCATCTCCCAGCCAAAATTAACTAAAATAAGCCCTAAACTACATACATACAATAAAAAAAGAGCATCTAACTGGGTGTGCCGTTCACCTACAATTTAAGGGGCAGGCCCGTTAGGCTCATCATTCACAGGTCACCATCTCCCAGCCAAAAATTAACTAAAATAAGCCCTAAACTACATACATACAATAAAAAAAGAGCATCTAACTGGGTGTGCCGTTCACCTACAATTTAAGGGGCAGGCCCAGTAGGCTCATCATTCACAGTTCACCATCTCCCAGCTAAAAATTAAATCAAATAAGCCCTAAACTACATACATACAATAAAAAAAGAGCATTTGACTGGGCATTTGACTGGGTTCACCTACAATTTAAGGGGCAGGCCCAGTAGGCTCATCATTCACAGGTCACCATCTCCCAGCCAAAATTAACTACAATAGGCCCTAACCTAAATACATTCATACATACTACAAAAAAGAGAGCATTTGACTGGGCGTGCCGTTCACCTACAATTTAAGGGGCAGGCCCGGTAGGCTCATCATTCACAGGTCACCATCTCCCAGCCAAAAATTAACTAAAATAAGCCCTAAACTACATACATACAATAAAAAAAGAGCATCTAACTGGGTGTGCCGTTCACCTACAATTTAAGGGGCAGGCCCGGTAGGCTCATCATTCACAGGTCACCATCTCCCAGCCAAAAATTAACTAAAATAAGCCCTAAACTACATACATACAATAAAAAAAGAGCATTTGACTGGGCGTGCCGTTCACCTACAATTTAAGGGGCAGGCCCGGTAGGCTCATCATTCACAGGTCACCATCTCCCAGCCAAAAACTAACTAAAATAAGCCCTAAACTACATACATACAATAAAAAAAGAGCATTTGACTGGGCGTGCCGTTCACCTACAATTTAAGGGGCAGGCCCGGTAGGCTCATCATTCACAGGTCACCATCTCCCAGCCAAAATTAACTACAATAGGCCCTAACCTAAATACATTCTTACATACTATAAAAAAGAGCATTTGACTGGGCGTGCTATTATTCACAGGTCACCATCTCCCAGCCAAAAATTAACTACAATACATGTACATGTAGGCCCTAACCTAAATACATTCATACAGTACATACAATAAAAAAGAGCATTTGACTGGGCGTGCTGTTCACCTACAATTTAAGGGGCAGGCCCGGTAGGCTCATCATTCACAGGTCACCATCTCCCAGCCAAAAATTAACTAAAATATGCCCTAAACTACATACATACAATAAAAAAAGAGCATCTAACTGGGTGTGCCGTTCACCTACAATTTAAGGGGCAGGCCCGGTAGGCTCATTATTCACAGGTCACCATCTCCCAGCCAAAATTAACTAAAATAAGCCCTAAACTACAAACATACAATAAAAAAAGAGCATCTAACTGGGTGTGCCGTTCACCTACAATTTAAGGGGCAGGCCCGGTGGGCTCATCATTCACAGGTCACCATCTCCCAGCCAAAAATTAACTAAAATAAGCCTTAAACTACATACATACAATAAAAAAAGAGCATTTGACTGGGCGTGCCGTTCACCTACAATTTAAGGGGCAGGCCCAGTAGGCTCATCATTCACAAGTCACCATCTCCCAGCCAAAAATTAACTAAAATAAGCCCTAAACTACATACTTACAATAAAAAAAGAGCATCTAACTGGGTGTGCCGTTCACCTACAATTTAAGGGGCAGGCCCGGTAGGCTCATCATTCACAGGTCACCATCTCCCAGCCAAAAACTAACTAAAATAAGCCCTAAACTACATACATACAATAAAAAAAGAGCATTTGACTGGGCGTGCCGTTCACCTACAATTTAAGGGGCAGGCCCGGTAGGCTCATCATTCACAGGTCACCATCTCCCAGCCAAAAATTAACTAAAATAAGCCCTAAACTACATACATACAATAAAAAAAGAGCATCTAACTGGGTGTGCCGTTTACCTACAATTTAAGGGGCAGTCCCGGTAGGCTTATTATTTACAGGTCACCATCTCCCAGCCAAAATTAACTACAATACAAAGTGTACATGTAGGCCCTAACCTAAATACATTCATACATACTATAAAAAAGAGCATTTGACTGGGCGTGCTGTTCACCTACAATTTAAGGGGCAGGCCCGGTAGGCTCATCATTCACAGGTCACCATCTCCCAGCCAAAAATTAACTACAATACATGTACATGTAGGCCCTAACCTAAATACATTCATACATACAATAAAAAAGAGCATTTGACTGGGCGTGCTGTTCACCTACAATTTAAGGGGCAGGCCCGGTAGGCTCATCATTCACAGGTCACCATCTCCCAGCCAAAAATTAACTAAAATATGCCCTAAACTACATACATACAATAAAAAAAGAGCATCTAACTGGGTGTGCCGTTCACATACAATTTAAGGGGCAGGCCCGGTAGGCTCATCATTCACAGGTCACCATCTCCCAGCCAAAATTAACTACAATAAGCCCTAGTCTACAGTACATAGACACAATAAACTAGATGGAATTTTGACTGCGCGCAGTCGAAAATGATGCCTCCGCCATAGAGCAATTTAAACAAGTTTGGAGTTTAAATCTCCAGTGGTTCTTGAGATATTATGATAACAATCTCAATGTATGGAATTTCATAAGTTGACCTCTGTGACCCTTGACCTTTGACCTACGTGCTCCAAAATCTAATCAGATCGTCTTCCTATGGTGATACATACTATCCTTAAGTTTGAAGTTTTTACATCTCCAGTGGTTCTTGAGATATCATAACAATCTCAATGTATGGAATTTCATAAGTTGACCTCTGCGACCCTTGACCTTTGACCTACGTGCTCCAAAATCTAATCAGATTGTCTTCCTATGGTGATACACACGATCACTAAGTTTGAAGTTTAAATCTCCAGTGGTTCTTGAGATATCATGATAACAATCTCAATGTATGGAATTTCATAAGTTGACCTCTGTGACCCTTGACCTTTGACATACGTGCTCCAAAATCTAATCAGATCGTCTTCCTATGGTGATACATACTATCCTTAAGTTTGAAGTTTAAATCTCAAATGGTTCTTGAGATATCGCGCTAACAAACTCCAAACAAGGAATTTCATAAGTTGACCTCTGTGACCTGTGACCTTTGACCTACGTACTCCAAAATCTAATCAGATCGTCTTCCTATGGTGATAAATACTATTCCCGAGTCTTAAGTTTAAATCTTAAATGGTTCTTGAGATATTGTGATAACGGTCAAACGGGACGGACGTACGGACGGACAACCCAAAAAAACATGATGCCTCCGGCACCACCTTCGGTGGCGGAGGCATAAAAAGATGTTGTAGTGCCCTTTAGGCGCCAAAACATGGGTCTGTCGGTCGTTGGCCTCCCTCTTTGAGCTGATATTTTTCAGTTTTGACTGCTTTAATTATTTTTTCTTAGAAAAAAAAACGGTTTAAAAAAAAAGAAAGCTTTTTTAAAAAGCCGACCGTAGATTTCAAGAGTTTTGGGTCGGTCGCAAAGGGCAATACAACATCTTCTTTTTATTCCTTACATGTAGTCTTGCTGAAGAAAGCAAGCGAATGGTTACTCATATATAAGCCTCCAGACAAATGTATTTTTCAAAACTTTTTTTCATTTCTTGTCATGTCTTGAATAATACGGTTATATTAACATTTAACATCAATCCGTTTTATGAGACATTTCAACTGGCGTCAAAGAATGAGAAAAGGCAGGAATTCTATTTCATCCTTACCAGAAATCCCTTCTCATTAAAGTGACTTACCAACTACTGTTGCAACAATCACACACTCTGCTGTATTCCCTGAAGCGTCTGTGGCAGTGACCGTGATGTTGCGGCTTCCAATAGGCAACTGACCCGGAACAAAATCTGTTTCCACTGTAACCTCTCCTGAGTTATCTGTTGCCGTTGGACTAGTCCAGGATATGATCCCAAAAGCTGCCCCAGCCTCTGTCTCTGCCGTGACATCGTCGGGACAGACAAGGACAGGAGGTTCTTCATCTGAGTGATAGTAGCAAGAGGAAATGAACTCCAAATACTGAATACAAGTCATTTGATATCTGATATATAATTTCTGAATTACTATCTTAAAGGGAAATCCAACCCAAATAGACAACTACTAGTAATCTAAAAGAGAGCAGAAAAATCAGAGAAATCTGACTAAATATACGAAGGTTATGAATTTTTGAAACTTGTAATGACTATACGTATGGGTATGGGGGGGGGGGGGGGGGGGGGGGTAAGCGGACACTTTTTTTTTTTTTTTTTTGGAGTCCAAAAAAAAAATCGCAACGACTGAGCCAGCCGAAAAGTCGCTCAGTGGGATGGGGGGGGGGGGGGGGGGGGGGGGGGGGGGTTAGTGAGCACATTTTTTTTGGGGGGGGGGTCCTCGAAAATTTTAAAATTTGCACCCCTCCCTTGAGCTCCGGGGGGGGGGGGGGGGCCCAACCCCCAAAAAGGTAAAAATCGCATGATTTTGCATGATTTTTTTTGTCAAGGGGGGGGGGGGCTGGGCCCCCAGGGCCCCCCCCCCCTGGATCCGCCACTGTACTGAGCATTTCAAGAGCAGTGAATCTCGAACGACCGCACCAAAATTTCCTGTGTGTGAATGATGTTGTGTCCGGACACTTTTTGCCAAAAAAGCAATTATGTATACCGGTCCCTCTTTTTGGAATGGTTTGGATTCGGAGGTTACGGAAGCACCATTGCTAAATTGCTTTAAATGCAAACTTTGAGTTTTTCTTTTAAGTTCTTACATCTAATATAATTTGTTTGTCCTCCCCAGTCATACATATAAATGCTAACAGACTAAAACTAACTAAACAACTGAGAAAATACAAACATTATTATAATAATCTGACTACCGGTACTAAATAACGGCTATAACAAGAGAAACTGGGAAATACTACGAGCAACAGGACTGAAACACAGACAAAAACTAAACAAGACAATATCATTATCAAACTCAAACAACAGTGATAAACTGATACTGATAGTGATACATGCAGTTGTGAGGTGGTCGAGAACTCGAAATCAACGACAGACAGATCCTGTGAGAGGGCCAAGCAAAGAGTCTTTATTAGTAGTAACCAGTAGCAGACACATTCGAATCACTAATGCCGATAATCATGGAGATCATGCATTCCCCAAAACATGTCATGTTATCAAATATTAAACGAGTAAATTTGCCCTTTAAAAACCAATTGCCACAGTACAATATAGCTGAAACTCTCAACATTAACACAGGTAAATACCTGACCCAAATACTTAAACAACTAGAAGTAACAGTCGATATAAACCTCATATAAAGCAACACATTCATATATTTATCTTCCATACTTTTCTTACTTCCAAGCAAACTCCAATAATCTCCTGGTCTAACCCTAAACATTGCTCTTACTCCTATTATTCCATCTCAATTTAACATGTAACAATATTCTTTTATAGCAATCTGCAAAATAAGAAATAAGGTTTACAATGATAGAGGGCGCTAGAAACCCTGAAATGGCTACATAGTAATTAATACCCCCTAGCTTAGCAACCAAAATACAAACAACATGCAATACTTTTAAACACTCAACTTCTATTATAAGCACTTCTTTTCTATGCTCCCTACCGTTCTTACTGACTTCATTCCTAAACCAAGACTTATACTCATCACATCAATTAGAGCGTACCCTGGTCCTGGTCCTGGCCCTGGGACCAGGCACAACATTAGCGCGCACGCACTACACCCAATTTTGGTACCGCGCGTTCAACTTATTAGTGTACATAACCATATACTACAATGTAAATGCATATAACAAATCAAAGCACTAAGCATCACACAGTTTAACATTAAATCCTCGTTTCCAATATAATCATATCGACCCACATGATACATCAAAATAACTACTGAAATCGTTCTAACACAATACACGTATGTACATAACACATATTTAGCATAACAACATTAATATTTACTAAACATAAAAGTGGTTCAAGTTTGGTCAACTCACCTGTGAGAGGGCCAAGCAAAGAGTGCCGGCTTGTCTCAGCACTCCGCCCTCTA
Source organism: Strongylocentrotus purpuratus (assembly GCF_000002235.5). Classification (NCBI taxonomy): domain Eukaryota; kingdom Metazoa; phylum Echinodermata; class Echinoidea; order Camarodonta; family Strongylocentrotidae; genus Strongylocentrotus; species Strongylocentrotus purpuratus. Next base: position 28,858,037 of record NW_022145598.1, read on the forward strand.
CAGGTCACAGGGTAATTTCCTAACCCCTTACACAGTGATAGTCTGATACGTCTTTAGTGATAATGTGTACATGTAGAATTTTGAGAGGAAAGTTCCTGCACGACTTTGTCATATAAAGGGCCAACTCTAGCTGGTACATCAAAATGGGTAAATGCCTAGCAGTATACACCCGTCGCTACCACACCAGTTTCACGGCACCTACATGCACACTACCACTACCAGCGGTGATCACACTTGCTCGTTCCCGATCCACCTGGCTCATGCGTTATGAACAGGCTTAGCTAGACTAGTTTACTACAGTAAAACAGTTACAATACTCGAATTACTCAATATTACTCAATATTATGTTTTACTTTACCCTTCGAGTGACAGTGGACCAACCAAAGTAAAACAAAATCAAAACTGTAAGAAAATGGAAGAAAGATTCCGGCTTCTGGGCTCTGACACTGCAGGATAAATAAAGCAGACGACCCGCCTGCGCCTGTATAAACATTGCGATCGTTATCGATATCGACACACGTACGCAGATTAGTCTTGTCAAAATTCCGCTTTACGTACGTACAAACGCAAACGTACACTGCCGATTAAATATGCATGCCCTTCGATTATTTTTTTTAAACATACACGCATGAAAGTCAGGCTACATTTGGCGTCTACTGTAGTATTGCGTTTTTCTGATTGGTTGAAATTAGAAGTATAGGGTGGTAATAGAATTGAGAAAATGACATTATCGGCATTCACTCTCCGGCTTTTTTTGGCTACGCATTCACCCAAAATACCATATTTAAAAAAAATGTACATAGTCACATGTTTGCAAATGTCTTGCTCTTTCAATCAAATACCCTTTTTTTCAATTCCATAACCAGTTTAACTATAAACCAAAGAATACGGTATACTGTTTTAGTTTTAAGTCTGCAAACCTCCCCGAAAATTAATCAGTCATGTAACTAAATGGCTTATACTATCATAATTATGCGTAAGCAACGGAGTTAGCCTACGTTAGGCCCAGGTTTTGCCACTTGATGCCCATAGTACATCCGGCCTCGAGCTGGACTTTGTTGCGTGAAAAGCACCCCTTCATCGGAGATTTTTGGAACATGAATGCGATCCCTCCGTTCCCAGGGTAGGGGGGGGGGGGGGTCAGACAGGAACAATTTCCGTAATAGTATGCTAATTCAAGTAAAATCATTATACGATATAGGGTCTAGTATTACTCTCAATTATTTGTGCAGAAGCGACGAAAGGAAGAAGGGTGACACTAAATTATTAAGCAACCAAACAATAGGCCTACATTATCGTGGCTGCCCGCAAGAATGGTGTTACAGCCACCATTGCAGGCACGTAGCCAGGGGGGGGGGGGCACGTGCCTCCCCCCCCCCCCAAAAAAAAAAAAAAATAAATAAATAAATCCAAGATCGGTCGAACATTTTTAGACCCTTTTTTTAACCTCGATCGATTACATGTATGTGCCCCCACAAATACATCAAACTCTGGCTACGTGCCTGCACCATTGACAGTGCATTATGATTGTCGATGGCAGTATAACGGCCTTCTCGCTGGCAGCCGACGATGTATCTCGAGCTAGCTCCAGCCTATGTACTGGCAGATTAAGCTGTACTTGTGTCAATTGTATAATATTGTCAGGTTAAAGCCGGGGTCAGTAGGGTCTCTGCCTTGGGTAAATGTCAGTTATTCTATCTGATTTCCCAGAATATGCTATAAATTATGTATAGCATATATTATATGAATTTTGAGTGAATGAACTCATTAAATAGGAGCCTATAGGCTACATACTGCAGCACGACCCAAAACCTGGAGGAAAAAAATATTACGGGCGATGGAAGGAATGCAGAAGAAATGTTAGAAAAGTTAGATGAAAATTCTTAGCGTACCTAAATTTCTCCTTGTACTGTCTTCCTTATTGTGACATAACTTCAAAAAGGTCTCTAAAAATTAAGGTCTCGGTCGGAAATTGAGCCCATTTTGTCCAACGGCAGAACGTTCAAATTATGCAATATATATCAGTATGCCATGCAGGGGCGTACGCAGGATTTTTTCAAGAGGGGGGGGGGGGGGGTTAAAATCTGGCCCAAAATATTTTGCTCCCGAAAATTTGAAAATCGCGCCGGCCGAAAAGTCGCTCAGTTGGGGGGGGGGGGGGGGGATAAGCGGACACTTTTTTTTTTTTTTTTTTTAATTAAAAAAAAACAAAAAAAAACAAAGGGGGGGGGGTTTAGTTTTTTAGGGGGGGGTTACACACATAAAAATACCAAAGGGGGGGTTGAACCCCCAAACCCCCCCCCCCCCCCCCCCCCCCCCCCCCCCCCCCCCCCCCCCCCCCCCCCCCCCCCCCCCCCCCCCCCCCCCCCCCCCCCCCCTGCGTACGCCCCTGATGCCATGTATAAAACAATAAGGCCTTACAATTCGGCTGTGCCAGGCCTACGTTAAATATCTGCACGAAGGAATATCGATCACGGAGGCGGGTTGCGTGATGTGATCGGCTCCACCCTTTTATATACGCAGCACAATTACCAAAATACAGCTAACCTCTCTCAAACCTCTCAGCATAGTTTATTTATTTTTATTTATTACGGAAAAGGTATCATTGAACATTGGCTTGTCGCCAACCACATGTGCACAAAATGCGAGGAAGAGAGACGAATGGTATTAGTGTCAAAATTAACATCTATCACAAACCTGGAGTTTTTGTGGAAGGAGCAATCGTTGTTGCGGGTGTTTCAGTGACTGCTGTTGTTTCGACGTCAACAAAAACTGTTGATAGAAATAAAATACAAAGTTATTATAATCATACTTTAGGGGCATTATAGCAACATAAATTCATGACCGAGGTCAGAATGGACTCGCCTTCTTCTTCTTCTTCTTCTTCTTCTTCTTCTTCTTCTTCTTCTTCTTCTTCTTCTTCTTCATTATCTCCTTCTCCACCTAAACCTCTTCCTCTTCATCCTCGTTATCCTCCTCGTCCTTTCATCATCTTTCACCTCCACCTCCCCGACATCGACGTCCTCTTTCTTCTTATCAGTTTTCTCATTCTCTCTCTCTCTCTCTCTCTCTCTCTCTCTCTCTCTCTCTCTCTCTCTCTCATCTCTCTTTCTCTTTATTGTACATATTTCCCATTATCACCGTAAACATAAAAAGTCGTCAGCTTAGCATAATATTGTATTATGTGTTTTAATAAACATAACCAACAAAATAGAAACTTTGTATTGCAAACATCAGCTAACATACAGACAGTATCTAATATAAATCCTGAACTACGTATACGACGTGTAAACCATAATATATATATTGCTTTTCTAAGTGTGTACCCTAATATGTGTACAGTGTTCAGTATTGGATTAATTTAACATAACATGGTAGAACATTCAGGCACATGCTAAAAAAACATGGGTCATTAAAAAAAAGAATAAGAAAAACATGAGCTCCTTACCATCTGTCACCGAAAGTGTCGTCGAATCGACCCCGAGTGTGGTGAGGTCGCCATTGTCGTCGGCAATCTGAATGATCTCCTTAATGGAGACTTCGACCTGTCCTCTGACCGAGTTGATCTGGTCATCGATGCTCCCGACACCCGATGACAGCGTCGTCGAACCCGTGACTGTCGGCGCTGTCGGCGCTCGTATCAGGTTGATGGTGAAGTTCACGATGACACTCCCTTGACTGTAAACATATCAAATCAGACCTTTTTTTGTATAAATGCTCTGCTCTTCAAAATTTGCCCAGTGATGAAATCCACCAGCTGGAACTAGTTAGCACGCCTGTATTTTGTTATTCTATCCCCCATTTCTAACATTCAATCTTTCCCCCTTCAATCCCAAACAGCTTAAAAACTGTGGCAGCTTAAAAAAACATATCAAATTGTTACTTTTGAATTCGTACGTGTAATGCACATCTATACTTATAGTATATGTTCAAGGTCGGGAGTCACAGTCGGAAAAAATAGTCTATTTTTTTCCCGACTGTGACTCCCGACCTTGAACACTTTATTCTAAAACTCCCTTTTCTCTCTTCTAATTCTCCTTCTGACCCCCATTCTTTACCTTCTCTTCCTAAGTTCATATTTCTCTTCTTTCTTACACCCATTATCCATATGACTTCATTGTTTTTGTCTGCATACTTTGCTTTTAATTATTATACCTCTACCTTACTATGAATGACACTGTGTCAAAATTATTTTGAGGAACTTAAATTCTACAAGCTATGCTTCTTATTAAGTTCCTTTTTTTCACATGTAATTTCGAAATTATTTAGTGTCATACAAACTTATCCTGTGTAGATGTCTTTATTGTACACGAATGTCAATTTTGTAAATATGCTATGTTTTGTTAATGTATTATATTTTTTCATGTGAAATAAAAGAAACTAAACCATAAAAAAACAAATCTCTCTCTCTCTCTCTCTCTTTCGCTCTCTCTCTCTCTCTCTCTATCTCTCGCCTTGTAGCGTATTATCCAAAACAGCACTTTCCCCCATTTAATTTGTTTCCAATAACGTTGTCATTTTACATCCTTCTTTGCTAACAGAAGAGCGGTAGGCCAAATTAGAAAATAAATCTACATATGAATCATCTTCATGGTGGGGGGGGGGGGGGCGGGGGGGGGGGAGGGCATTGAAAGCAATCACTATCTAGGATACGGCATGGAACAATTGCCCCGAATTCATGAATTATATTATAATCAGTGCATAATAACTTCCGACTTACGTGAATCCGTTGACAACTGTACCATTGTAGATGTCACTTAGATCGCTGTTCAAAAACACTGCATCCATCTATACCAATGATTTTTTTTTTAGGAAAAAAAAATAGAGAGATGAGAATAGAGATATAAAGAGAGAGAGAGAGGGGGTGTATGGGCAGGGCCGTAGCAAGAGTTTGATGTTTGGGGGCACATACATGTAATCGATCGACGTCCTGGGGAGGGGTCTAAAAAGTTCAACCGATCTTATCAATTGCAATCCGCACTCCAATTTTTTTGATTTTTGTGCACTACTAAATGTCTAATCACTTTTGATTTGATTTGATTTGATTTATTTATTTCTGTTTGATTTTCTTTTTCTTTTGCATTTTTACAAATATATAACAAACAAATATTGCAAATTTACACATGACAAAAGAATATATGTAGAATAAAGTAAGGCTGGGTGTAACTAATCGAGAACATCAAACAGGAGGGTTTGATAGTATGACTACCCTCAAAGGATACATAATAATACAAATATGGAGGAACAAAAATATTGGTAAAAGGGGGAAAAGACAGAAAAAAGAAGAGAAAAGTTAATATTAAATATATACCGAGATACTGGCCAAAAGTAGAGGGAAAAGATATCTATACAACAACAAATTTATTTCACACACTACATAACTCAATAAAATTGATATTAACTTGAAGGTATTTTTATTATCCATCTTTTGACATCACTGAGATCCATGGTAATTAAAGGTTTTACTTATAGGTTATCTTTAAAACTCGATGTAAACACACCAGACACGTCCTCAAGACACATGTGGGCAAAACTGTCTTTTGTGGAAATCAAATCAATACCTTTGGGTTGCTATAACTTTTCACTGAAAAGAAATATAAGCTGATCCTTCGCACAGGATATTATCCTTGTATTTCGGCCCTCCGCTTAAACTGAATAAAGTGTATTTACACGACCAAGTCCCTCGTGAGTGCGTGGAATTTGAAGCCCGAACCCTTGGCAACCCCCCCCCCCCCCATCCCTACTCTCACTTCGAATAAGAGGGGTGCCGTATTAACATTACGCCGCCATCACTATAAATGATGTTCAAATAATATTGTTTATTCGAAGATGTTTGGCAATATCACATAAAAATACATAAAACTAAGGTTTTTTCAAACTTTTGTTTGTTATTATTATTTAAGTTGAAGAATAGTAAAACCATTCTCTCTTATTATAGCTGGGGAGGGGGTTTAGAGGGGGAATTTAACAAACAAACAAGCAACAAAAAATCGGACCACTGTCAGGTCAAACCAATTGTTAACCAATTCAAAACTTGTCTTGAGACACATTTGATTTTTTGATGATTAACTTACTCTGTTCACATTGATTTGTATTTCATATGTATTGTAATTTGTAGGTTTATTTACACTTTTTTGTTTTGTTTAATATGTGATCGTTTATGAGTCTATTTTTTTGTTATAGCGCTTAGAAACTTCGGTGGTAAGCGCTTTATAAGTAACGTTTTAAATATCATTGTTATTATTATTATTATTATTATTATTATTATTATTATTATTATTATTATTATTATTATTATTATGCAGAAAAAACTCTTTGTCTCATCCCGAGCATAATTACACAAACACACACAAAGAAACAAAAGGATGAACCTGCGTCGGATCCACTAACCGTGTTTGTGAAGGTTTGAGAAAGCTCTTGGTATTGAGGCGATAAGTCGTTGTTGTAGGCAGGAACAAAGGCTCGATTCGATAACTTCACTGTTGCGTCCAGTTCTACTCCAACTGCAAAAAGAATGGGTAAAGCTCTCGAATTATTCACTGGTTCATGATTTGTAGCGTACTATGTATGTTAGAAGCCCGAAAGAATCTCTCTCTCTCTCTCTCTCTCACACACATACACGCACACAAACATTCCCTCTGTATATATATGTTCTTCTCTTACCCCTCTCTCTCTCTCTCTCTCTCTCTCTCTCACACACACACACACACACACACATTCCCTCTGTATATATTTGTTCTTCTCTTACCCCCACACTCTCTCTCTCTCTCTCTCTCTCTCTCTCTTTCTTTCTCTCTGTGCGCATGCGCTTGATATTCCGATCTACTTATTGTGATAATCCCATTAATTTGAAAAATCGCCAGTCTCCCGTTTAATATCTTTAATTTTGCACAATTTGTTTTCTTTTTATAACCACAAACAAACACGGGGAAACGAATAATGATAAATTAAGTCATACTCACCAACTACAGCCATTACTGGTCTAGGAGTGACAGGTACATACGGTTGGACTGCGAGAGAATAACATGAATCGTTATTGTGTCTGGTTCATATATATATATATATATACCATTACTGTAAGCATTTTTATTGGATTTTGATTTTTTTTTTTTTTTTAATTTATTTATTTACATAATCATGGTCTATTCTGAAAACACTTCTTTTAATTAACTGTACCGTAAATCTAAGCATATCAGGAGCTCTTGTAGCGCAGTAGAATATATACCTAATGTTGGATAGTTTCTGCGCTTTATAAATGTACTATTATTATTATTATTATTATTATTATTCCGGATGTACTTAGCAGACTGATTAAAACACAATAAACAGAATACGAATGATACATTTTCAAAGTCAAGAAATTACACGATTAGTATTAAGATAAAAGAATCTTTAAAAAAAGCTCCCACATAATAATTGTTATACGCACAAGAGGAATATTGGGCAAAACACTTTCCGTTATACTTCACAAATCCACGAAGGATGGGGTTGAAATGAGATATACACGTATTTGTTCCAGACCAGGGCCCCGTCTTATAAAAAGTCGATATCAATCCCAACTTATTTGCGATTGATATCAATCGCAACTATGTACATAAGAGACAGGGGACTGCAAACTTGCGATTGAATCGAGGACGTTACGATTAATCTAAATCAATCGCAACTCTTTCTAAGACTGGGCCCTGTTCAGAGGAGAAAAAACTGCCCTGAACATATTTCACAAGCAGCCTTTGTGTATCACTTGTGAAACGGTTGTCGTAGAAAACGTGCGTCTAAAAAAGCTTATAATTTGAAATTCTCAAACACATTTAAAAATATTGACTGGTAATGTTGATACCCATGGATTACTGATGGTCTATTCTTAATGACCCGCACAATAATCTGACCAGCCCATTTCTTCTTCTTCTTTTTCCTTCTTCATCTTCTTCTTCTACTACTTCTTCTTCTCTTCTTCTTCGTCTTCTTCTTCGTCTTCTTCTTGTTTTTCTTCTCTTCCTCTTCTTGCAAGTATGCCAATTTAAATATAAAGCCTCCCACTTCGAATAATAAATAATTGTTCACACAGGCACACAATATTGGTGTGCTATGTCATGACATACAGAGAACAAATTCCATTCTTTCGTAAATTGTCTTTCATTAATTGTAATAGAACATGAAAATTCGTAAACCTTTCCACGGCTCTCAACTTTGCTGATATCAGCCAGGACAAATTCGGATTCCTGTCAACTTTGCATTTTGCATCCTTTAACAAAAGGCACGATGGTGGCTATTAATACAAGAAACCCTAAGCTATCCTCGGGTATTTTCTCAAAACAGTTTGAATGTTTATTTGGTGAGACTTTTAAAGTGGAAACTTTGTTGAGACGCGCTGTAAAGACTGACATTAGATCAGTTGACAGCAGACTCAAAGATTCTTCGAAGTACGTTTCATCAAAAGAAAAGAAAACAAATTAAAATTATGTTATATATGCGCATATACCTATACATAAATGCGAGGAAATATAAACGCCCTTAGGGATTTGTCAAGTAATACATACATACACACACACATTATGTCAGTGAATTCGGTTTGAACCAGGGGCGGCCGAGCCCCTGGTTGAGCCCCATAAAAGATATTTCTTAAGCATCATGCTTTGTAGCTTGGTGTGATGGTCTGAAAAATTATTTGCGAGCGAGCGGAGCGAGCAAGGATTTTTTTTAAATATTTGTGAGATCGCAGTGCGAAAAATTACATGTTATAGAGAGGAAAAACCCAATCCTGATGGGGTTATAAGCACATTCTCATAACGGAAGACTGAAAAGGCCTTTGGAAAGTAACATAAGTATATCATCTATAGATGCGTGCTAGCGTAGCGAGCGAGCTTTGGGAGAAATTTCTCTTAGTCGCTTGAAATTTGGGGCGCGTTTAATGATGAGAGGAAAAGGGGACACTTATCAGAAAAGAAAAGAGCATGTGTCAAAGTACAAAGAGTAATCATCAGAGGTGAAAATGGGGCACTTCTTACATCCTCAAAGGGATACTCACCAGGGATGAAAAAAATCAGCCATGAGAATAGGAAATGGGCATTTGTTGATGGAAAAGGGGCCCATTAGACTTTGATAGGGGCATTTATAGGGGGTGAAAAGGGGCATTTATGAAAAGGGGATAGGTCCCTTTTTATTAGAAGGGAAAAGGGGCACGTATTATCGTTAAAAGGGAAATTATCAGAGGTAAAAAAGAGGAACTTATTGCACCTGAAAAGGGGCAATGACCAGATATGAAAAGGGCACTTAAATGAATGTAAAAGGGGCACTTTTAAATAAAGGAAAATCTGCATTAGTTGAAAGAAAATGGGCACCGAACAGATTTTAAAGGGGCAATTATCGGAGGTTAAGGGTGCACTTATATGAAGTGCCGAAAAGGAGTAACTTCTAGTATCTGAAAGGGGTCATTTTCCAAAGAAGGGGCACTTATGAGAAGGGGAAGGGGCTCTTTTTTAATGGGGCAATTATCATTAGGAAAAGGGGCAATAGTTGAAAGAAAATTGTCACCGATCAGATTTTAAAGGGGCATTTATAGGAGGTTAAGGAAGCACTTATCTGAAGTGAAAAGGAGTAACTTCTCGTACCTGAAAAGGGCATTTCCAGGGAAGGGGCACTTATGAGAAGGGGAAGGGGCTTTTTTATGGGGCAGTTATCATTAGGAAAAGGGGCACATGTGAAAATATAAGGTGCGCTTATCCGAGTTAAAATGGGGTTAGTTATTAGAGGTACTATGTCCCATTTGCAGGCAAAAAAAATGAAAAAGTTAAATTCCAACTGCATTTGGAAGATAATACTAATTTAGAACTTCCCTAAAAAAGGTGGGGCTTGAAAATGTCTTCAAGTGGGAAAATAACGACTATTAGTTGTCAAATCGACTATAAGGCTATAGAGCCCAAAAGTAATAGTCTTGATTTTCAGACAATTGTACCGAATGGTCATACGTTTTATGCTGCGCAAAGATTCAATCAGTTTAATCTTGGCCATCACAAGAAGAGGGTTATTGATGTAGACAAATGCTCATGTACCCTTTACAACTCTTTTCATGTATGTTATTACCAAAGAAGAAAAAGCCAGTCACTCACTCAATAGTGTCTGACAGTGAAGTCTAGCAAGTAAACGGGTTTCCTTGCATAATTTGAATATGAGGACACTGCCAACGTTTAAATTTCACAGATAGGACATACATGACATATTGATAATTCCTGCAAAGTTCTACAGCTTTTGAGGTTGGCTGCAAAAGGGACATAGTACCTTTAAAAGGGGAAGGGGCACTTATTACAAAGTAAAAGAGGCACTTCTCAGATCTGAATAGGGCAAGTATCAGAGGTGAAGGGGGAACTAATCAAAAGTGAAACTGAAAATGGACACTTACTGCAAAGGAAAAAGGGAACCTGTCAAAGGGAAATGGGCATGTGTCCAAAAGAGGGGGCACTTATCAAAGTTGAAAAGGGGAAGAGGCACTTTTAAAAATTAATAGGGCGCACTTGTCAAAGTAAAAGGGGCACTATTCCTATGTAAAAAGGGGCACTTCTTACAAAGTTAAAAGGGCACTTTTACTATGTAAAAAGGGGCACTTTTCGAGTGCTTGAAAACGTGGGGGGCACTGTGCCCCCCTGCCCCCCGGGAGAGCCGCCTCTGGTTTAAACTCACGTCCTTCACTATTAACTTATCTCCAAGGTTATATATAATTATGTTAAATGGAAATTATGCATAATACTACCTGTTGTTGCTGCTGGTGAGGTTGCAGCGAATGGACCTTCATTAAAACAAATCAAAACAAAAGTTGACATTAGAACTAGAATGCATGCATGCGTTTTATACATTCGTGACTTCAAGATTAAAACATCAAGGTGATTTACACTTCCACAAATCACACTTGATGGTGTCAGCTTGTAGTAGTAGTAGTAGTAGTAGTAGTAGTAGTAGTAGTAGTAGTAGTAGAAGTAGTAGTAGAAGTAGTAGTAGTAGAAGTGGTAGTAGTAGTAGTAGTAGTAGTAGTAGTAGCAGCAGAAGTAGTAGAAGTAGTAGTAGTAGTTATAGTAATAGTAATAAGGCTGTGTTTGGCGTGGTATTTTAATTTTTAATTATAATTTTGTTAATTTATATGTGCGAACAATAATTAGATTACACAAGAGGTGACACAGTCAGACCATGGGTTCTAAAGGTAGCGCAATAAGGTATAGACTAGTGAAGTGTGACGTCATCAAAAATCTATTTTTAGAATTTCTCAATTTTTTCTTCATTTTCCGAAAGAGCATAACAAATAATGTCCAAATGTGGAAAGCCAGTTGAAAACGTTAAGTATTGGCTGAGATATGACCATCTGAACAAATAGATTTCCTATAGGAGCGCAGTGTTATACTGCTCTGGACATTATTTGTTATGCTCTTTCGGAAAATGAAGAAAAAATTGAGAAATTCTAAGAATAGATTTGTATAATGTCACAGCTTTGGTATAGAAATTGTCTTTGGAAGACTTTACGAACATGTTATGTAATATCGAGAGAGAAAAAAAAAACACGACAGAGTTACTCACCCAAGAAAAAGAGGATGGCATTGAGACCAGCACCAAGGATTATTAACATGCACAGGATAATAAGAACAATAACTGCAACAATCGCCATTTTTCGAGGTCTTTTCCCCTCCATGTGTTTCATCACCGGGAGAGTCGAATGTTGCCTACGAGGTCCAACGTCCGTCGCGTCTTGTCCTGTCGCGGTTGTAACCGGCGGCGAGCCTGGAAGCACATCACGCTTACCATTTGTTTCCATATAAGAGCCAATTTTCCCGTTGATTTTGTTCTTTTTTGGCTCAATTTCATATCGTTGTCGTTCATTTTGCATAATGTTCTTATTAAATGTCAAATTGTCATGGTATGTAGGTTCCTCCCAGTCATCATAATTTGTTGAGCGTTCGTTGTGACGGTTGCCAGGCACAGAACGGCCATTTTTCACGGTGAAAACTGGAGCCGCCGATCTTTCTGGGTCACCATAGTAGTAGTAAATTCTCTAAGAACATGACATAATAACAAAGAATTATAGTTAAAACTTTTAAAAGGATATGACAAGGAGGTAGGATTAGCTTATGTCTAAGCTCATGGGTTGTGATTACGGTTTTGACAAGCAAGCACTCCCTCCCGCACAAATTTCGTGAAATGTTTTCATTTATTTTTTTATAGGAAGACACTCGCAAACGTATGGCTGTCGTTGTTTTTCTCTCCCTCCTAAAGTTAACTAATGAATGATTGAAAGCCTACAAGACAAACATTCTGTATGATTTCAGGAGTATGAATTTTAAAAGGTATAAATGGCTGATTTTTATTAGGAATCCCCTTTCATATAAAAATGTATTTGTTTTACTAAATAGAGAAAGATTGTTTAACCCATTTTTCTCACAATTAGAGGGGAGCTTCCCTCCTAAACCCCAACTTAGGCCTCCCCTTATCTTTAGGCTTGAACTTCCTTAAAAACTGAAGGAATACATGTAAAATGTCTAAACTTAATCAGGGGAAATGATTGGGGGCATATCCCCCCCTTTTTTTTCTTTCAGGAACATCATCCCCTCCCCCAAAAAATGCAAAGTTCTACACGTCAAAACGTACATTTTTCACGCTCTTCTTTTGTTGTTACATTTATTGTAATGCAAATTCTGTTTCCTTTACTTATAAACTATTTTTCTTCTAAACCGCTTAGAGCCAATACGCAATTTGCGGTATAGAAATACCTTATTATTATTATCACTATTATAATATGCAAAGTTATCATACTGCAAAATGCAAATTCTTCTTGTTTGTGTGTGTGTGCGCGTATGTGTGTGTGTATGCGTTTGAAAAAGGGATTGTTCAACTGAATCACTTGGTTGAGAAAGGCCATGTTAAGTCTGTTAAATATTTTATGAACCTCGGTATGAAAGCTAATAATTTGCTTATGATTATTGATATTTATAATGCGATACCCAGGTTATGGAAGGATGATTCAGGGTTTAATACAATTCCTCGAGTTTGATTTTATAAGCTTTAATACTTATTTCCATATTTCAGGTTAAAAAAATACAGTTTTTGTATGTGGGTTCAAGAACAATTTATGATTATTTTATCAAAGCACTGCAACAAACGTATGATTTGCAGGTAAGGGATGGGCAAAATGATTATGATTTTATAGATAAAGAATTAAAAGAAATATTTGATAGACCAAAAATTACTATACTCATTAGAAAACAACGAGAATTTCGATTTAAATTATTGCATGGAGCCATGTATACTAATGAGCATCTTCATAGATTTGGTTTTGTTGGTGATAATTTATGTTCGTTTTGTAAGCAGGAAATAGAAACATACAAACGTTTATTTTTATCTTGCGGGAGCGTTCAAAGGATATGGCAGGCTTCAGTACAACTTTGTGAGTTAGATGATATTAAAGATTTAGAATGGCGAGATATATTTGTTGGGTTGGCAGGAATTTCATATAGAATAAAAATGTGTAATATTATCATTTTCATGGTGAAGTATGTTACATTTATGTCAAGATCGGGGGGCGAGTACCAACTTTAGAAAAGATGAAGAAAAAAAATAATTTAAGTATAGGGATGAGGAAAAGAAAATAACAATTAGAATGGGAAAGCTGGGATCACATTTCTTAAAGTGGGAGCAGCTTAAGATTAATTAAGATTTGTTTTCTTCTCCACCGTGAACCTGTTAAAAATGTAACTCTATTTTGCGGCCTGTATAACTTACTTATTTAGTATATTTGTCTTGAGTTGAGAATGTTAGCAGACATCCACTGAGTGAGTAGTGTGTGTGGGGAGGGGGGGGGTGGGTGGGCGGGGTGTTTGTGTGAGGGAGGGGGCAGGGAGGTGGCAGGGAGGAACAGGCATTGTTCCTTTAAAAATTACCTCCAGATTCGTTTAAGTTTTTTTTTTTACATGTACATTTAAGTGAATAACATTTACGATTGACATATATGGTTTGTATTATACATTTGGAGAAATAAAATAAATGTGTGTGTGTGTGTGTGCGGGTGTGTGTGTGTGTCGCATAGTGGGGGGGGGGGGGGGTTGTTTTATGTTACAACTGATTTCATTTTTTTTATCAAACGTACAAACTATGTAATGAATATGTTTTGAATTCATGTCAAGATGAAAAACAACTTTATTTTATTTCTCAGATTGATTTGTATTGTCTGGAATCAATATTAAAAAATATTAAACAATTATACCCGAATTAGCTCAGCCGTCTCAAAATTCTAAGCACATTGCGCTACTGCCTCGAATCAGGTACTATGGAGTATTATAATTGAGAATTATTGAATTAGATAAGCACTTTCAAATTTCATGCACACTTATTTGCCAACCTGTGTTTAAAGTTAAAGAGGACCAGGCTATCAATAGGTGATGGAATGGGTGGTGATATCGACGCCAACACGAGCAATGCCAGCCCACACGTCATAACAGTAATACTATAATTATGCCTCAGGTATTCAACTTGTGTATTCAACTCAGTGTGTTCTTCTACATCGAGCACTAAAAAGGTATTGTATAAGTTTTTTTTAAATAATAAGAAAATAATTATTCATCCAACAGTGTAGATTTTATCAATGAATTTTGTTACACAAGCAGAGAAGAGAAAAAGAGAATATGGTACAGAAAATATAGAGTTAACGGAATAACTTTAGAATAGCCCACCAGAAAAATTGACTAGATGTTCGTATGGTACCCAACGTTTTACCAATGAAGTTAAATCTGAAGACTTAAGTTTCTTAAGTAACACTGAACCTTATCCTATTTTTAATTTAATATAAAAAGGATTCATTATTGTTAATTTTTTATTTTCATGCTACATATTCATATATGTATATGCAAAATTCAAAGTAAATAAAAGAACCGACAGAACCGATATGCGACACATTCAGAATTATTCGAGTAATGCTATATTTCAACGAGGCCGCAGGTCGAAGTTGAGGTACTGCGACCTGATGTAATTTCTGACTTTGGAGGTGAATATATTTTATATTGCACAACGAAAATACAATATTTGTTATATAAAATTGGGGCTATTTGCGATCCCTGTTCGACAGTCATATAAGTTATAATGCTCATTGGCAAATGTGTCCGTTCAAGAAAATTGCAATCAGTTGACAAAGTTCTCCTGCTAGCTCCAAACGTTCGTACTCAAATGTATGTCTCTCGTGCATTCAAAGAAGATTCTCACCTCTTGAAATTGTCAACATGACCACTTTTGCCCGTTTTATATATTCCTATGTAATGACCTAAAAAATGTTCGTTTTTATAAGACGTACTTAATGTAAAGTATAAATTCACTCAAATATTGTAGCGTGCGATTCCTCCTTGCTTACTCGGTCACTATGTTTCGCTTAGTCCTATGTATTAAATTAGTCTGTATCCTATATCATGGAGTTGTACTTACATCTCGATGCATCTTGACCTCGTTAACTCTTGCTTCCTCTTTAGTTTGAAATATTACAAATAAAAAGTGTGATCCCAATGATCCAAACATTGCCAATGATGAAATCATATACCACTCTGCTATAGAGTCATAATGTCGACTCATATGATATTATTTCCTTATATAGCTGTTTATTTCCTTCCTCCTTTTATCCCGTCAGGTATTCAGGTGGAATGTCGACTGAATGGAGGCTTTTGCCACTGGTGGACAATGCTCACGAGCAGGAGACAAGTGTAAACACTGGACAAAGAATGTGCTTATGTGTGAATCTCATTCAGTTGTTACGTAATGTAAAGCAGGGCTCCCACTTAGCCGAGTTGGAGCCTCGAGTTGTGGCGAGTTTGAACTCGCGTAAACTCACGTGAACTCGCGTAAACTCACGTGAACTCGCTTGAAATTTACTTATTTGTATGGTATTTGCATGAATTATCATACGACGCATTATCGAGTTCCCTACGATGGATGCACGAGTCACGCGAGCTCGGTATGAGTTGCGATGACTTGTGTACGACTTGTACCGATCTACCAATAAGTTATCAATATCTTCCAAGAAGTGATAAAAGTTTTCAACAATTCATATGCGATCAAGGGACGGGAAATACATCATTTTGGCCAGGAGCGGCCAAGCGACTTCCGAAGTTGGAGGGGGAGGGGGCACCAAGAAAAAAGGGCACCTGTAAAAGGGAAATCTCAAAGCGAAAATGTGTCCCTCTTGCGGCCTAAATCAAATTAATGCAGAATATTGCAGGAACTATGAATGTGTCACGTGTGTCTTATCTGTGAAATGTATAGTTTGCAGTGTCCTAAAGTATTCAAATTATGCAAGAAAACCCGTTTTAATTCCTAGACTTTACTTTCAGACACTATTGAGTGACAGCCTGACTTTTATTTTCTTTGGAAATAACATTCATAAAATGAGCTGTAAGGGGAACATGAGCATTTTGTTTTACACATCAATAACCCAATTCTTTTAATAGCCAAAATTAAGCAAATTGAATCTTTGCGCAGCACAAAACGTACGATCAAACGATACTAAAAACCAGACTATTTTCTACGCATAATTTTCAAAACGTGTTGCGAAAATTCCTAACGGTCGATATAATTCCACATATCAAAAAGGCAATTGCCAGTTCTAATCTTTTCAGGGAAGTGTTCAGTACCTCTTGTTTATGATGGGATTCACATGCAATTATATTTTCAGCCTGCAAATGGAAAACACACCACCTGAGTGTGTACTATCATTTTGTTGGTATTAATGAAGAGCAAAGGAAACGTGCACAGAGTTCTTGGTATTCAGGGGAATTTTAGATATGAAAGGTGTTAGTATTGGGGGTGTAAATATTAATAATTTTCGTTATGCTGATGACACTATACTTTGCGCAGAGAATGAAGCAGATTTAAAACATGTATAGGATATTATAAAAGTCAAAAGTGAAGAGTTTGGTCTAAGCATGAATGTCAAGAAAACTAAGTCAATCATTTTTAGTAGAACAGAGAATAAGCCTAGAATATGTTTGAAACTCGATGGACATATCATTGAGCAAGTCAGTAATTACATCTACTTAGGACAAAATATCACAGATGATGCAAAGTAGTTATAGCTGTGAGTTCCGGGACGGTCATAGGTTTTGTACACGAATTTTTTCGTACCTATACTATTTCTAATTGACTCGTGTACATTAACTTTGACATAGTCTATTTTGGGAGAAAAAACGGACTTATAACACGGGTGTCTATGGGGTTTTGACGAGGTCCTGACTTTTTTCATTTAATTAGGGATTTGTCATTTTGGACTTGTAAATTTTTTCGAAAAAAACTGAATTATAACACGTGTGTCTATGGTAGTAAGACTTTATGAATATGACTTAGAGACTTTTCATTATCATCTAGACTTACAATTTTTTCGAGAAAAAAGTGACTTTTAACACTTGTGGTTATAAGTCACTTGTGACTCCCACGTCAAAAAATCAGAATGTCCATACTTTCATTAATCTCGACTTTATGTCCACACTTTCACCAATCTCGACTCTCATACTTTCATCAATCTCGACTCTCGACTCTCACACTTTCACCAATCTCGACTTTATGTCCACACTTTCACCAATTTCGACTCTCATACTTTCACCAATCTCGACTCTCGACTCTCATACTTTCACTAATCTCGACTCTCGACTCTCATGCTTTCACCAATCTCGACTCTCGACTTTATTTCATACTTTCACCAATCTCCACTCTCGACTCTATTTCATACTTTCACCAATCTCGACTATTCGTCTCTCTCACGAGTATATGACTTTCTTTCTCCATCAACAGTTCTTGTCTCACTATTACCTTTATGACTTTTACAAAAGAAGCTTTGACTCCATAGTTATCCGTTTTTGATAACGTTAATTATAATAATAGTATACGCTGCAAGGTATATGAGAAACGCAAGGTATTCACTGCAAGGTATTCACTGCAAGGTATTTACTGTAAGGTACATGAGAATCTTAAGTTATTTACTGCAATGTATTTACTGCAAGGTACATGATAATCGCAAGGTATTTACTGCAAGGTACATGATAATCGCAAGGTATTTACTGCAAGGTACATGTATTTACTGCAAGGTATATGAGGATCGCAAGGTATTTACTGCAAGGTACATGAGAATCTTAAGTTATTTACTGCAAGGTATTTACTGCAAGGTACATGAGAATCGCAAGGTATTTACTGCAAGGTATTTACTGCAAGGTATATGAGGATCGCAAGGTATTTACTGCAAGGTACATGAGAATCTTAAGTTATTTACTGCAAGGTATTTACTGTAAGGTACATGAGAATCTTAAGTTATTTACTGCAAGGTATTTACTGCAAGGTACATGATAATCGCAAGGTATTTACTGCAAGGTATTTACTGCAAGGTACATGAGAATCGCAAGGTATTTACTGCAAGGTAAATTAGAATCTTAAGTTATTTACTGCAAGGTATTTACTGCAAGGTATTTACTGCAAGATATATGAGGATCGCAAGGTATAATCATATATACAACATAAATAATAATCATAAATATACAAGATAAATTTACAAAATATAAAATCAAATATGTAATACAACAGTATAAAAGTTAATGAGATGAAAAAACAGTATTCATGAAATGAGATCAAGAAAAAGACTCTTAAAAACATGAAAGATAGTTCATTATTAAAAGCCATAAGGAATGGTATCTAGATCATCCAAGAGAATCCGTTTATCATACACGAAACGATGTGTTTTCGATTCGTTTCGTGATACAATTGATCCTAATTTATCCCTTGCAATCTTTTCTTTGTTGTGTACAACATCGATTTCATCATGAATGTGGACCATGCGAAGAATACTTGAAAAATTGATTTGGTCCACATTGCTACAATTTAGTGTTATACTTCTAACTTTACATGTACCGGGGACCTCTTTTTGCTGTTTACTGGACCATACTTTATAACTATATTGTTTAGGTCCAGCACTGACAAACCTGGTGATATAACTTCCAGAACCGAAATACTTTTCAAGTTCATCAGTCATATCACCAAGATAGTTTCCCGTCTGCACACTGGGAACAGTTCCATCATCCAGATAGATGATGGAATCTGTGTCATAATATAACACATTACATTGTAATTCCTCCAAATACGAATAGAGTTTCAAACGTACATAACATGTTGTAAATGCAGCTATGACAACATTCGTATTTGGAAGAATGTCAATGAAGTCACCCACATTATCGTATTGGATACGCACCATCTGATCTGACACAAAATGAACGTCTATGATGATGATCGTCTAATCAGTCAACATATCGAAAAAGTCGGATGCTTTTGTAAGGTATTTTGTCTGCGTCAAGTTACTCCTTTGACCGAACTTACCGTAGAACGAATTGAGACAAAACTTTGCTACAGTTCTCAATCCCTTATTGACTTTGATATTATCGGGATTGAGTTGTACACCTTCGTGTTCAAAGTAAGACTCCACATACGCTCTTCGTGCATCCTTTATTTCCGAGGATTCCAACGTTTGATCAGATGTCGGTATACAATCAGAAGGCCAACCACTGGACTCTTGTTTGACTTTGAGAAATGTGTTTATAAAGTATGTAAACAGACCTCCAGTGTGTTCTTCGGCATCGTATTGTGAGTTCTTTTTGAAATTCCAAACTTCAAAAATCTCAACAATACGATACCCTAAACTAAGTGCCTTCTTAATTTCTTCCGTTACCCATGTACCGGTAATGTGGCGTTCTTCTTCAGAATGTGTACATTTATCTAACTTCTTTTCACAACAACTACGACATAGAGGGAAGAATAATTTGTTATTATAACGATATGGAAGAACAGGATGATATAAAGCTCTAGGAGGAGATACTGTACACTGAATCAAACCAAAATATTCAGTGGGAGATTTGAAATTTTTCGTTATAATCTCTGGATGACCGATGGGAAAATTTTGGTATTTGCATACCCATGGATATAGACTACAAACATCCACATATCTTATTTTATCATCCCCTTCTACCTCCCTGTGTAACTGAGTAGCATTCGTACGTCCACCATAGTACGCTTTCCTAGGGTTCAAAGGTTCAATGTTAGTGAACTGGTCCGTGAACATTTTGAGTTCATCACTTTCATTAATTTCCTTTCTGAAATCACATTCCCATGTGGTAATCATCTTATAGCCAATGGATCTTAAATAGAATTCTCGCTGTAATGTGTTATCGTACACATCCTGAACAGTATTTTTACTCCCAGGAACGAGAGTATCTCGACGGACGTAACATCGAGGGCATCCATGCCATAGACATCCATTGATATATTCCAGATATATATATGTATATATGTGTATATATATATATATATATATATATATATATATATAGCTTTCGACCCTTTGTTTCCTACAATAGAACCTTCACGATCTAACATGGAAGACGGCACCTCTACACCATCGACATCACGAAAGTCCTTGAGAAATCGTCTTTCCAGGCGTGCAAATATCCAGAGAAATGCAAGACGTAAACACTTTCTTCAAACGCGTCAAATAAGTGATGGATCAGATTTAGATGATGTGAGTAATCCATATTTATGATGTTATATTCCAAGAATACTGAGGAGTAATGAAAATACACGTCTTCTCACTACGGGCTTTTTTAAAGTGTGTTGAACATGACCTTCGCGTCACTAGCAACCGTCGCGAAGGTCATTCTATAGATATGCAAATTACTTCTATTGTTCCAAACCTCGATCAAGAACATGTACGAATTACCGTTATCAAAGATTAAGGTTGTTTAAGATATATTTAAATACATTCAAGGTCACTTATTCAATCACTTTTTTTCTACGAACATTGAATTCCAGGATATTTGTGGGCGTTAGAATATTTACATGATTAAGAAATCGTCGACGGTCAACGAACCATCGAATCGGTCCCTCCTATGTTTTTTGACTGATTCGTCAGTTCATGTGACCACCGACCAATCATTTATTTGTGACGTGTTGTATCCACATAAATGTAATAATGTAATTTATTTTTAAAATGAAAAAAAAAGAGGAATAAGATGGTGGGTCTTAGTTTCGAAGATTTGTTTAAATTTCTATTTCCTTTGAAATAACCGGGTCTGGAGGAAAGACTACGCTCTATACCCATGTTATTCCACCGGAATGAGATGGTGAGGTCTTAGTTTGAAGATTTTTTTTTTTAAATAACCGAGTCTGAAGTAAAGACTACGTTCTAATCCCATGCTTGAAACAATGAAACATCATCCCCCCCCTACGGGAAACGCAAACTCTATTATCAAAAACATTTGTGTGTTACCTGAACAACAGATATCATGAAACTATTCTTCATCGCCTAAGAATGGGAAACTTAGGTTTAAATAATAATCTTTTTGAGTTGAATCAACATGAGACAGGTCATTGTCCAAACTGTGAGCACCAAAAAGAAACAGTTAAACATTTTGTATGTAAGTGCCCACTCTTTCTTATAGAGAGAGCCATGCTTATAACAGAATCTGGAATAGAAAACGAAGAATTAATCCCAATACTCCTGAAATCAACAGATATTAATCACCAACAGGCTCTGGTTAACTTCGTAGTTAGATCTAAAAGGGTACACCTGTACCCCTACTAACCACCTTGCACCGCACATAATTATTTGAGCCCAATATGTTTCGCTTTTTATAGTGAGTATACATGTACATGAAGAAGAAGAGTGAGAAAGAAGAAAAAAAAGAAGAAAAAAAGAAATTAGAAGAGAGAACTGTCTATATTAACGTTTAAAATCTTCATGTATCATGATCTGTTTTTGTTTTTTTTTGGTTTTCGGTCAAAATTTTGAAGAAACACGGTGGAGACGACTAGACATATTGGTGGACGTCGGAGGGCCTAGGCTCAGCATTAGGCTGAGTTGAGAAGCTTGTCACTACGTACCGTGTCCGAGTTGGTCCTTGGGCGTCCTATATAGCCGATAAGCCTTTTGCTCGCCAGCCACTGAATTCTTCATCATTAAATAAAAGTTTAGCTTTTAAAAATCCAATTTATCCAAATCTATATATCAAAAAAAGTAAATCTAATTTTAAAGGAATAAAAATCCTGAGAGAAGAGGCGTAAATATTCACTTCTGAATGAAAAACGCCTATAAATTAAAACAACAACAAAACAACAAGCTTTATTACCGGGTCTTAATTTGGAAGATGGAGGGGTCTTAGTTAAAAAGGTTTTTTTGTTGCTTTGCTTTGTTTTGTTTTGTTTTTTGTTTGTTTTTTAACTTTTGAAAAACCGGGTCTGGAGGAAAGACTACGCTCAATACGTATGTTCTTCCACAGGAATAAGATGATGGGGTCTTAGTTTTGAAGATTTTTTAAAAAAAGTTTTAAAATAACCGGGTCTGGAAGAAAAACTACGCTCTAAACCCATGCTTTATTACCGGGTCTTAGTTTGGAAGATGGTGTGGTCTTAGTTTTGAAGATTTTTTTAATTTTTTGAAATAACCGGGTCTGGAGCAAAGACTGCGCGCTATATCCATGCTTTATTACAGGGTTTTAGTTTTAAATTCGACAAAATATCCCTTTAAATTTATTACATTAGTGGGTAAAGTCATTATTACATTTGTGGGTGATTCAAAATTATTACATTTGTGGGTAAAGTGGTTATTACATTTGTGGGTGAAATTATTACATTAGTGGGTAAAGTGTTATTACATTTGTGGGTGTTGTTACATTTGTGGGTAAAGTGTTATTACATTTGTGGGCGTTATTACATTTGTGGGTGTAACACCCCCCCCCCCCACATCGTTGGATGCTCGAAATCGATGTTCATCTACGTAATGAAAGCAGAGCAAAGAAAACACACACAATTAAATGATTGAGATATTTAATCAATTTTGAATGGAAAATTGAATGGAAATAACTTATTTCCATCATCACAGTCATAGACCAAAAAGATGGATAAAATGGATGACAAAGATAAAATGATTGTTTTACAGAGTGAACGGTATTACAAAAATACATATAAAGTGACATTATTACAAGTACATATCATGTAACCATATTACAAATAGAAAATGAAATGCTATGCTGATAAGGCTTGATCATTCAATGCACACCATGCGCATTGGAGATAAAGATATTGGTTAGACCTACAAATAAAGAAAACTGGATTGATTTTGATCGAATATCAAATTGTATTTACCAAGAACGGGTCGTAAAACCTATCGGGGTTCTGGTGTTTGGACCGAATCCCACTTCCCTTTTATTAAAAATCCATTTGACTTTCCTTAAGTATCAAACTAACACATCTGCCTCCGCCCTAGCCATTTCAAGGTTTTTTTTTTTTTAAATAGGTTTTGTTCACCTTAATATCTCCAATTCTCATTCAAAATATATACTTTCTTTCATTATAGTTTTAAGATGTCCCTTTATGAAATTTGGTGCAATTTGAATATGACTGTGCTATACAGTGCGTATGAAAAAAAGCATTCCCAACCCTTGATATACTCCCATTATAATCTGTGTTACCTTGAGTTATATATGTCATTTTAAAGAGTAATTGAGATTATATCTAATGACACGGATGACTGAGCAACAGCTATTTTCAAGAAGCATTGTCAAAATCCTTTTCTACCAAGTTTAGAATGGAAAAAATATATATTTTTCAAAAGCCCTTACGCATTGTTGTTTCAGTCCAAAAACAATTGCTGATTTTACATTCACATTGATTTTGTACATTTTAATAGAAAAGGTGAATCTGTCAACTCAGACGAAAAAAAGAAGAACAAAAGATATTTTCTTTATTATGCTGACACAATATTGGCTTTTCTCATATCACCTTCTAAGGTAAGCCATGTCATTTCATCCAAAAGGGACAAAGTTTACTTGGGATACTATCCTTTTTCCAAGAAATTTTACTGTCAGCATCTTTGTTAGTTATCATAATGTGTTCTTTCGCGCATTTAATAAATGTTTGAGGTTAGTAAACATCTAAGCTTTCACGTGCTGCTCGAAACAAATAACCTATAAACCTTACACACATCAGAAATATGAAATGTTGCAATGGATAAATGAGCGCAAAGATCTTAGATATCAAGAGACAAGAAGATAGGCTGAAATAATTCAAGATTGTCCCGGTGATTGAAATAAGGTCATTTGAAAGCTTA
Organism: Strongylocentrotus purpuratus; assembly: GCF_000002235.5. NCBI lineage: Eukaryota > Metazoa > Echinodermata > Echinoidea > Camarodonta > Strongylocentrotidae > Strongylocentrotus > Strongylocentrotus purpuratus. Next base: position 28,882,182 of record NW_022145598.1, read on the forward strand.
GATAAAATGGATCACTTTAAATGATGAAGCGCTACAGTTGAAGGAGAATTTCAATATTCAGTTCATTTTTCAGTTCAGTTCATTTTATTCAAAACCACACGAAGCATGATATAATCTGTTACATAAAAGAGAGACTGGTAATAGTCATAGTACAACAATCAACATATTCTAACTTGATTACATCATAAACTGAATAGTTTTAGGACCCCTTTAGAAGCTAAGCTTGTGAGCGGGGCCCTATAGTCAACAAAATACTACAGTAAAAAGAATATTACGTCTGATTATACAATGGATGGAAATACTAAACTACATAATATAGAACATACAAATACTCTCTCACTCTCTCTCTCTCTCACACACACACACACACACACACACACACACACGCCGTGTATACACACACGTACACACACATGTATACACATTATACAGGGCCCTGGGAACGATTTTTTTTTCACCGGGGGTGCTGAGCGTATCAGGACAATTGCCCCCTGGACAATCACCCCCTGAAAATTACCCCCCAGAAAACTACCCCCAAGGAAAATTACCCCCGGCGAATTGAACCCGAGGACAATTACCCCCTGAGGACAATTACCTCCCGAGGACAACTACCCCTGAGGACAATGACCCCCCCCCCCCCCCGAGGACGGTGGTCCGGTACTTTACCTGTAGTACTTGCAAAAATTATCTCGAGTGTATAAACTGTGTTGTTATCAGTGGCGTCGATCGCTCGACGTTTCGTTAAATTATTAGAGAAAGAAGACGATTCGTTGTACTGTTTTTGACTCTTAATCCCTGTCTGAATACAGTTTCTCCCCTCCCGCGCGAAACGCGGAAGCTTTGACGTTTCATTTGATTATTAGTCTTAATCCTTGTCTGAATTCAGTTCTCTCCTCCCGCGCAAAACGCGGAAGTCTCGACGTTTCATTAATTTAATACTCTTAATCCTTGTCTGAATTCATTTTCGCCCATCCCGTGCAAAACGCGGAAGCTTTCTTACGTTTCATTAAATTATTAGAGAAAGAAGACGATTCGTTGTCTCGTGTCCTTGTCTGAATTCAGTTTCCAGCAATCTGGTTTCCATTGTCAACACAAAAACCTTGCAATCATCACTGTACACATAGATTGGCATATTGCAAGCTTTGCATGGCACGCACACACATGAGCTGACTAGCCATCCGGGTAAGTGCAAAGTCCGACCAGACCCATGTACTCAGGCGCGGATCCAGGGGGGGGCCGAGCGGGCCTTGGCCCCCCCCCCCGCAAAAAAAAAAAAAAAAAAAAAAAAAAAAAGAGAAAAAAGGAAAAGAAGCGAAAGGGAAAGAGGAGAGAAAGGGAAAGAAAGAAGAGGAAGAAGAAAAGATAAGGGGGAAGAAGGAGATCGGGGGCCGAAAGGGCTTTGCCTCCCAGGCTGTTGACCCCCCCCCCCATATAACAAATAAGAGAGAAGGAAGGAAAGGGAAAGGAAAAGAGGAGATACTGGCGTACTGATAGGGGGGGGGGGGGGGCTAAGTGGAAATCAAATTCAAACGTGGTTTATTTCTAATTCCATAACGGTGGATTACAAATAATGCTAAAATGACATCATTTTCGAGATTTTTCCTCACTTTTTAGTAAATTATACGTTTGTATGTGTTTGTTGGAAAATGACAAATTCCTAAATTTGCAGCCAGGCAAGAAATATGATTCTTGAGATTCCTACATGTCAGAGCCCGAGGTACGGCGGGGATCGGGAGCCCCGAGCTCTCCCCCCCCCCCCACACTTTTTTTGAAAAATTATATTAAAGAGAAATAAAATAGAATGAGAGCAAGAAAGAAAGAATAGTTAACTGCCAGTGTTAACAAATAATGAGGCATCAAAATATGCTCATCTGACCGTGATTAAATGCCTAAAACCCCTAAGCTTCCGTGGGCTCTGCCCCCTGGATCCCACCAAAGGCCCTACGACGGGCCCTTAGATGCTCATCTGACGGTAATTTAATGCCTAAAACCCCTGATTTTGGGGGGCTCCGCCCCTTGGACCCAACGCCAAATAGTTACCTGCCAGTGTCACGAAATAATAAGGTATACAATAAAAAATATGCTCATATGACCTTAATTAAACGCCTAAAACCTCTGAGCTTCCGGGGCTTCGCCGCCGCCCCAGACAAGGATTAACAATCGAGAACGGTACAGCGAATCGTCTTCTTTCTCTCATAATCTTATGAAACGTGAAGCTTCCGCGCATTGCGCGGGAGGGGGAACCTGAATTCAGACAAGGATTCAGAGGCGAGAACGGTAATACCAATCTTTTATGATTTAATAAAACGTAACAGCTTCCGCACTTCGTGCGGGATGGAGGGGGGGGGGAAACTTAATTCCGACAAGGATTATTTTCGAGAGCGGTACAACGAATCGTCTTCTTTCTCTAATGATTTAATGAAAATTAAAAGCTTCCGCGCTTTGCGCGGGAGGGGGGAACCTGAATTCAGACGAGGATTAAGAGTCGAGAACTGTACAACGAATCTTGTTTTGTTTCTCTATTGATTTAATGAAACGTAAAAGCTTCCGCGCTTCGCGCGGGAGGGGGCAGAATCTAAATTCAGACGAGGATTATTTTCGAAAACGGTACAACGAATCGTCTTTTTTCTCTTATGATTTAAGGAAACTTAAAAGGGGGGAACCTGAATTCAGACGAGAATTTAGAGTCGAGAACTCTACAACGAATCGTCTTCTTTCTCTAATAATTTAATAAATCCTAAAATTTTCCGCGCTTCGCGCGAGAGGGGAAAACTAAATTCAGACGAGAATTATTTTCGAGAACTGTACAACGAATCGTTTTGTTTCACTAATGATTTAATGAAACGTAAAAGCTTCCGCGCTTCGCGCGGGAGGGGGGAGAATCTAAATTAAGACGAGGATTATTTTCTAAAACGGTACAACGAATCGTCTTTTTTTTATGATGATTTAAGGAAACTTAAAAGCTTCCACGCTTCGCGCAGGAGGGGAAGGGGGTAAACTAAATTAAGACGAGGATTAAGAGTCGAGAACTGTACAACGAATCGTCTTGTTTCTATAATGATTTAATGAAACGTAAAAGCTTCCGCGCTTCGCGCGGGAGGGGGCAGAATATAAATTCAGACGAGGATTATTTTCGAAAACGGTACAACGAATCGTCTTTTTTTTATGATGATTTAAGGAAACTTAAAAACTTCGCGCAGGAGGGGGGGGGGGGATCTTGAATTCAGACGAGGATTAAGAGTCGAGAACTGTTCAGCCAATCGTCTTCTTTCTCTCATAATCCTATGAAACTTAAAAGCTTCCGCGCTTTGCGCGAGAGGAGGGGGGGGGGACTTGAATTCAGACGAGGATTAAGAGTCGAGAACTGTACAGCGAATCGTCTTCTCTCCTAATGATTTAATGAAACGTAAAAGCTTCCGCGCTTCGCGCGGAGGGGGGAGGGGGGGGGGGGGAACTGAATTCAGACGAGGATTAAGATTCGAGAACGGTACAACGAATCGTCTTCTTTCTTTTATAGTTTAATGAAACGTCAAAGCTTCCGCGCTTCGCGTAGGAGGGGGAGAGGGGGGGGGGGGAATTGAATCTAGACAAGGATTAAGAGTCGAGAACGGTACAACAAATAGTCTTCTTTCTCTAACGATTTAATGAATCGTAAAAGCTTCTACGCTTCGCGCGGAAGGGGTAAACTGAATTCAGACGAGGATTAAGAGTCGAGAACTGTACAACGAATCGTTTTGTTTCTCTAATGATTTAATGAAACGTAAAAGCTTCCGCGCTTTGCGCGGGAGGGGGGAGAATCTAAATTCAGACGAGGATTATTTTCGAAAACGGTACAACGAATCGTCTTTTTTCCCTAATGATTTAAGGAAACTTAAAAGGAGGGGGGAACTGAATCTAGACAAGGATTAAGAGTCGAGAACGGTACAACAAATAGTCTTCTTTCTCTAACGATTTAATAAATTCTGAAATTTTCCGCGCTTCGCGCGAGAGGGGAAAAACTAAATTCAGACGAGAATCATTTTCGAGAACTGTACAACGACTCGTTTTGTTTCTCTAATGATTTAATGAAACGTAAAAGCTTCCGCGCTTCGCGCGGGAGAGGGGGGGAGAATCTAAATTCAGACGAGGATTATTTTCTAAAACGGTACAACGAATCGTCTTTTTTCTCTAATGATTTAAGGAAACTTAAAAGCTTCCGCGCTTCGCGCGGTAGGGGTGGGGAACCTGAATTCAGACGAGAATTTAGAGTCGAGAACTCTACAACGAATCGTCTTCTTTCTCTAGTAATTTAATAAATCCTAAAAATTGTTGCGCTTCGCGCGAGAGGGGAAAATATGTATTTATAAACATACATATTAATGTCCAGATATCTCCTCGGAGATCGAGGAAAATACACAAGTATATAAGAAATAATAATGTTCTGTACACGCAGAAATTGTTTTAAAAATGTTCGCTCTTAGGGCTATGTCGAGTAATGGTTTTATTTAATTTTCAAAAATATTATCGTTATGCATCAAAATATGCGAAACCTATCCCCATAAATGCGCCAAGGTGCAAGGAGAGGGGGACACGAATAATTACGTCACGAAGAAATATGAAGGAGTTTCCAATGAAAAGGAGGTTGATGTTATTTCTGTTATAAAAATATATATAAATAAACTTAATGGTTGTTTTTGTACAAGTCAATATGTATTATGCTGCGGGACTTCGCCAATAGGAGGCGCTGTCCAGTGAGTCTAATCGTAGGTATAAGCTTCTTTCTCTGTTCTTTCCGTTCATTGTAGAAAATACTATTCACCCTTTCCCGATGCTGGGTTGTATATAACGTGATAACAGAAGTTCTCTAATTTCAATTCCTTATCCACACATTCTCTCAGTCTATATTTACATCACGTCTATTCTCTCAATCATTTATGCCGCTTATTATCATTTAAAAATAAATCATTTAAAATGTCTCTCCCTTTATCATCTTCTTACAATCTGTTTACAATCTTGATTTCTTCCATTCAAATCCATTTACCTTTTAAAATGTCTATGTCTTAAAAATCTCTTACTTTATTATCTTCTCATATTCTTTCACTCTTTTGTTTTCCTCTCTTTTAAATCATCTCACTCCCTTTAATTAAACGATTCGCTCCCTTTACCACCTTCGCTTATTCTTGCAATCTTTATCTGAGCCTTCCTTTCAAATTATATCACTCTATCATACATCTCTTTCATGACAAATTTCTCTCACTTTACATCAATATCTTCTCACATTCTCTCACTCTTTATCTCTTCCTTTCGAGTTCTCTCACTAAATTATAAATCTCTTTCATTAGAACTTGTCTCAATTTCTCCTTTCCTCTCTTTCTTCTTCTTACTCAAACAAATACAATTGACAGGATAGTAATTGAAACTAAATTATTGCACGTCAAACAAACATTTAATCACTAATACTACTATTTCAATTACTTTAGAAAACGAAACATCCTGTAACATAGCAACTCCCATCGTATCAAGTTTGCATATTTACATCGGCTTTACTTACAATAAGTATAATTATTAACTTGTAAAATAATATTTATCGTCATAGCAATAGTAATGATAATAATAATGATAATAATAATGATAATAGTAATAACAATAATAACAATAAATAATAATAATAACAACAATACTGATACTATTAATATTTTTATCAAAATGTAGGCGCCCATCAATTTGATTCTTGTTTCATGAATATTCAATTGTTTAACTTGCTCTTTTAAAAACTTCAGGCGGTTCTACAATAGCAGACCCATTCAGTAACGAAAATATGCCATTTTACCCTCACCATCGACAATATTTCCGCAATGCATTATTTTATGATAAAGATGGTATTAGTCTTGCGTTCATTATTAAAAAAAAGCACATTAAAATGATCTTCTCATTCGCTTAAAATGTGTGTTTCTTTCCGGTCATGATCGATCATGTTCACGTTTGATACTTTGATACTAACGGTTTTACTCTTTCACACAAATCCGGCACAAGTGGATGTTGACATGACATTGCAAAAACAATGTTGCTCAGTGAAGCGTGTATAGATTAATGTAATCAATGTATCATTAAAAAGCATATTACTTCTACTCTATGAAAGCAAGGAATATTATCATATACTTCTAGATATTCACAATATCTATTTGTTTTCGAGTTTCATCTTTTCTGGAACGCAGTGTATAGTTAATAATTTATAAACTGAGCATCTTACTTTAAATTATCTCATATTTCACACTACATCCATATTTGCTCTACCTTAAGTTTGAAAAATAAAATATTGACTTTTGTCTCTTTTTTTTTTCTTGTCTTGAATTACATATTACATGATGTTATGTATTGTATGTAGTTTTCATTGAAGGAATGCATTTATTCATTGTATTCGATTGATGTACGTAATGATAGTGAAATATAAATAGATAAACTTGAAACTTAAAACGAGTAAATAATGTCATAAGTTGCCGTGTATTCGACACATTGACGTTACATTATTTGTTTTCGTTATTCACTAGTTCTATTCGTATCTGAAGTATAAGCTCATTACTCGAGACCACAGACACATATGTATATTCCTATTCCTATGTATATGCATATGTATATGTACATGTGTATGTGTATTTGTCTTTACATGTTCATGTGTATGTGTATTTACATGTATATGTAGGTGTAAGTTTATGTAATATAATATAAATACTTTACCACAGAAACTACACTTTTATGTCATAATCAAATATTGTTGACGTTTCATCATTTTATGAAGCACTAACTACACTGTCGCTCATAAAGTTGGAATATTTTTGTTTTACCCCAATTTATGGAATTATTTTTAAAGTAATCTAAAAATAATAGATCTAGATAATAGTATACATTCTCAGATTTTATTGAATAATAATTGGACAATGTGTGTTTTGCGTGACTGCTAAAGCATGCGTATGCTACTATGCTTATCAACTAGGGGACCTACGCCTTTAAGTCATAAATGACAGCAATGAGGATTAATGCCCACAAAAGGGCACTAATATATCACATCGACACGGTTTTGATCTTGGGGCCTCACAGTTACGAGGCCATTGCTTTGTCACTAAACCATGACTGTACGCAGAATGTATACATTATCTAGATCTATTATTTTTAAATTATTTTTAAAATAATTCCATAAATCGGGGTAAAACAAAAATATTCCAACTATATGAGCGACAGTGTATTATTATATTATGAAGTTTGAACAAAGTCTATTGGCATTAAAAAAGAGATTCTATAAAACACAAAGAGAACAAACCGCCACTAATTCTAATCATCAATATGATTATTTTCGAATTGCTTGTTAGTAAAGATGACAAGTGCTCCGTCTTTTAAACATCATAAATTAACACCTCTGTAACAATCTTTTCGGTGCTCTTCGTGTAAAAATGAGTGAATGGAGCTACAAAAAACTACAAACTCGAACATTCTTAAAGATCTATAAATTCTCTCTCCCTCTCTCTCTCTCTCTCTCTCTCTCTCTCTTTTTTTTTTGGGGGGGGGGTATACACTTGCCCCCATCTAGGGGTTCAGATGCAATCAGGGGTTTAACCAAGTGGTATGCAAAATTGAAAGAAACAACTCCAATTTTCATATCCCCACTTATTTCTCGCATATGAATCTTAATTGTCTTGAGCAAACCTCATCATGATAGCCGTAGGTGGAAATACCATCATAATGCCAAAACTTAATTAGACAACATGTAGGACTTAATTCGTCTAGCCACCCTGCCTCACCGAGACTTGAGCCGGTCAGCCCGATCCAGTATTGATTCCAGCCATTAGAGTTCGAGTTGTGGTACCGATCATGCCTCACAATGAAGTCCTGTTCCTCTGGCGACTCGATGAAGACCAGATGGGATCCGTATTGGGAACAAGCTGAAACCGCGGAAGCATGATTCATCTCGCAAGTGCTGAAATTGTAGGACGACCCGCCGTAATTACATTCCTTCGGAGAAGATGAGCATGCTGAAAAGATGAAAAACGATATGTAAATTGCTCAATTTTAAGAAAGTAGACAAAGTGATTATTTGGGTAGAAACTGATATATTTAAAGAAAAATTATTATTATTATTATTATTATCATTATTATTATTATTGTAGATGATGATGATGATAATGGCAAAAATAATAATAATAATGATAACGAAAATAAAGATACTAAAAATGGATGCAAAGACAAAATTACAGCCTTAAAGTGACTAGGTAACATTGTTGAAGGTTGATGAAAAAAACTGCGTAATTTTTGTATGAAATGCTACTTATTATATTTCTTTTACGGGACTAACCCTCTAACATGCAAAAAATCCTGATTTTTTTTTTAAACCACAAAGATATTTAATGTTTTCTTTGAAGGCGTCACTGGTCAACACCGTCTAACACTAAAATTCTCCAAACCATTTTTGGAATTTTCCCAACCGTTTTTCTATGAAAATAAGACAAAAGACAGGCTTTAAAACATATTACGACACTTAAATGCCTAGGATGGTATACAGAGCCAATGCATAGCTTTGTGATGATTTACATTCACCTAAAATGTAATTAAATTGTAATAATATACTAATGGGTGAATTAACAACTCGATCAGATCAGATGGTCTGCTGTCACTCAAATTTTCATATTATCTTTAATTGTACATGTAGCATTGAAGTCATTACCTTAACACCACTTTCTCTCATCTGAACAATGTTACCAAGTCCCTTTAATAATCAAGACCTACAAATAGTCTCCTCACTATCGCAACTTTTGGCCAATTTATGAATGAAAGAGGGGAGGGAGGAGGGGGAGGTGAGAGAGAGCGGGAGAAAGAGAGAGAGAGAGAAGGAGAGAGAGACGGAAAGAGAGAAAGAAAGAGAGAGAGAGAGAGAGAGAGAGAGAGAGAGAAAGAGAGAGAGAGAGAGAGGGAGCGAGAAGGAAGGAATGCTATAGTGGCAAGACCCATTGTGATATTAATCACATGACGTCGTTTCAATGTTTCGCTTACTGGAGGTGGTGGTTTCTTGCGATGTCGTTGCGTCTGATGGTTCCGGCAATGTGGCCTTAGGGCTCGTCACGGACTTGGTTTTCGCTTCTGTTGTCATTGACTCTAAATGGAATAAAAAGATATTAAAATATTGAGTGGGGAGGGAAAGGAGCCAGAGTCAAGTATTGATAAGGAAACAGACAGCCAGAGACAAAGAACATGCGAAGAGGGAAGAAAAAGAAGGAGAACAGCAACAACAACGACAACGTTGTCATTAAACCTATAGACAAAATGTAAATCTAAAAAATTGACGGGCACTAGCTGCCCAC
>NW_022145598.1:28899007-28929007 GCF_000002235.5 Strongylocentrotus purpuratus
AAGACTATAACTAATAAGATTTAGACGGTCACTTCCCCCTTAAAAAGTGTTTTAGCCGATGCCCGGATAGAACTGAACAGTATAGTCAGATATAGACCAAGAGAGTGGGAGAAAGAGAAAGAGAGAGAGAGAGAGAGAGAGAGAGAGAGAAGGAAGGAGGGCTATAGTGGCTAGACCCATTGTGATAATAATTACATAACGTCGTTTCAATGTTTCTCTTACTGGAGGTGGTGGTTTCTTGCGATGTCGTTGCGTCTGATCGTTTCGGCATCGTGGCAGTAGGGCTTGGCTCAGACTTGGTTTTCGCTTCTGTTGTCATCGACTCTGAACGGAATGAAAAAGTATTAAAAAAATGAGTGGGGAGGAAAAGAAGCCGGAGTCAAGTATTGAGAGGGGAACAGACAGAGAGAGAGACAAAGAACATGCAGCAGAACAGTAACAACAACAACAACTACAACAATAAAGTTGTCGTTAAACTTATACACAACATGAGAATTAAAAAAATGAGGGGCACTAGGTGACCCCTTATAAAGTGTTTTAGCGACGCTTAAGAAAGAATGGCAAAGAAAAATAAGACTATAACTAATAAGAATTAGACGGTCACTTTCCCCTTAAAAAGTGTTTTAGCCGATGCCCGGATAGAACTGAACAGTATAGTCAGATATAGACCGAGAGAGTGGGAGAAAGAGAGAGAGAGAGAGAGAGAGAGAGAGAAGGAAGGAGGGCTATAGTGGCTAGACCCATTGTGATAATAATTACAAAACGTCGTTTCAATGTTTCTCTTACTGGAGGTGGTGGTTTCTTGCGATGTCGTTGCGTCTGATCGTTTCGGCATCGTGGCAGTAGGGCTTGGCTCAGACTTGGTTTTCGCTTCTGTTGTCATCGACTCTGAACGGAATGAAAAAGTATTAAAAAAATGAGTGGGGAGGAAAAGAAGCCGGAGTCAAGTATTGAGAGGGGAACAGACAGAGAGAGACAAAGAACATGCAGCAGAACAGTAACAACAACAACAACTACAACAAATAAGAATTAGACGGTCACTTCCCCCTAAAAAAAGTGTTTTAGCGACGCTCGGATAGAACTGAACATTAGAGTCAGATATAGACTAAGAGAGAGAGAGGGAGAAAGAGAGAGAGAGGGAGAAAGAGAGAGAGAGAGAGAGAGAGAGAGAGAGAGAAAAAGAGAGAGAGAGAGGGAGAAGGAAAGAGGGCTATAGTGGCTAGACCCATTGTGATAATAATTACATGACGTCTTTTCAATGTTTCTCTTACTGGAGGTGGTGGTTTCTTGCGATGTCGTTGCGTCTGATCGTTTCGGCATCGTGGCAGTAGGGCTTGGCTCAGACTTGGTTTTTGCTTCTGTTGTCACCGACTCTGAACGCAATAAAAAAAAATATTAAAAAAATGAGTGGGGAGGAAAAGGAGCCGGAGTCAAGTATTGATAAGGGAACAGACAGAGAGAGACAAAGAACATGCAGCAGAACAGTAACAACAACAACAACTACAACAATAAAGTTGTCGTTCAACTTATACACAACATGAGAATTAAAAAAATGAGGGGCACTAGGTGACCCCTTATAAAGTGTTTAAGCGACGCTTAAGAAAGAATGGCAAAGAAAAATAAGACTATAACTAATAAGAATTAGACGGTCACTTTCCCCTTAAAAAAGTGTTTTAGCCGATGCCCGGATAGAACTGAACAGTATAGTCAGATATAGACCGAGAGAGTGGGAGAAAGAGAGAGAGAGAGAGAGAGAGAGAGAAGGAAGGAGGGCTATAGTGGCTAGACCCATTGTGATAATAATTACAAAACGTCGTTTCAATGTTTCTCTTACTGGAGGTGGTGGTTTCTTGCGATGTCGTTGCGTCTGATCGTTTCGGCATCGTGGCAGTAGGGCTTGGCTCAGACTTAGTTTTCGCTTCTGTTGTCATCGACTCTGAACGGAATGAAAAAGTATTAAAAAAATGAGTGGGGAGGAAAAGAAGCCGGAGTCAAGTATTGAGAGGGGAACAGACAGAGAGAGACAAAGAACATGCAGCAGAACAGTAACAACAACAACAACTACAACAAATAAGAATTAGACGGTCACTTCCCCCTAAAAAAAGTGTTTTAGCGACGCTCGGATAGAACTGAACATTAGAGTCAGATATAGACTAAGAGAGAGAGAGAGGGAGAAAGAGAGAGAGAGGGAGAAAGAGAGAGAGAGAGAGAGAGAGAAAAGAGAGAGAGAGAGGGAGAAGGAAAGAGGGCTATAGTGGCTAGACCCATTGTGATAATAATTACATGACGTCTTTTCAATGTTTCTCTTACTGGAGGTGGTGGTTTCTTGCGATGTCGTTGCGTCTGATCGTTTCGGCATCGTGGCAGTAGGGCTTGGCTCAGACTTGGTTTTTGCTTCTGTTGTCACCGACTCTGAACGCAATAAAAAAAAATATTAAAAAAATGAGTGGGGAGGAAAAGGAGCCGGAGTCAAGTATTGATAAGGGAACAGACAGAGAGAGACAAAGAACATGCAGCAGAACAGTAACAACAACAACAACTACAACAATAAAGTTGTCGTTAAACTTATACACAACATGTGAATTAAAAAAATGAGGGGCACTAGGTGACCCCTTATAAAGTACCTAAGCGACGCTTAAGAAAGAATGACAAAGAAAAATAAGACTATAACTAATAAGATTTAGACGGTCACTTCCCCCTTAAAAAGTGTTTTAGCCGATGCCCGGATAGAACTGAACAGTATAGTCAGATATAGACCAAGAAAGTGGGAGAAAGAGAGAGAGAGAGAGAGAGAGAGAGAAGGAAGGAGGGCTATAGTGGCTAGACCCATTGTGATAATAATTACATAACGTCGTTTCAATGTTTCTCTTACTGGAGGTGGTGGTTTCTTGCGATGTCGTTGCGTCTGATCGTTTCGGCATCGTGGCAGTAGGGCTTGGCTCAGACTTGGTTTTTGCTTCTGTTGTCATCGACTCTGAACGGAATGAAAAAGTATTAAAAAAATGAGTGGGGAGGAAAAGAAGCCGGAGTCAAGTATTGAGAGGGGAACAGACAGAGAGAGACAAAGAACATGCAGCAGAACAGTAACAACAACAACAACTACAACAATCAAGTTGTCGTTAAACTTATACACAACATGAGAATTAAAAAAATGAGGGGCACTAGGTGACCCCTTATAAAGTGTTTTAGCGACGCTTAAGAAAGAATGGCAAAGAAAAATAAGACTATAACTAATAAGAATTAGACGGTCACTTTCCCCTTAAAAAACTGTTTTAGCCGATGCCCGGATAGAACTGAACAGTATAGTCAGATATAGACCGAGAGAGTGGGAGAAGAGAGAGAGAGAGAGAGAGAGAGAGAGAGAGAGAAGGAAGGAGGGCTATAGTGGCTAGACCCATTGTGATAATAATTACAAAACGTCGTTTCAATGTTTCTCTTACTGGAGGTGGTGGTTTCTTGCGATGTCGTTGCGTCTGATCGTTTCGGCATCGTGGCAGTAGGGCTTGGCTCAGACTTGGTTTTCGCTTCTGTTGTCATCGACTCTGAACGGAATGAAAAAGTATTAAAAAAATGAGTGGGGAGGAAAAGAAGCCGGAGTCAAGTATTGAGAGGGGAACAGACAGAGAGAGACAAAGAACATGCAGCAGAACAGTAACAACAACAACAACTACAACAAATAAGAATTAGACGGTCACTTCCCCCTAAAAAAAGTGTTTTAGCGACGCTCGGATAGAACTGAACATTAGAGTCAGATATAGACTAAGAGAGAGAGAGGGAGAAAGAGAGAGAGAGGGAGAAAGAGAGAGAGAGAGAGAGAGAGAGAGAGAGAAAAAGAGAGAGAGAGAGAGAGGGAGAAGGAAAGAGGGCTATAGTGGCTAGACCCATTGTGATAATAATTACATGACGTCTTTTCAATGTTTCTCTTACTGGAGGTGGTGGTTTCTTGCGATGTCGTTGCGTCTGATCGTTTCGGCATCGTGGCAGTAGGGCTTGGCTCAGACTTGGTTTTTGCTTCTGTTGTCACCGACTCTGAACGCAATAAAAAAAATATTAAAAAAATGAGTGGGGAGGAAAAGGAGCCGGAGTCAAGTATTGATAAGGGAACAGACAGAGAGAGACAAAGAACATGCAGCAGAACAGTAACAACAACAACAACTACAACAATAAAGTTGTCGTTAAACTTATACACAACATGTGAATTAAAAAAATGAGGGGCACTAGGTGACCCCTTATAAAGTACCTAAGCGACGCTTAAGAAAGAATGACAAAGAAAAATAAGACTATAACTAATAAGATTTAGACGGTCACTTCCCCCTTAAAAAGTGTTTTAGCCGATGCCCGGATAGAACTGAACAGTATAGTCAGATATAGACCAAGAGAGTGGGAGAAAGAGAGAGAGAGAGAGAGAGAGAGAGAGAAGGAAGGAGGGCTATAGTGGCTAGACCCATTGTGATAATAATTACATAACGTCGTTTCAATGTTTCTCTTACTGGAGGTGGTGGTTTCTTGCGATGTCGTTGCGTCTGATCGTTTCGGCATCGTGGCAGTAGGGCTTGGCTCAGACTTGGTTTTTGCTTCTGTTGTCATCGACTCTGAACGGAATGAAAAAGTATTAAAAAAATGAGTGGGGAGGAAAAGAAGCCGGAGTCAAGTATTGAGAGGGGAACAGACAGAGAGAGACAAAGAACATGCAGCAGAACAGTAACAACAACAACAACTACAACAAATAAGAATTGGACGGTCACTTCCCCCTAAAAAAAGTGTTTTAGCGACGCTCGGATAGAACTGAACATTAGAGTCAGATATAGACTAAGAGAGAGAGAGGGAGAAAGAGAGAGAGAGAGAGAGAGAGAGAGAAAAAGAGAGAGAGAGAGGGAGAAGGAAAGAGGGCTATAGTGGCTAGACCCATTGTGATAATAATTACATGACGTCTTTATAATGTTTCTCTTACTGGAGGTGGTGGTTTCTTGCGATGTCGTTGCGTCTGATCGTTTCGGCATCGTGGCAGTAGGGCTTGGCTCAGACTTGGTTTTTGCTTCTGTTGTCACCGACTCTGAACGCAATAAAAAAAATATTAAAAAAATGAGTGGGGAGGAAAAGGAGCCGGAGTCAAGTATTGATAAGGGAACAGACAGAGAGAGACAAAGAACATGCAGCAGAACAGTAACAACAACAACAACTACAACAATAAAGTTGTCGTTAAACTTATACACAACATGTGAATTAAAAAAATGAGGGGCACTAGGTGACCCCTTATAAAGTACCTAAGCGACGCTTAAGAAAGAATGACGAAGAAAAATAAGACTATAACTAATAAGATTTAGACGGTCACTTCCCCCTTAAAAAGTGTTTTAGCCGATGCCCGGATAGAACTGAACAGTATAGTCAGATATAGACCAAGAGAGTGGGAGAAAGAGAGAGAGAGAGAGAGAGAGAAGGAAGGAGGGCTATAGTGGCTAGACCCATTGTGATAATAATTACATAACGTCGTTTCAATGTTTCTCTTACTGGAGGTGGTGGTTTCTTGCGATGTCGTTGCGTCTGATCGTTTCGGCATCGTGGCAGTAGGGCTTGGCTCAGACTTGGTTTTTGCTTCTGTTGTCATCGACTCTGAACGGAATGAAAAAGTATTAAAAAAATGAGTGGGGAGGAAAAGAAGCCGGAGTCAAGTATTGAGAGGGGAACAGACAGAGAGAGACAAAGAACATGCAGCAGAACAGTAACAACAACAACAACTACAACAATAAAGTTGTCGTTAAACTTATACACAACATGTGAATTAAAAAAATGAGGGGCACTAGGTGACCCCTTATGAAGTGTTTTAGCGACGCTTAAGAAAGAATGGCAAAGAAAAATAAGACTATAACTAATAAGAATTAGACGGTCACTTTCCCCTTAAAAAGTGTTTTAGCCGATGCCCGGATAGAACTGAACAGTATAGTCAGATATAGACCGAGAGAGTGGGAGAAAGAGAGAGATAGAGAGAGAGAGAGAGAAGGAAGGAGGGCTATAGTGGCTAGACCCATTGTGATAATAATTACATAACGTCGTTTCAATGTTTCTCTTACTGGAGGTGGTGGTTTCTTGCGATGTCGTTGCGTCTGATCGTTTCGGCATCGTGGCAGTAGGGCTTGGCTCAGACTTGGTTTTCGCTTCTGTTGTCATCGACTCTGAACGGAATGAAAAAGTATTAAAAAAATGAGTGGGGAGGAAAAGAAGCCGGAGTCAAGTATTGAGAGGGGAACAGACAGAGAGAGACAAAGAACATGCAGCAGAACAGTAACAACAACAACAACTACAACAAATAAGAATTAGACGGTCACTTCCCCCTAAAAAAAGTGTTTTAGCGACGCTCGGATAGAACTGAACATTAGATTCAGATATAGACTAAGAGAGAGAGAGAGGGAGAACGAGAGAGAGAGAGAGAGAGAGAGAGAGAGAGAGAGAGAGAGAAAGAGAGAGAGAGAGAGGGAGAAGGAAAGAGGGCTACAGTGGCTAGACCCATTGTGATAATAATTACATGACGTCGTTTCAATGTTTCTCTTACTTGAGGTGGTGGTTTCTTGCGATGTCGTTGCGTCTGATCGTTTCGGCATCGTGGCAGTAGGGCTTGGCTCAGACTTGGTTTTTGCTTCTGTTGTCACCGACTCTGAACGGAATAAAAAAAATATCAAAAAATGAGTGGGGAGGAAAAGGAGCCGGAGTCAAGTATTGATAAGGGAACAGACAGAGAGAGACAAAGAACATGCGAAGAGGGAACAAGAAGAAGAAGGAGAACAGCAACAACAACAACAACAACGTTAAACTTATACACAACATGTGAATTAAAAAAAAATGAGGGGCACTAGGGGACCCCTTATAAAGTGTTTTAACGACGCTTAAGAAAGAATGGCAAAGAAAAATAAGACTATTAACTAATAAGAATTAGACGGTCACTTTCCCCTTAAAAAGTATTTTAGCCGATGCCCGGATAGAACTGAACAGTATAGTCAGATATAGACCGAGAGAGTGGGAGAAAGAGAGAGAGAGAGAGAGAGAGAGAGAGAGAGAAGGAAGGAGGGCTATAGTGGCTAGACCCATTGTGATAATAATTACATGACGTCGTTTCAATGTTTCTCTTACTGGAGGTGGTGGCTTTTTGCGATGTCGTTGCGTCTGATCGTTTCGTCATCTTGGCCGTAGGGCTCGGCTCGGAATTGGTTTTCGCTTCTGTTGTCACCGACTCTAAATGGAATAAAACAAATTTAAAAAATGAGTGGAGAGGAAAAGGAGCCGGAGTCAAGTATTGAGAGGGGAACAGACAGAGAGAGACAAAGAACATGCGAAGGGGGGAGAAGAAGAAGACAAAGAACAACAACAACAACAAAACGTTGTCGTTAAACTTATAGACAAAATGTGAATTTAATGACGGTCACTAGCTGCCCCCTCAAAGTGTTTAAGCGACGCTTATGAAAGAATGACAAAGAAAAATAAGACTTTCACAAATAAGAATTAGACGGTCACTTCCCCCTTAATTTCTTTTGTTTAGCGACGCCTGGATAGAACTGAACATTAGAGTCAGATATAGAACGAGAGAGTGGGAGAAAGAGAGAGAGAGAGAGAGAGAGAGAGAGAGAGAGAGAGATAGGGGGGGGGGGGGAGGGGGGGGGGTGGTATAATGGCTAGATATTTTGCCCGAATTCACAAAAGAGGTTTGTCGATAAACCTCCTTTGTGAATTCGGGCCATTATGATCATGATCAATATAAATGCATGACGTAGACATACTAGATGAAGTGGTGTTTTGGGAAGTCGTTGTGTCTGAGCGTTCCGAAGTGGTAGTCGTAGGGGTCGTCGTAGGCTTGGTCGTCAGTTCAGTCGTTGACTCGATGATCACTGAAATTAACAACAACAAACAATTACAAACATAACTGAGTGAAATAACGATGCATAACATTATTTTCATTTAAATTATTTCCCCACCGGCTGTCTCTAGGTGCTCCTAGTCAGGCTACGGGGATAGGATCAAGAGGGGGGGGGGGGGGGGAATGCAAAAATAGATATCAGAAAATATTTTGGGAATCTCAATTCTATCAAAAAGTTCGAAAAGAGGACCGCGAGGTACTTTCTTTTTAATCATCATCATCATCTCTTTTTTGTTTTTTCTTCTTCTTCTTCTTCTTCTTCTTTTTCTTCAGTTGCACTACCGGCCACCCTCATGTTTTGTCGTACTGGTTATGTGGAGTGCAGAATGTAGGTACAATGTTTGAAAAAAGTGCGTACAAGTAAAAAAAAAAATAACTGCAAACATTTTGTTTACACCCTATAGAAAGTCTGTTCCTGCTCTTTGCACATGAATTGGCCACTCATTAATTGCTCATTAATTTGCCCGATACGCCTATTATATTACACCTACTTTCATCGCAGTGTCTCCCTTGAAACCCACTTGAGCAGGTACAGTTGTAGCCTACCATAGTCTCCTCACACCAGCCGTTGTTACAGAGGTTTTCGTCACAATCTGTGAAATAAGAAATAAACGGGATAAAACTCATTATTATATATATAAGGCTTCCAAGTGGAACAAAAAATCTAAGTATTTAATATCTTTAGCGTAGTGCCCGGATGACAGACCAATATATGACAGAAAATAGTATTACTATTGTATGGCTTTGTTTTCGTGTGATACAATAATATATTGCTCTCGCTATTACAATATTGGACTCGTCTGCGACTCATCGAATATTGTCATAGCGATAGCAATATATCGACGAATCCAATAAAGTTCACTCGTCAGTCCTTCCACCGTTATCAAACGAAACACCAACCAGTGAAATTATACACCATCGGCTGGAACGATTCATTTTCACAATCTAAATAGGTTTACAAAATTAGGATAGCAATGTCGCTGCGTCGAGAAAAGTTGTTGTACCCTGAAATATCTTCGACATTCGATTGAGTTAAAACAGAACTAAAAGTAGTAGTAGTAGTAGTAGTAGTAGTAGTCAGTAGTAGTAGAAGTAGAAGTAGTAAAAGTAGTCATCGTCGCGATAGTAATAGAAATATTAGTAGTAGTAGTAGTAGTAGTAGTAGTAGTAGTAGTAGTAGTAGTAGTAGTAGTAGTGGTGGGAGTAGTGGTGGTAGTAGTAGTAGTAGTAGTAGTAGTAGTAGTAGCTGTAGTATTAGTAGAGTAGTAGTAGTAGTAGTAGTAGTAGTAGTAGTAGTAGTAGTAGTAGTAGTAGTAGTATTGTTAGTAGTAGTAGTAGTAGTAGTAGTAGTAGTAGTAGTAGTAGTAGTAGTAGTAGTAGTAGTAGTAGTAGTAGTAGTAGTAGTAGTAGTAGTAGTAGTAGTAGTAGTAGTAGTAGTAGTTGTTATAGTAGTAGTAGCAGTAGTAGTAGTAGTAGTAGTAGTAGTAGTAGTAGTAGTAGTAGTAGTAGTAGTAGTATTAGTAGTAGTAGTAGTAGTAGTAGTAGAGTAGTAGTAGTAGTAGTAGTAGTAGTAGTAGTAGTTGTTATAGTAGTAGTAGCAGTAGTAGTAGTAGTAGTAGTAGTAGTAGTAGTAGTAGTAGTAGTAGTAGTAGTAGTAGTAGTAGTAGTAGTAGTAGTAGTAGTAGTAGTAGTAGTAGTAGTAGTAGTAGTATTAGTAGTAGTAGTAGTAGTATTAGTAGTAGTAGTAGAAATATTAGGAGGCGTAGTAGTAGTAGTACCAGCAGCAGCAGTAGTAGTAGTAGTAGTAGTAGTAGTAGTAGTAGTAGTAGTAGTAGTAGTATAATTAGTAGGAGTAGTAGAAATATTAGGAGGCGTAGTAGTAGTAGTACCAGCAGCAGCAGTAGTAGTAGTAGTAGTAGTAGTAGTAGTAGTAGTAGTAGTAGTAGTAGTAGTAGAAGAAGAAGTTAGGAGTTGATATCAAACTTTAATGATATCACTGAAGTCCGTGTTATCTGCATGTAGATATATTGACTAAACAAAAGAAATGAATTTGACCTATGAGAACAAAAAATATTAAAAAATGAGACGTACACGGGATTCTGCAAATTCTATGCCCGCCCGGGATCCCTTC
Organism: Strongylocentrotus purpuratus; assembly: GCF_000002235.5. NCBI lineage: Eukaryota > Metazoa > Echinodermata > Echinoidea > Camarodonta > Strongylocentrotidae > Strongylocentrotus > Strongylocentrotus purpuratus. Next base: position 28,909,042 of record NW_022145598.1, read on the forward strand.
TTTACTCTTCCTTTGGTGGCACCCGCCGATGACAGAAGGGAAAGGGATGAGTTTGGGGATGCTCTGCACCATGCTGCCATCGTGGAGTCGCTTCATCTTACACTTTTGGAACATGGGCAAAGTGTAATTTAGGCCGTACCAGTCTGGACAAGATGACCTATCCGATAACACAGGCAAGGCTGTGAAGAAAACATTAGAAAATTAATAGCTAGTTGTTTTCTTCCTCCTCATATGCCTCTTCTCCTCCTGCCTCACATCCCTCCTTATTCATGTCCTTCTCTACCTCCCCCTTCCTCTTCCTCCTCCTCCTCCACATCCTCCTCCTCCTCCTACCCGCCTGGTACTTCTCTCCACCCCCTCCTCCTACTCCCCTTCCTCCTTCCCTCCTTCCCTCCTTCCCCTCATCCACAATTCCTCCTGTCCTACTCATCCTTAGATAGCACTCCTCGAGCTTAATCATCCTCTCCTACCCTCCCCTACCTCCTCCTTGTCCTTTTCATCCTTGCCTGCCACCCTCTTCTCAATCTTGAGGATGCAGGTTTTCTCAAAATATATTAGAGAGATTTTTTTTTAAAATGTTTTTTTGTTTTGTTGAGATGCAATGTTTATTAGGTCAAGTTTGAGGGCACAAATCCTTGTCAATGGTTGTGCAATAGTGTCTGCAAAATGTGACTGTACAATAGCGGCTGTGTATACTTAAGCTGCTTGTTTTTGACACAGCCAGAAACAGGCAGATCTACGCTCTGCCCAAGGATTTAGGAAATGTGATAAAGTGTCAAATTACAGTCTGTGCTTGCAGACTAACTTTGGTTTTTCACCTCGCCCTTATTTTGCTTTATTGTGGAAATTTTGAAAGCCAGCTATGTTTCTGCAATATTCAACAAAATATTACGGATATGTTAAGTAAAAAAAGTACTTACCGAAGGACAAGCAGGTTACGGTACCAAGCAGCAACTTCCAAAATACACCTTTCTTTGGGTCTTTAGCCTGTATTCAGAAACAAATATATTGTTTAAATCAGCAAGAACACGAACAAACAACAACTGAAGAAAAAAACTGTGATGATCATATTGATACGGATAATGGTGATGATGATGATGATTTCGGAGTTTTTCCAGCAAATTTGGTAAAACGTTCATTTAGCGTCAACACTATTTTTGGTGGAGACTGTCATTTACTTTAGGGGATCGGGCAGGTTTAAAAAAAACATATTTACCCAGGGGGTACGTAGCAGGTTTTTAAGACATGGAATGTTGTTAAAGGTCGGTGGGTATCAACGTGTGGAGGGAACCTCCCTGCACCATTTCTTAGTGGACTTTCTTGAAAATATGCTGCTGGAAGAAAAAAATGGCGGCCATTTTCCAAAAATACTGTTGGACCATCTTTGAGATCACTTTTTCGAAGAACCTCATTTACCATGTCTGAGATGTCATATGAAAGAGAATTAAATTTCACACGAGATGATAACGCATTTTATGAACATTTCTTTCATACTTATCATCATATGTGTTCTTTCTTGCATTTGGGTTTCGTTACCTTTGAGTTTTCAGAGGTTACGAAACCAAAGAAAGATATGCATATGGCCTGACCCAAATTCGTACCATCAGCCCAAACTTGGTATACAAGGCAATTTCAACAGCACTTTTCAAAAAGCCTGGTGCTCAGTCACCCGTGACAGAAATGTATAGATATAGGCTATCATTTACAAGAAAATAACTTACTCTTTATCTTGAGAAACATTTCAAAGTCATATTGGTTATAAATCTTTAATTCAGGAGTAAGGCGACCGGCTAAGGAAATTCGCAAGGGAGCTCAGCGATCAAATAGTAGTATAGAGTTTCGCATTTTGTACATAGATAGGTGGTTTTCTATTAATTCCTCATTAAGTTTTGAACACAATTAATGAAAACTGTCGAGTAATATAGTCGAGAGATTTAGCAAGGTAACCACAATAAAGATTTTTTTTTTTTAAGTCGAATCGCATTTAAGAAATTACATTATTTTGATGGCAAATTTGGAACCATTGAAATCGCTACCCCCTCCCCCTATTAACTATCTATATTTGGGCACAGTTTACGAGATCAGGTCCATAATTTATGCGAGTCGCATCCGAGCTTCAGAAAATGTTCTATTTCTAATGCATTTTATCTTGCATATTGGGGCGCATGTATAAGGATAAATAGTTTTCTACCTTTTCGCCGCTCACGTATCTCTCTTCTACAGTTTTGCGCTCCTTTTTTGTGCTCTCTAAAAAATCACGTGTCCCAGCCCCCATAGAGATGCCACTGTGTAAATTAAACTGTATTAATCACAACTCTTGATAAAGACACTGTACTAAACCCATTCATGTTACTGTATTCTTACTGATGATGTAAATAGTTTTTTTTTCTTCAGAAAGTAGTACTTGTAAATTTTAATTTGGGTCAAAGTGTATATAGGGAAAGTGGGGGGACTCCGAGAGACATAAGCCGGGTAGGGCATTGGTGTGTATGTTCTCTTTTAAATCATCAAATAATTTGACAAGACTCCTTTCCCTCATTATGATGATATTCCAAGTTTTCGACGTTATGGTAAAAATGTCATTTCGTTCATAACATTACCTCAGACCAGATGTATTCAATCAAGCATTTAGCGACATATAGACTCGGACATGACGTTATTCTGGCAACTTGCTGCCTGGATACGAGGTGACGGTTGTCCAAATGTCGATACGTTCAAAATAATCAGGGGAGCTGAGTATCTAGTTTTTATAGAGTGATACCGGTCTATTATTTCAATCCAGGTCTTTTATTATTGTACACATGGCTGGTTCAATAATGTATTATACAAAACAAATAATTTACGCCCGTTTTCAAAGTAGGGGAAGGAAAGAGGAAATACATTGACAAACATGTTTCGAAGCCATTTGGACAATTATATTTTAAATGTATTGATAAGATTCCGTGGGAAAAAAGACTAGTTTTGGATTGCAATGAATGTACTATAAACATAATGCTTTGCACGAAGAAATAATGTTCTAGATGAGAGAGAGAGAGAGACTGAGGGGATGGGTTAGTCACAGAAGGGGTGTAGGGTGCAAGTTGTGAACTCCACCATCCATTATATTCATGTTTCAGACTAAAAATAATGATTATCACCTGGATCCAGATCTTATCTATGAATCATTCAACCGATAGCCTGCATCATTTTTGAACCAACATCATGCCCTACACAACATATTGCCTCCCATCCCGAAATTTCTCTTGATGTTAGTGAGGGCGGGGGGGGGGGGGGTATACACTATACCCATGTTTCAGAGAGCAAATCATGTCTGTCACTTTTAAAATTTTATTTATTATTTGACCGATAGCCTAATTTGGTTTCAGAGAACACATTTTTCTGTTGCTATGGAAATTATTGTCATATCAACAATATTACTCATCTGCTTAAAGATAGCGTCTACTCGCGATATATTCTATTTGTTCATCTATTTTACAAATGCTAAGGAGCAGACGGCCCTTAGCAACCAACATTTCCATTTTTAGCTCATATCAAAGCGAAAAATTTAGACCGCTATAACTTTTTTGTTACAAAAGCAATGAACTTGGATATGATATCCAATGTTTTCAGAAAGTTCCAAGTCAGTAGTAATCATAATTATCTAAATATATATGGACAAATAGGTATTTGGGGTATATGTTTGGTAAATTTATAAAAACTCTTCTTTTTTTTGGTCAAAATTATTATGCAAATTATCCCCGAACCTACTTAATATACTTAATATTATATCATCTTGTACGAAACTTATTTTCTTTCATATGACACCTCACACATAGAAAAATGAGTTTCCGTTAAAAAGTAATATCCAAAATTGTTCTACAGTGCGTCCCAGAAAAAACGAAACCGAGAATTATTGATTTTTTATCATAACTTAGTCACATTTATAATTAATAAATGACACATATTTAGAAAGCTTAGATCCTCATCGTGCATTTGATACAACTCATATGATGCATATTTCACGCATGAGGGATTAAAAATAATAAATTTGAAGAGAGGCAACCAAAAAGTCATTTGGTGGACGGTATCTGAATTTGAAAGAGAAAATCACATTTATAGAAAGTTGAGTTCCTGCCCTTTCATATGGCACCTCAATCAGGAAAAATGAGTAGGGAATGACAAAGTTCTTTTTGTTTAAAATAGTGCTTGCATTTCCATAATTTTGTCAAACGAATTCATTTTCACTGGCCCCCTGCCGTAGCAACACGCAGAATTGACAAAAGACTTAACTCCGTTTCGTTGACAATCAGCCAGGCATAAAGTCTTTCGTCTACAGCTGATTGTCAACGAAACAGAGTTAGGTCTTTCGTTAATTGCACATGTGCCATGCAAGATTCATTCAAATTCATCGAAGAAACTGAATAATTTCAATGAACGAAATGCTAAGTGTTAGTCGGTTGCTCAAAATGATTTTGAATGTATGAAAGACAGGATTACGTGATCATGTCATTCTAAAATGTATGTACGCCTGACGAAAAGCGTAAATCACCCACGAATTAGAATGAGAAAAAAGATAATTTGATTTAATCAAACGCGAATTTAAATGCACAGATCATAAATTTATACTTTCGAATAGCAAGACTGGGACAAATCATTTTTCTATTGAATGGATTTTAAAAGTTGCGAAATTGGCCGCGAAGATCTATACTTTCTCTTTTCTTCTGTTCTTTTAATTTGTTAAATTTTCTTCTGTTTGTATTCTTCTTCTCCTCATTTCTTTTTATTTTCTATTTTCTTCATCCTATATTCTTCTTTCTTCTTTTAGGGCTGATGTAGATCAAATATGGACGTTCAACTAAAAGGAGCATGAAATTTGCCCAATAGACCAGTTCGTAGTTAGTGCATAATAATCATTTATTCACGAAGACTCCAGTGTAACTCAAGCTTTTGCTTTCTTTGGCTGAAGTCTCGTGTGCAATTACATTTCTTTAAATTTGAACCACACAGCTATTATTCATTTAGTCATGAGTCACTCTCATTTTCATCAAACGAACATTGCTTCCTAAATCATGCCTCTCTGTTTAAGTCATTTAATTAAAGGAAACAAATATATTCTCTTTCTCTTGTTTGTTTTAAACATTAATTAAATTCTATTATTTCGAAATGTATCATATTTTGTTTTTCTCTTTTCCTCAAGCGAGGTTATTTTTTTCATAATTTTAATACATATTTACATTAGTTTCATAATTGAATGAAAAATAACATTGGCTAAAAATTAAAGTATGTACAACAATTCTTCCAGCTTAGTATTATTTTCTTTACCAAAACATTCATACCTTAAAACAATTTTAGCAACGACTTGAATTAAAATAACAAAGTATGCGGGTAAAAAAATTATCCATTTAAAATATTTTTAACGTAACATTTATAAATAGCATATTGCGTATAATTTAAGATAATATTCAGGAGAGTATATTTCTTGTTTCTTATGTCCTTACCTACAACTAATATCTTTGGCTGATTTGAAGTTCTACCTTGAATAGGTAGAATATCAAATTATATATTATTTTCCAAAACATAATCACATCGTTGCAATACAACAAAAAGTGAAACGTTGAATCAACTTTTTCACAAGTGCATAAATTATTATTCACCATTTGCGATTTAAAAAAAAGTCTTTTGAGGCAATAATCTTGTGAATCATCTTGAAGTTTAACTTTATTATTACGAATTTGCTTTACTTCAAATGAAAATACATCCTTTCAAACAAAGTAATTATCTTAATCTAGAAAGGAATCATGTATATATATGCTTATAATGAAACGGGCATTAAGTATTCCGGTAATGAAATCAAATCAGGCTCATGATGGTCATTTCACTATGATTGAAACAAAAACATAAAATACTTACCATTTTACAAATCAATCTTCAAGGGCTTCCAAAAGTGATCTAACAGCACGATGATAACCTGACGTCTTTCTCGGATAAAAATGAACAAATTTGGCAACGAAGAAAACAGCTGCTTGAATACAGAAAGGCGGGAAATATTAACTGTAAGATTCAAACTGTAGGCTAATGCTACTGATCAACGGAGATCAATTAAAATCGCAGAAGAAATTATGACTTGATACCTTCCGTCGACCAATTGTAAATGGTAAATGGTACGTGTTTCCTTCTCTGCAGGCGGTAAGCTCATATGAGAACGGGATTGATATGAACAGATAGATTAAAAAGGAAATACCGTCGATTGGTCGATCAAAATTATGATGATGATTGGTGGATTGATATTAATGGGACAGATGATTGGATAGCTCTGCAAGGGATGGAGCTAATGTGATGATGGTTTGGTTTTAGTTTTTGTTTGTAAAGTCACCCATTACTTAAGCAGCTTGTTGTATTGTGAACAGAATTCATGAGATAGCTTTTAACGCCGATTATTGTTGTTTGTTTTTTGTTTATTGCTTTTGTTTGAAAAAACACTCGTTATCTCAGAAACATTATACCTTTGAATTAAGTTGGGGGATAGCTCCTTGAAATAGCTATCAGCGCCGATAATATGTGTTAGTCTTTTTGGGGGGCTTTTGTTTATACACGTTATCTCAGAAACATCCAAATTTTGGATCGAATTTAGGGGTTAGCTCTATTAGATAGGTATTAGCGCCGATGAACTTGTTCTGAGGGTTGGGACGTACATAATTTTGCTCGTGAAAATAATTGTTACGCTAATAACATGCTAAAAGTGAGAAAATTATGAGTCAGCTTTATGGAATACTTTTCAGCGCCAATGATTTTTAGAGGGGTGGAGTTGTATATTTTGTTTGGGGAAAACACAAGTTACCTTAGCAACATGTTGAGTGGATCGTAACTATGGGACAGCATTAAGGGATAGCATCGACCATTTTTGTTGTTGACGTTACGATAGAAACAGGCTGATTAAATTGTGAAAACAGATGTTGAAATGCACGTTACGATAGGAAAAAGCTGATTAAATTGATAGCTACGATACAAGAAGAAGAAAAAATCGACCGTTATGCACAATCAGTCGATTGGATATCGAGCCTCATCACAATCAATAACACCGCCGCGTCTCATTTTAATGCTTTAATGCTTTCACTGGATGACATCGTTTTTCTCCCAAACGTTAGTACTTTCAAAGTTTTTTTTATTCGAAATTTGATAATAAAATAGGGTTCATTACCCTGGACGAGGTTTGCAATTGTGAAATAGAAAAACTCTCCCTTTTTCGGAAGAAAGAACCCTATTTCATCTCCCGACTTATCATTATTAACCTTTGAAATGATGAGCATCCGGAGAAACGCACCTTGGAATTGTGAACCGTAGGAATAAAGAATCTTTCTGATTATTAAATCTTGGGAATTATTTATCTCCGAGATAATGAACTTTCGGAATCATAAAACTTCGACAAAAAACCAAATAAACTCGGTTTAGTAGGTTAATTTACCGAGAATGTTACATCTAGGCTAGCAAGTTAATGAGTCATTTTAAACATCATGTTGGTCATCATATTGTCCCGACTAAAACTTTCTTCAAAATAAACAAAAAAATAATTACCTTGCTCACAAGGAGACAAATACAAATGAAATTTCTAATTTTACACCTGAGTGTTGAATTTTGAATTACTATCGGCACAATGGTTTTTAGAGAAGTGGGGTTGTATTTTTTTTTTCTTGGGGGGGGGGGGGGGGGTTGACACACATTACCTTAGAAACATGTTGAGTGGAGTTAATTAATGGTATAGTAGGACAGGATGTATATTTATAGCATCAACCATTTGTGTTGTTGAGATGGACGTTACGATAGAAACAAGCTGATTAAATTGAAGGCATGATACAAGAAAAAAAAGGGAACCCAACCGTCATGCATAATCAGACAATTGGATATCGAGCCTCATCACATTAACTGCCCAACACATATTAATAACGCGTCACACTTTAATGCTCTCGCTTAAGTAGAATAATGGATGGCACCGTTTCCTCCCGAACGTTGGTACTGTCAAAGGTTCGTTTATTCGAACTCTGAGAATGAAATAGGGTTCACTACTCTAAACCAGGTTTGCAATTGTGAAAATAAAAATTCTCTCTTCGTTTCGGGAGTAAAAACCCTATTTCATCTTTCGACTTATCATTATAAACCTCTGAAATGACGAGCGTTAGGATAAACAAACATCAGAATTATGAACTGTTGGAATAAAGTATCTTTCTGATTAATAAACCTTTGAAATTATGAACCTTCGGAATTATGTTCTTCGAGATAATGAACTTTTGGAATTATAAACCTTCGACAAAAAGAGAAAGAAATAAACTCGGTGTAGAAGATTAATTGTCCGACAAGGTTATATTCAGCTTAACCAAATTAATGAGTAATTTTAAACATCATTTATTGTCCCGACCGAAACTCTCTTTAAAATAAACAAACAAATAATTATCATGCTTACAAGAAGACTAATGGAAATGAAATTTCTCATTATACACCCAAATGTTGAATTTTGAGACATTTAGAAATCATGAGATTTGGAATACCTATCGGCGCCAATGGTTTTTTTGGAGAGGTGGGGTTTAATCTTTTTTGTTTGGGGAAAAACACATGTTACCTTAAAAACATGTTGAGTGAATCTAAATTATGGTATTGGATAGATACTGATAGCGTCGACCATTTTGTTATGTTGTTGAAATGCACGTTGCGATAGAAACGAGCTGGTATTAAGAGGCATGATATGTATATTAAACGGACCGTTATGCACTGTCAGATAATTTAATATCAAACTTCATCACATAACCTTCATGTATATTTCCGACATGAAAAAATCTGAATAATTCATGAATACATGTATAATTGAATTGTAATAATGCGTCAAACTTAGATGCTCTTGATTTGGGAGGATCATGGATGGCATCGTTTCTCTCTCTCTCCCTCTCTCTCTCTCTCTCTCTCACACATACACACACACAAACACACACGCGCGCGCGCACGCACGTACGCACGCACGCACTCATGTATACACGCCGTGTATACACACACGTACGCATACGCATGTATACACATCATACAGGGCCCTGGGAACGATTTTTTTACCTTCAAAATTATTTGGGGGGTACGTGGCCACGCCCCACCCCACGCCCTTATATGATATTTTTGCCAGGGGCTCCCACCCTAATATCGTCCAGTAGGTCCTAAGAAAGCCCTGTACCAAAAATGGCATTTGTACAACAACAAATCAATGTTATAAAATTATTTGGGGCTCCAAAAAGAAGCCCCCGCCACCACACCCATAAATTGAATTTTTTCCGGGGGCTCCTAGCCTAATATCGTTTAGTAAGTCCTAAGGAAGCCCTGTACCAAAAATGGTGCTTTTATCCGGCAAGTAACGATAATCGATAAATTTGCCGCTAAGCCACCTGACTATTACGTTGAAATTCCAATTTTTTGACGTTATGGTAAAAATGTAATTTCGTCATTAAAGAATACGTCATACAAGATGTATTCAAGCACTTAGCCGCATACATACTCGGATATATTACTGTTATTGTGACAACTTGGTGCCTGGATATGAGGTGGCGGTTGCACAAAATATCGATACGTTCAAAATAATCAGGGGAGCTGAGCGCCAAGCCCACTGCATCTTACTGATATGGGTGCGGGAGGCGTTCTGGTTCCAACCGTCAAGTATCGAGTTTTTATAGAGTGATACTAGTCTATCATTGTAATCCAGGTCTTTTATTATCTGACACATGGCTGGTTCAATAAAGTATTATACAAAACAAATAATTTGCGCCTAAATTTTCGAGGTAGGGGAGGAAAAAGGAAATGCATTGACAATCATGTTTCCATGCCGTTTAGACAAGTATTGAGAAGATTTCGTGGGAAAAGAGACTATTTCTGGATTACAATGAATGTACTATATAAATATTGCATTGCATGAAATTTTGTTCTAGATGAGAGAGAGAGAGAGAGAGAGAGAGAGAAAAAAAGAAAGAGAGAGGGAAAGAGAGAGAGAGAGAGAGAGAGAGATAGAAAGAGATAGAGAAAGGGGGAGGGGTGGACACAGATGAGATACCTCTGCAAGGGATGGAGCTAATGTGATGATTGTTTGGTTTTAGTTTTTGTTTGTAATCTATGGGATAGCTATTAACGCCGATGATTGTTCTTTTTTTGTTTTTTTAGCTTTTGCTTTTATTTGAGAAAGCGCTAGATATCTCAGAAACATTATACCTTTGGATCGAAGTAGTGGATAGCTCCTTGAGATAGCTTTTAGCCCCGATAATATTTGTTTGTCGGTATTAGCGCCGACAAACTTGTTCTGAGGGTTGGGATGTAAATAATTTCGCTGGTTGAAATACATGTTACGCTTTATATAACTTGCTAAAAGTGAATAGAAAATTATGAGTCAGCGTCATGGAAAACCTTTCAGCGCCAATGATTTTTAGAGGGGCGGAGTTTTATTTTTTGTTTTGGGGAAAACACGTGTTACCTTAGAAACATGTTGAGTGGATCGAAGCTATGGGATAGCATTAAGGGATAGCATCGACCATGTTTGTTGTTGAAGTTACCTTAGAAACAAGCTCGTTAAATTGTAAAAATAAATTGTTGAAATGCACATTACGATAGAAAGAAGCTAATTAAATTGATAGGTTTGATACAAGAAAAAAAAAACGATTGTTATGAACAATCAGTCGATTGGATATCGAGCCTCCTCATAATCAATAACGCAGCAATTTAACACTTTATTAATAATGGATGACATCGTGTTTATCCCGAATGTTAGTACTTTCAAAGGATCGTTTATTCGAATTTTTAGAATAAAATAGGGTTCATTACTCAGGACAAGGAAAAAGAACTCTATTTCATCTCCCGACTTATCATTATAAACCTTTGAAATGACGAGCATCCGGAGAAACGAACCTCGGAGTTATGAACTGTCGGAATAAAGAATCTTTCTGATTATTAAACCTTCGGAATTATGCATCTTTAAGACAATGAATTTTCGGAATTATAAGCCTTCAACAAAAAACTAAATAAACTCGGTTTAGTAGGTTATTTGATATCGAGAAGGTTACATTCAGGCTAACCAAGTTAATAAGTTATTTTAAACATCATGTTGGTCATCATATTGTCCCGACCGAAACTTTCTTCAAAAGAAACAAACAAATATTTATCATGCTTACAAGAAGACTTTAATATGGAAATGAAATTTCTCATTCTACACCCAAATGTTGAATTTTGAGACATTTAGAAATTATGAGATTTGGAATACTTATCGGCCCCAATGGTTTTTGGAGAGGTGGGGTTTTATTTTGTTTGTTGGGGGGGGGGGGGGGGGGAACACATGTTACCTTAAAAACATGTTGAGTGAATCTAAATTATGGGATAGCAGTATTGGATAGATACTGATAGCGTCGACCATTTTGTTATGTTGTTGAAATGCACGTTGCGATAGAAACGAGCTGGTATTAAGAGGCATGATATATTAATTTCAAACTTCATCACATTACCTTCACGTATATTTCCGGCATGAAAAAGTCTGAATAATTCATGAACACATGATAATTACCCCCCGAGGACAATTACCCCCTGAGGACAATTACCTCCCGATGACAACTACCCCTGAGGACAATGACCCCCCCCCCCCCCCGAGGACGGTGTTCCGGTACTGTACCTGTAGTACTTGCAACAATTATCTCGATTGTATAAACTGTGTTGTTATCAGTGGCGTCGATCGCTCGACGTTTCATTAAATTAGGGACTTTTAGATTGAGTGGACGAGAACACGACGAACGCCGACTGATCAAGCGTGTCAACGTACACAATTGCCCATGTTGACTACAATTAGAAATCTTTTAGATTTCACCCGACGATATACATGCATGCAGGAAGTAACATACTATGAACATGACGGACAAAGAAAGAGGAAAAAATATACAGTTCCTCATTCTACCCTCAACAATAGGCCATTTTCGTAATGTAACCAAATTTAATGCATAAGTGTTTGTGAAGTGCCTCAGTACACATTATTTCAGTCACCTGATAGGAATAATAGTATTTCAATAGTCAGAATGTTACTGCATACATGTGTATATTAACTGTTGCTAGGTAGGTCAAGCCATTTGTCCAACCTGGCAATAACTGTATGCAGTTCGGATTCTGTCTATTGAAATACTATTATTCTTATCAGGTGAATAAAGTAATTTGTATTGAGGCATTTTACAAAGACTGTTGCATTAAATTTAGTTACATTACGAAAACGGCCCATTGCTGTGGTAGGTAGACAAAAGAACATTCCTTCCCTGCTATTATTTAAAAATGTGTAGAACAGGTGAATATGCATGTGACACCTGTTCTACACATTTTTACATAATAGCAGGGAAGGGATGTTCCTTTGTCTACCTGAGGAACTGTATATTTTATGCGCACGCGGCATACTAGTACCGTACTAGATTTAGGAAAATCAAGGTTGACGCATTCTCTATCGCCCACTGAGACGACGTGACACATGCGCAGTGCCTTAAAATGACGCCACACGTTGCAGTCAAAGCTATCGACGTGCAAATCTAAAAGTCCCTATTATTAGAGAAAGAAGACGATTCGTTGTACAGTTTGTGACTCTTAATCCTTGTCTGAATACAGTTTCCCCCCTCCCGCGGGAAACGCGGAAGCTTTGACGTTTCATTTGATTATTAGTCTTAATCCTTGTCTGAATTCAGTTCTCCCCTGCCGCGCAAAACGCGGAAGCCTCGCCGTTTCATTCATTTAATACTCTTAATCCTTGTCTGAATTCATTTTCGCCCATCCCGTGCAAAGCGCGGGAGCTTTCTTACGTTTCATTAAATTATTAGAGAAAGAAGACGATTCGTAGTCTCGTGTCCTTGTCTAAATTCAGTTTCCAGCAATTTGGTTTCCATTGTCAACACAAAAACCTTGCAATCATCACTGTACACATAGATTGGCATATTGCAAGCTTTGCATGACACGCACACACATGAGCTGACTAGCCATCCGGGTAAGTGCAAAGTCCCACCAGACCCATGTACTATGAGCCGGTATCGAGCGTCGCGAGTATTATTGGGTGGCGTGCCAGCTAGGGATACATGTTATAGGATTTGTGAAAGAAAGTTAAGAAATAAAAATAACACAAAAAAAGCGTCATTTGTGGCTGTCGGCTGTGTGACAATTTCGTAAAAGAAGCATAATGATATACATTAAATATAATACCAACAAAAAAATGCACCCCTCTTCCCAGGGCCCTGCACACACACACACACACACATATATATATATATATATATATATATATATATAAACACACATATTAATGTCCAAATATCTCCTCGGAGATCGAGGAAAATACACAAGTATATAAGAAATAATAATGTTCCGTACACGCAGAATTTGTTTTAAAAATGTTCGCTCATAGGACTATGCAAAGGAATGTTTTTATTTAACTTTCAAAAATATTATCGTTATGCATCAAAGTATGCGCATACTATCCCCATAAATGCGCCAAGGTGCAAGGAGAGGGGGACACGAATAATTACGTCACGAAGAAATATGAAGGAGTTTCCTAATGAAAAGTTGATGTGATTTTCGTTTAAAAAAATATAAAAATGAAATTAATGATTGTTTGTGTACAAGTCAATATGCTAACACATTATGCTGCGGGACTTCGCCACTAGGAGGCGCTGTCCAGTGAGACTAATCGTAGGTATAAGCTTCTTTCCTCTATTCTTTCCGTTTATAGTAGAAAATACTAATCACCCTTTCCCGATGCTGGGTTGTATATAACGTGATACAAGAAGTTCTCTAATTTCAATTTTATATCCTCACATTCTCTCAGTCTATATGTTCATCACGTCTATTCAAATTCTTTCAATCATATATACCGCTTATTATCATTTATAAAATAAATCATTTAAAATGTGTCTCTCCCTTTATCATCTTCGTACAATCTGTTTACAATCTTTATTTCTTCCATTCAAATCCATTTACCTTTTAAAATTTATATGTCTTAAAAACCTCTTACTTTATTATCTTCTCACATTCTCTCACTCTTTTGTTTTCCTCTCTTTTAAATCATCTTACTCCCTTTCATTCACAAATTCTTTCCCTTCATCACCTTCTTATAATCTTTATCTGAGTCTTCCTTTCAAATTAAATCACTCTATCATACATCTCTTTCATGACAAATATATCTCACTTTAAATCAATATCTTCTCACATTCTCTCACTCGTTATCTCTTCCTTTCGAGTTTTCTGACTAAATTATACATGTCTTTCCTTACAACTTCTCTCAATTTCTCCTCTCCACTCTTTCTTATGTGCTGTGTATCTCTCTTCTTCTTACTCAAACAAACACAATTGACAGTATAGTAATTTAAACTAGATTATTGCACGTCAAACAAACATTTAATCACTAATGCTACTATTTCAATGACTTTAGAAAATGAATCATCCTGTAACATGGCAACTCCCATCGTATCAAGTTTGCATATTTACATCGGCTTTACTTACATTAAGTATAATGATTAACTTGTAAAATAATAGTTATATTCACAGCAAAAGTAATAATAATGTTAATGATAATAATAATAATAATAATAATAATAATAATAATAATAACAGCAATACTGATAAAATAAGTATTCTTATCAAAATGTAAGGCACCCATCAATTTGATTCTTGTTTTTTAAATATCTTTTAACTTGCTCTTTTTTCATTTGCAGACCCATTCACTAACTAAAGTTTGCCCATTTTCCCTCACCATCAACGATATTTCCACGATGCATTATTTCATGATAAAGATGGTATATATTAATCTTGCCTTCATTATTAATAAAGCTCTATTTTATTTATTTATTTATTTATTTATTCGGTTTAAAAACATCAACACGTAAAGTTCAGGAACTCATAATGGTTGATTTACAATGAAATTGAATAGTGTAAACAAAATTGAACCAACAAATATACACTTAAGAAGAACATATTGTTTCACACACATGAAAATATGGTTACAATACAATATACAACGGCTGGCTAAATGTGGCTAGACCAAGGCGAGATATGACAAGGAAATCGAAAAGAAGATAAATGACTAAAGAGAGAGAGAGAGAGAGAGAGAGAGAGAGAAGAAGTGGTGAGAGAGAAAGAGAGAGGGACAAGAAAGGGGAGGGTAGAAAGAAAAAGAGAGAAGGTAGAGGGAAAGAGAGGGGAGGGGAGATACGGAGGGGAAGTGAGGGAGAGAGAAGGAAGAGAGAGGAAGAGAGAGGAAGGTAGAAAGAGAGAGAAGAGAGAGGGAGAGAGTGAGGTATAGAAAGAGAGAGCGAGAGAGAGGAGAGAGGAGAGAGAGAAGAGAGAGAAAAGAGGGGAGAGAGAAGGGGATAGAAGAGAAAGAGAGAGACATGGAGAGGGAGGGAGAGAGAGAGAGAGAGAGAGAGGAGATCTTTAAAAGGCAAATTAAGAAACAAGGTACATAAACGTAGCATTAAAACATTAATACATTTCTTATACACATCTACACAGGAGAAGGCGCACCGGAGCGTTCAGAGAAGACAACGCCTGCACATGATGGTCAACATTTCAGCATTTTCAAGAAATTTAGAGTAGCTAGAATGTACAGGCAATTTGGCAGTAAATAGCTGCAAAATATAATCAATACCCTTCCCGACAATGTTGTGCAAAACATGTAAAGCTAATTGTTACAGAGTTGACACCTCTATTAATTAATGGAAAAACCCGCATTTCTTCAATATTCTGGATCAGAAAAATACAGCTTTAATAAAGTATTGCACCTTGTAGTGGTTCTAAAGAGTCACAACTAGGATGTGAAGCTAATCGCTAAGTTGACACCTCTATTAATGGAAAACCCGCATATCTTCAATTTAACGAATCAGAACATACGGCTATAATAAAGTATTGCACCTTGTACATGTATCAGGTCTAAAGATTCTATAAAATAATCTTCGCATTCGCTTTTAAAATGTGTGTTTCTTCCAGGTCATGATCGGTCATGTTCACGTTTGATATTTTGATACTAACGGTTTTACTCTTTTACACAAATCTGGCACAAGTGAATGTTGACATGGCATTTAAAAAACAATGTTGCACAGTGAAGCGTGTATAGATTAATGTAATCAATGTATCATTGGAAAGCATAGTACTTTTACTCTATGAAAGCAAAGCATCTTATTATACACCTATATTTATTCACAATATCTATTTGTTTTCGAGTTTTATCTTTTTCTGGGACGCAGTGTATAGTTAATAATTTATAAACCGAGCATATTACTTTAGATTATCTCATATTTTACACTACATCCATATTCATTTTACCTTAAGTTTGGAAGATAAAATATTGACTTTTGTCTTTCGTTATTCGTTTGCCTTGTCTTGAAATACTTATATGACACGATGTCATGTATTGTATATAGTTTTAATGGAAAAAATGCATTTATTCATTGTATTCTATTTATTTAGGTTATGATTGTATAGAATAAAATTAACTTGAAACTTAAAACAAGTAAATAAAGTCATAAACTGCCGTGTGTTTTGACACATTGACGTTACAATATTTGTTTTCGTTATCCACTAGTTCTAGTCGTATCTGAAGTATAAGCTCATTACTCGAGACCACAGACAGATATGTATATGCATATGTATATGTGTATGTGTATTTACATGTACATGTATAAGTAAGTATAATTATGTATACAGGTATGTATATTTGTATCATGGACCCTATAAATACTTTACTACACAAACTGCACTTTTATGTTGTAATCAAATATTTTTTGACGTCTCATCATTTCGTGAAGCACTAACTATTACTATACAATGAAGTTTGAATAAAGTCTCTTGGTAATAAAAATGAAATTCGATAAAACACAAAAAGAACAAACCGCCACTGATTCTAGTCATTAATATGATTATTTCGAATTGCTTGAATGTAAAGATGAAAAGTGCTCCGTCTTTTAAACACCATAAATTAACACCTCCGTAACAATCTTTTCAGTGCTCTTCATGTGAAAATTAGTGCATGGAACGACAAAAATCACAAACTTAAACATTCCTACAGCTCCGATAGACTTATACACACAATGACAAAGCAACGAAAACCTGATTTTACATGTATCCAGTGGTGCAACCAGGCGGTATGAAAAATTGAAAGAAGCAACTCCAATTTTTATGTCCCTATACTTCTTTCTCGCATATGAATCTATTGCTCCAGGAGCAATTCCAATCATACCATCCACTATATTGACCCCCACACTTAATACTAAAACAGTTTCCATGATAATTGAACGAACCATCGATAAAATTATTATATGTAGGACTTGATCCGTCTAGCCACCTTGCCTCACTGGGACTTGAGCCGGTCAGCCCGATCCAGTAGTAAGTCTTCGAGGTATGCCGGTAGTACTCAACATGCCGCGCGATGAAGTCTTCCTCCTCTGGCGACTCGATGAAGACCAGATGGGATCCGTATTGGGAACAAGCTGAAACCGCAGAAGCATGATCCATCTCCGAAGTGCTGAAATTGTAGAACGACCCGCCGAATTCACAATCCACCGGAGGGGATGAGCATGCTGAAAAGATGAAAAATACAATATGTAAATTACTCAATTTTAAGAAAGTAGACAAAGTGGTCATTTGGGTAGAAACTGAAATATTTAAAGAAAAATAGATAATGATGATGATGATGACGAAAATAATAATAATAATAAAAGTCGATGCGAAGACATGAACAAAATTACAGCTATAAAAATCAATACCTACAGGAACTTTGATCACCATCGCAGATAGCAATGGTATTTCATACAGTTATTTTTGTTTTTATGAATGAAACATAGGGGAGGAGGAGGGAAGGGAGAGAGCGAGAGCGAGAGAAAGAGAGAGTGAGAGAGGCAGACAGACAGACAGAGAGATAGAGAGAAGGGGAAAGTGGTAGTGGCAAGACCCATTATAATGATGATCAAATGCATGACGTCAATGTATTGTTTCTATTACTCAGACTCGGATAAAGACTGAAAGAGTGACAATATTAATAGGCATTTATATAGCATCTATCTAGAAAACTATATTCCGAGGCGCACTAATAATTAACCCGGCTTTAGCCTTGCTGCCATTACGGCGCTCCAGTATTTCAAGGAATTAATTCCTACCAGGTACCCATTTACCTCACCTAGGTCGAGTGCGGCAAAGGAAGATTAGTTGCCATTAGGCATTACGGCGCTCTATTATTTTAAGGAATTAATTCTTACTAGGTTCCCATTTATCTCATCTGGGTCGGGTGTGGCTAATGCCGTGTCGGGGATTGAACCACGACCTTTGAATTTCAAGTCAAATGCTTAAACCACTCGACTGACACACAAAGATGAAGAGAGAGCGAAAGAGGGATGGAGGGGGTGGTCGGTGAATAGAGAGGGGAGAAAGAGGGAGAGGGGGAGAAAGAGAAAGAGAGGGAAGGTGTAGTTGCTTGACACATTATAATAATGATCGAAAGCATGACATCATTTCATTGTTTCTCTTACTTACTGGAGGCGGTGGTTTCTGGCGATGTCGTTGTGGCTGACACCGTGGTCATAGGCCTCGTAGCCGTCTTGGTCGCCACGTCCGTAGTCGATAATTCTGCTGACTCTAAAACGTTTGAAGGTTGTTGCAAATGAAACCACAATTACAAAGCAATATGATTAGGAATGACAACCTGAACATGATTACAGAAGGCCAAAACGAAGACAATTGTGCTCCCTGACAACATATAAATTGTATTAGTTTATTTATTTTATAAGGTATTATTTTGTGTCAGCTAATTTAGTGGTGCTTTGTCAAAGCCCAAGTTAATTTTGTCCAATTAATATATCTAAATGTGTTCCAATGGCGTGTTTGTTGTCATTAAACTCGTGGGCAAACAAACGAGACGGGTACCTCCTCCTTTTAGCGAAGCCCGTGACAGGACAGGGATAAAGGCTGAGGGGGAGGGGGGGGGGAGAAAGAGAGGGGAAAGCATTTTCTTAGTCAGGGTACGGGGATACATGTAGGATCAAGTGGGGGTGGGGAATAGAAATCAGAAAATGCTTTTCCTGTGGGAATCCCAATTCTATCAAAAAGTTCGAAAAGAGGACCGCGAGTTACTTTCTTTTTAATCATTATCATCATCAGCATCATCATCATCTTCTTCTTCTTCTTCTTCTTCTTCTTCTTCTTCTTCTTCTTCTTCTTCTTCTTCTTCTTCTTCTTCTTCTTCTCCTTCAGTTGCAGTACCGGCCACCGTCTTGTATTGTCGTACTGGTAAAATTACCGGCACAATTTGTATCATCACGTACTTAGTCAAAAATTATTCTCTCACATGATTGGTAATAAGAGCTTCCATTACATTTTTTTTTAGAGGGGGCGTTTCCAAAACTGGTTATACCTTACATTGCAAATTTTAGGAAATTCACAATGTTATTTCTTATTTTTTTGTTTGTTTGTTTATGAATGAAAGAGGGGAGGAGAGGAGGGGTGGGGAGGAGAGGAGGGAGGGAGGGAGGGAGATAGAGAGAGAAAAAGAGAAAGAGAGAGAGAGAGAGAGAGAGAGAGGGGGAAGGAGATAGAGAGAGAGAGAGAGAGAGAGAGAGAGAGAGAGAGTGGAGAGTAGTAGTTGCTAGACCACTACCACTGAATTTATTGCATTGTTTCTCTTACTCAGAGTCAGATAAAGACTAAAAGAGAGATGAAGAGAGAGAGAGAAAGGGAGGGGTTGAGGTTAGGTGGCCAGTAGAAGGAGACGGGTGGTGAAGGAGACGGGATAGAGAGAGGAAGAGAGAGAGAGAGAGAGAGAGAGAGAGAGAGAGAAGGAGAGAGAAAGAGAGAGAAGGGGGTAGTGGCTCGACAAATTATATTAATGATCAAAAGCATACTTACTGGATGTGATGGTGTCTTGCGATGTTGTTGTGTCTGATATCGTGGTCGTAGGGCTCGTCATGGGCTTGCCCGTCGC
>NW_022145598.1:28931507-28986507 GCF_000002235.5 Strongylocentrotus purpuratus
TCGTTTTTCGTGACTGCTAAATCATATATGTGCTACTATGCTAATCAGCTAGGGAACCTACGTCCTTAAATCATAATTGACAGTAATGAGGATTAATGCCTCACAAAAGGGCACTAATATAGCTGATCGACACGATTTTTATACTGGGGCCTCACAGTAACAAGGCCATTGCTTAGCCCCTGAATCATGACTGTACGCAGTGTTTGCTAGGGTAAGCGGCCCCTTCCACAAATCCCCCAAAATGAAGAAAATGCAATAAATTGTCAAAAATTAATTGCATTTTCCCCCGGCCCCCAACAGGAAAAATTCCTCTGTGTGGCCATGCCTTGAACCATAATGCATGGCCCTACAGAGAAGTTTTTCCTGTTGGGGGCCGGGGGAAAATGCATTGAATTTTTGACAATTTATTGCATTTTCTTCGTTTTGGGGGATTTGTGGAAGGGGCCGCGTACCCTAGCAAACACTGCGTACAGTCATGATTCAGGGGCTAAGCAATGGCCTCGTTACTGTGAGGCCCCGGGATAAAAATCGAGTCGATCAGCTATATATAAGTGCCCTTTTGTGAGGCATTAATCCTCATTACTGTCAATTATTACTTAAGGACGTAGGTCCCTTAGCTGATTAGCATAGTAGCACAATTATGATTAAGCAGTCACGCAAAACAAACACTCTCAAATTAATATTCAATAAAATCTGAGAATGTATGCCATTATCTAGATCTATTAGAAATAAATAATTTTTTTAAATCCTTCCCTAAACTGGGGTAAAAATAAATATTCCACCATTATGACCAACAGTGTATAATAGTAATACGCTAAGGCTCCGCGGGGGGCATGACGTCTCCGCCGGCCTTTGTATTCTATTGTTTTTTAATGAGATCGCCGACCCAAGTTGGTGCGGCTATCTCCTCCTGAACCCTCCCCTCGGGGTACCCGTGCCCGGTGCCGTCGTCCGCGGGAGAGTCTACTCTGTCGAATTGGCTATACCGCCCGAGGTCCTCCTCCGTGTCGACGTCCAGGGCGAAAACAGACGCGATATGCATAATGCAGGATATGCGTGACGACAGAGATACCTCATGGATATTCAACATGACATCCGTAGACACACGACCGATGACCATCCACTCACATTAAGTTGCGTATTCAATGCACGATGTACAGGGTCGGGCTTACCCGAGTAAAGCATCTTTCTATAGGATATCCTTTGTAGTAGCTGCACAAGCCACAGAGATACACACGAAGCTTCCCGTCCACGTCCAAACTTAGAGACCTATTTCCATCATTATTGCCGCGATTTTTATATAGTTTTCGTGAATGGAGGTATGAACTCAAAGCTTATTTTGTGATTATGACGGTTATGTATACTACATTTTGATTATCATTTTCTAAAGGAAAGTTTTCACAAGAAAACCATTGGACTGACAATTCAGTCGCAAGCTGCCTTCAGTCAACACAAAGTGAAGTGCTGCTGTGTAGTGTGTGTGAGTTGCGATGAGCTTGCAGGAAGCTCCAACACTGGCACCGCGCACCGTAGGCGTCCGACGCCTGCGGCGCCGGTGTTGAGCTTCCTGGAGTTACGCTGCAGTGTGTGTGTGAGTTCACCTAAGCTTGAGTCGAAGAGATTTGACACTTTGAAATTGTTATCTGTTGGTTTGCATCATTATTGCCGCGATTTCAATATAGTTTCGTGAATAGATTGACGAAACCTGAGCTTAGAATTAGTAAAAGTATTACTAATGTCTACGTTTTTAAACGACTGTCTGATTTTCTTGTGAAAATTTTACTTTGAAAAATGATTATCGAAATTAATGGTCAGAAATAATCACAATCTAGGGTCTATTATGTTACAGTTCTTGCATCAAATCAATGCATGAAAACTTATAGTTATTGAACTAGAAAAATATATATTTTTTTTAATAGGCAATTATGAAGCAGGAAGCCTGAAACCTTAGCCTACTAAACAAATCTCAACAAAGTGTAGGCCTATCCTTTTATGAATTAATGAAAAAGTAGCCCCAGAAAAAAGAGCCCCCGAAAGTTGAAAAAGTAGCCCCCGAAAATTTCCCAAAAATTTGAAATGGAGCCCCCGAAATGAAAAACTTAATTTTTTGCCTGCGCCCCTTCTAGAATCCCACGGATTTCCACGGGTCCTGAGTTGCGTGTATATATAATATAGGCGTGGGGTCCAAGGGTTTCAAGGGGCCATTAACCCCCAAAAGCTCGGGGGTTACGTTCTTCAAAGTTGGGGGGGGGGGGAGAGATCAGATCGCAGCGAGTTGAGTGTATATGTTATATAGGCGTGGGGTCCACGGGTTTCAAGGGGCCATAAACCCCCGAAAGCTTGGGGGTTTTAGGCGTTTAATTAGGGTCAGATGAGCATATTTTTAATACTTTATTTGTGACACTTGCGGGTCACTAATTGGCGTGGGGTCAATACGTAGAGTTGTGTAGTGTTGCGTACCAACTACGCTGGCCTACGTTACTATATGCTGAGGGACGGAAAGGGGTACGCAAGGTGAACGAAAACAATTCAACATGTTTAATTTTTTTTGCCTACTTTCGGCGTAGAAACTTGACGCAGAAATTACGCCTTTTTACGCAGAAAGTCCGCCTTTTTACGCAACAGTACGCTACCCTACGCCAGATCGACTAAGCAGTAAAAGCTTTCCATACAGTAAGCAACCATAAGCAAACCTGTACGCCAGCCTACGCATAACCTACGCAGGGACTATTTTCCCATTAATACGCAGCCTAATTTCTGCGTAGTCGGTACGCCACACTATGGAACTCTACGCAGTTTTAGTGGCTTAAAGAATAAGTACCGGTACAGTTGGATTGTTTTTTTAAATTTAATATAAGGCCAAATAAAAAAAAAAACATGCTTATAGCGTCCTGTTTTTTTGAAAAATGGGAAGGAGGAGGCGCTTTTTTTTTTTTTTTTTTCTTTCAAAATGGCCGCTCCGTACATTTTTCCTGGCATTCGGGCTATTTTTCAAGATGGCGGCCGACAATTTTTTTTAAATCAGAAATACTTTTTAGCAGTGCTTTTCATTTTTTTTTCTTTAAAAAAAAAAAAAAAAAAAAAAAAAAAAATAGGAGGTGGCCCCCAAAAAGGAAGCAGGCGGGGACGATGTTTTTTTTCTTTCAAAAAAATAAATAAATAAAAAAAAAAAAAATAAATAAAAAAAAAAAAAATAGGAGGCGGCCCCTAAAAAGGAAGCGGGCGGGGACGCTAAACATGTATATTTTTTAATGGCCTGAATGGTAAATAACGTTCTTGGTGGTTTTAATTTAGACATTCTCTATATATCTATTTACACCCCCGCCCATGGGTGTCGATCCTTACGTAATACCTATTCATCAGGGGGGGATGAATGAATAGATCATCCCCCCCTGATGAATAGGTATCAGTTACGGATCGACACCCATGCCCCCGCCCCCTCTAGAATCCCGCGGATTTCCGC
The DNA here is from genome assembly GCF_000002235.5 of Strongylocentrotus purpuratus. Classification (NCBI taxonomy): domain Eukaryota; kingdom Metazoa; phylum Echinodermata; class Echinoidea; order Camarodonta; family Strongylocentrotidae; genus Strongylocentrotus; species Strongylocentrotus purpuratus. Next base: position 28,934,971 of record NW_022145598.1, read on the forward strand.
GGGTCCTGCTAGTTATGATAATAATCAAATGCATGACGTCATTTCCATGAAGCTATTGCCTAGACATACCAGAGGTAGTGGCGCTTTGAGAAGTCGTTGTGTCTGAGCGTTCCGTCATCGTAGTCGAAGGGCTCGTCGTAGGCTTGTTCGTCGCTACCTGCGTTGACTCTGTGAAGAAGAAAAAAACATGGGATAGATGACAAGGCATGATATTTACTCTGAAATTATTTTATACCGCCGGCTGTCTCCAGGCGCTCTTGGTCAGGCAGAAGGATATGATCAAAGCGGGGGGGGGGGGGGGGGGGACAAATAGAAATCGGAAAACATTTTTCCTGTGGGAATCCCAATTCCATCAACAAATTCCGAAAGGGGACCGCAAGCTTTTTTTCTTCTTAAACTTCATATTTTACTTCTTCTTCTTCTTCTTCAGTTGTAACTACTGAATTTTCGTTTACCCCCTGTAGAAAGTCTCTTCATGCTCATTGTTCATTAATTAGCCACCCCTCCCCCTCCCCCGATACGCCTATGTTGATATTACACTTACGTTCATCGCAGTGTTTCCCTTGAAACCCACTTGAGCAGGTACAGTTGTAGCCTACCATAGTCTCCTCACACCAGCCGTTTTTACAGAGATTTTTGCCACAATCTGCGAAATAAGTAATAAACGGGATAAAACTCAATATTGATTAACAAATTATCATTACACTTTGTTCTGTTTGGTGTGAAAAGATATATTTTCGGGATTTTCACAAATTAACATAAAAAAGATATAGCAAGACTAATGATAATGCATTTTCACCAGGGCTGAAACATGTCAAACGCCACGTAGACCATACTCCATAGTCATCCGATACCCATTGCATTGGTGTCAGTGCCCATTCTCTAAATGCACTGTTTTGCCTGGTGTAATTCACAGCCCTTCCCGACTATTTTTTTAATAAATCCCCCGTTAATTGTTCCTGGCTTTATTTTGTCAAATGTTTATGATTAGGGTAAGAGTTGCAATTGGCTTTAAGGTTAGGATTAGAGTTAGGGTCAGGTATAGTGTTTGTTACAGTTACAGGAAAACCCAATCATAATAGACAACTACTCTAAAAGAAAGCAGAAATATCAGAGAAGCAGACTGATAAAAGTTCGAATGGAATCGGATAAAAAATAAGAAAATTTGTTTCAACACACAAAATGACTAAAATGTTAATTTTTCCAAATGTTTGACTCTGGAGGGCCTTTCCATTTGAGAGAACCGATGATAATGTGCTATCCGAAATATATTTTGCCTACTGCCCCAAGGGAGAAGGCACTTCTAACCATTTTTATCCACGACGAACGGGAAAGTTGTCCATGACTATGTCACAATCAGTTGGAGATTGGCATATATTTAGTGATCTCATATTTCAATCATTCATAACTCCCTTGAAGTTAATTCGATTTATTTTGCCAATCTTTTTCTCTTACTTTTCTACTTTCATACAAATGAATATTTAACAAGATTTGGATTCCCCTTTAAGAAATTAACGTGGAGCAATTTTCGTCAGAAACAAATGTCGTACAACCTTTCCCTTTTTAGATCTTCCTACGTACCTGTACTGTAATAAAAGAAATCGTGATATAGAAAAAGCGGCCTTAAAATAAAGAAATTAGTTAGAAACGAGACCGCGAAGTTTGTCACTGGTTTTTCTAGCACTTAACAATTACTTAAGCCCATCCATTTAGGCCTTAATTCAAGTGAGAAAACAATAATTATTTCACACTGTTTTCAAATTCTGGTACTTGATAGCGAAGGGAAAAACGAGAATATTATTTGGTGAATACGAATTCACAAATATTGTTGCTCGTCTCGCATCAGAATATTGTTTTGCTAGATAATTTGATGTTCCTTTCATTATTTTCGATAGATTTTACTAAACATCTAGAGAGGAATTTCAAATAGTAGTATTAGTAGAAGTCGTAGAAGTCGAAGGAGTAGTAGTAGTAGTAGTAGTAGTAGTAGTAGTATTAGTAGTGGTTAGAGTAGTAGTAGTAGTAGTAGTAGTAGTAGTAGTAGTAGAGGTAGTAGTAGTAGTAGTAGTAGTAGTAGTAATAGTAGTAGTAGTAGTTGCAGTGGTAGTAGTAATTGTACTGGTAGTAATAGTAGTAAACATTTAGTAGTAGTAGTAGTAGTGGTAGTTAGAGTAGTAGTAGTAGTAGTAGTAGTAGTAGTAGTAGTAGAGGTAGTAGTAGTAGTAGTAGTAGTAGTAGTAGTAGTAGTAGTAGTAGTAATAGTAGTAGTAGTAGTAGTAGTAGTAGTAGTAGTAGTAGTAGTAGTAGTAGTTGCAGTGGTAGTAGTAATTGTAGTGGTAGTAATAGTAGTAAACATATAGTAGTAGTAGTAGTAGTAGTAGTAGTAGTAGTAGTAGTAGTAGTAATAGTAGTAGTAGTAGTAGTAGTTGCAGTGGTAGTAGTAATTGTAGTGGTAGTAATAGTAGTAAACATTTAGTAGTAGTAGTAGTAGTAGTAGTAGTAGAGGTAGTAGTAGTAAACAATTAGTAGTAGTAGTAGTAGTAGTAGTAGTCGTAGTAGTTTTATTTGTAGTAGTTGTAGTAGTGGTGGTAGACCTCTAGTAGTATTCGTATAGTATTGTTAGTAGTTTTAATGATAGTGGGATCGGATATTTATAATGTCAATTAAAAATGTATGATCTGTACTATTATTGATTGATTAGCTTTTTTTAAGGGATTTGATATTTTATAACAAAAATGAAACCAAGGAAGCATGAGATTTACCCGGGATTCTGCATATTATGTGTTGGCCAGGAATTTTTCCAGCGAAGACGGCAGGGGTAGAGAAGAGTTTTGGGACGGTCTGCAACATGGTGCCATCGGGCAGTCGCACCATCTTACAATTAAAGGATGTCGGCAAGGTGCTTTGCTTGCTGAACTCGCCTGGACAAGATGTTTTTGTCAGCTTCGACGAATCCGATAAAGCGGGCAAGGCTGTGTGGAATAAACACAAACAAAAATCGCTAGTGAGCTCTTCCTCCTACTGCTCTCCCTCCTCCTATTCCCCTCCCCAATCCTTCCTCTTCCTCCCTTGCCTCCCCTCCTCCTCCTCTTCCCGCTGTCCCTCCTCTTCTACCTCCCCCTTTCTCAGCCTTCCCTCCTCCTCACCGCCTTCCCTCCTCCTCACCGCCTCCCCTCCTACTCACCAACTCCCCTCCTCCTCACCGCCTCCCCTCCTCCTTACCGCCTCCCCTCCTCCTCCCCCATCTTCTTCCTCTTCTATCTCCTCCTCTTCCACCTCTTCCTCTCCCCCTTTAGTATCATTCTCTTTCTCCCATATTCCCCTCAATCTCCTCATCTTCCTCCTCAATCTCTTTCTCTTCCTCCTCTTCCTCCCCGTTACCTCTCACCATCTCTCCTTCCTTTCCCCCTTCCCCATCTCCTATTTATTCTTCCCATCCCCTACCCCTTATGATTGAAATTTCCCTTACAATAGTTTGAAACATTCATTAGGGGGAATTTTCCAAACGTCGAACTATTTATTAGAGACCCTACGTAGATTTTACACCTCGCTCCTATTTCGCTTCATAATGGTAATTTTATGAGCCAACCTTTTCAGCAATATTCGTACAATCATGAAAATATGACGTATATAATTATGAAGTCACACTTATTCTTACCTAAGGACAAACAGGTTACAGTGCCAAACAGCAACTTCCACATTACACCGATCTTTTGGTCTTTAGCCTGTGTTTATAAAAAAATGTTAACATTGCATAAACAAATAGAACAAGAACAGAAAAATGATGATTAAGATAATGGCTAATTATGCTAATGTTATCACCTACCAAAACCAAGAACGGTATTTTCCAGCAGGATTTTCACTTTCACTGGCCCAAAATATTGGGATGCCCTTCCCGGCACATTAAAAGAAAAACCCTCTATAAGTGGTTTCAAAAATGCCCTCAAGCACTTTTTGTTGCAAACGAATCAGAATAAGTAGTTCCCCGTTTTTGTTTTTGGTTCATTGTTTTTCCCCCGTAATTGTATTTTGTCTGGCATGGGTCATTCAGTGCTCTGTGGCATTCATGTATTTAGTTAACACTGGTTTCAAGTGGTACCTCGTTCGTTTTAGCAAATGCATTTTGTAGGGGCCCCCTATGGGGGCGTCTGGCGGGCCCTTAGCAGCAGAAATTTTGTCTGGCATGGGCCATTCAGTACTCAGTGGCATTCATACAATTAGTTAACACTGGTTTCAAGTGGTACCTCGTTCGTTTGATCAGATGCATTTTTGGGCCCCCCTCAACTGGCCCCAGGGGCCACATGCAGCAGAGGGACTCCGGCAGACGTCCACATTTTGATAGCCTAGGTTTTTCCCAAATGTTCCAATACTCAGATATTGTTACCTCGTTCGTTTGATCAAATTGTTCTGGGCTGCCGGACTATAGGCTATGCCCTTACGTACAACTGATATATTTTGGTTCATTCGAAGTTTTAAATTACAAATTATTTTCCAAAACATAATCATGTCCCTGTTATACAAACAAAAAGTGAAACGTTGCATCGAATTTTTCACAAGTGTTGCATAAATTATTATTCACTTTTTGCCATTTATATAAATTTTCATTTGAGGCAATAATCCTATGAATCATCTTTAAATTTAATTGTTTAACTTTATTATAAGGAATTTGCATTAATTTAAATGAAAATACATCCTTCTAAACAACTTAATTATCTAAATCTAGAAAGGAATCATGTATTTATTAAAACGGATAACAAGTAAAACGGCTATAAAATAAAATCAAGCACATGGTGGCTATTTCAATATGATTGAAACAAAAACATAAAATACTTAACAGATCAATCTTCAAGGGCTTTAAACAAAAAGATCAAGTAAAAGGAGGCACCTTTTCTTTGTTCAAAAGGGCCCTTTTGGGGTACTTAAAAAGGTTGGGGGCACTGTGACCATTGTCAAACCCCTCCCCCCCCTTCTCCCAGGATCCCCGCCTCTAAATTAGCTTGTTTGCTTCGTTTTGGTTTGTGATGTTTGTGACAACGCTTGTTATCTTTAAAAAAAAAAAAATCATAATTCTATATCGAAATTATTCAAAAGCTGTGTTAGGTATTAGGGCCAATGTTCTTATTTTGAGGAGTGGGGCGTACATTTATTTATATGTGAAAATACATGTTACGCTAATAACATGCCGAAAGTGGATTGACAATTATGATTCAGCTTCATTGGAATACCTGTCAGCGTCAAATATTTTCAGAGGGGTGGGGTTTGTGAGTGGATCAAAAGGATAGATATTGATAGTATCACCATTATATTTTGTTGCTATGCACGTTGCGATACAAACAAGCTGGTTTTAATGATACGCTGATTAAAAAGAACCAAGACCAATTTGCACTATCAGACAATTAAATATCGACCTTCATCACATTACCTTAATGGAATATTTCCGGCATGGAAAAAGTCTGTATTTTTAATTAATAGATGTATAATTGAATTGCAATAAAGCGTCTCACTTGGATGCTCTTGTTTTGGTAGGATAATGATGGGCATCGTTTTTTCCCAAACGTTGGTACTTTCAATGGCTCATACAATAACAAAGATAGAATACCAGTGAGTTCATTAATCTGAAAATGTTATAACGGTTAAATTGTGAACGTTAATTTTTCCCCCAAACGTTTATATTTTACTTTTGAGTGCATGCATGCACTCAGCCCCAGCATTTGCAATTCCCAACGAATTTATCTACCCATACAAAAAAAAAATGGGAAGGGGTGGTCTGTATTGGTACTTAATTCTGTTGTACATAGCTAGTGTGTAAATGGGCGTGTAAGACGTACGGATAGAGAACATTACGTTAGCTAATACCTGCAAGATGAGATTAATATAAAATAAAATAAGCATAGAGTGTGGCATTAAGAAAGAGCAAATTTGTTTTTCACATTGCAAAAGTAATGATAATTTGTATTTTGTATTTTCACCGCCTAAAATAAGTTTTTTTTTAAATTTACCCCGCCTAACTTCGGGTATAATGAAATACATTGTTTGAACGAAACAGAAACAGAAAATACAATTTTACAATCTCATAGAAATGAAAGAAGAAAAAAAGAGAACAAATAAAAATGTCGTAACAGCAACATTGTACATGTATATTGACCTTCTAAAGCATTACCTTTTAACACATGCCATTTAGTAAAGAATTTGCTCGTTGTATTTTTTATTTTTCAAAGCCACTTGCTTTTCTAGAGAAAAATTAAAGTTAATTTAATGTTTGAAACAACTAAACGATGGTCTATATGTTTCCTGTATCTGTTATCAAATATCTTTTTTTTTTCTCATTAGGATTAAACAAACAAATTCGGGCCATTTCTTTTATATTGAAATGATACAGAGTAAAAATTAAAACTGATATAGGTAGTAGTACTATCTCTATACCAGTCTTGAGACTGACCATATCGGCCTTATATATGAACACTCCCCACAAATATGCTCCATTGTTTCGGGGAACTTTTCACAACAAATTACATAGTTCTGAGTCAACCAATTTCATTTTACGTTATCTATAATTAGTTAGAAGACAGTTTGTGTTAATTTTGAACTGGGAATTCTTGTTTTAACTTCAATAGTTGATATAAAAGTTAGGATATATATATATATATATTTCCAATTACTACCTGCAATATCCATTTTCTCGTAATTTCTTTTTGAGAAGCAGGAGGTATTAAAAAAATCCTTTTAATTCGAATACGGTACAATTTCTAGGGTGTCATGTTTTCTAGCTGTAACTCTGAATCATTTTTAATAAGTGTAAAAGCCTTGGATACACAATTCTTCCCATCAAAACCTTGTCTAAGTTTCTGTTTATAAGCTACATGTATGACATGAACAATACTCCTCCAACGCATTACACAATTCGGGGGAACTCCTATTTCAACTATCGAATGGAATTATTGACCCGTAGTTATTTTATTAAGCACTAACAAAGTTTATACCTTTAACATGCACGCTTTTATCAACACAGGGTTTGGATGCAACAAAAATATTACGATTATTTCAATTATTTGATTAGTAATTTCTACATCGTCTGGATTAATACAACTGAAATAAACTTTCAACATTCCTTTAAAAAACGGCGATATGCTCTTCCACGTGTAAACTTGTTTTGGATGTACATTAAAATTAAAAAAACTAGGTAACCGGGTTCAATGAACTTATCAAAGATATTCTTCCACACATTTCTAGTTGTGTTATTAATATCTATTCACTTCAACTTTTGAGGTGCAAAAATTGTTTTAAGGTCGACCATCTTGAAACCCCTTTCTTCTAAATCCACTATGATAGTGTTTGTTTATCATAACTTTACCTCCACTCCATAGAAAGTCGAATATGATCATGCTTTACATTGAATGACCTATTCTGAGACATCTAAAGCTGAAGCTAAATATATGAACTTTGCTATTAAAGGCAAAAGTTTTTATAAAAAGTATTTTTAACTGAAAGTGTTAAATTTTTGCATTTCCACATATTCAAAATCGTCTTTTATATTTGTCTGATTCTGTTTTTTAAGTTTAATTTTCAGCTTAATCTTTATTATAAGGAAAACAGTCTAATAATGCATTCACTGCAGGGGCAGCCGAGTGACTACGAAAGTGGGGGGAGGCACCAAGAAAAAAAGGGAACCTACAAAGGGAAATCTCAGAGCGAAAATATACAATTTTTTAGACATTGGTATATACCCCTACACTGTGATTACAATTATCAGGGATGATTTCAATATTTGTTTCACTTTAAACACCATAAAAGATATTGCTTAAGCATCATGCTTTGCAGTTGGGTTTGATTGTCCACAACATTGTTTGCTAGCGAGCGAGGAAAAAAATTTAAGATGTCTGAGGTCGCAGTACGAAAAATTACATCTTATAAAGAGGGAAAAACCCAATCTTAATGGGATTATGTGCACATTCTCATAACGGAGGACTGAAAAGACCTTTGATAAGTAACATAAGTATATCATCTATAGATGCGTGCGAGCGTAGCGAGCTTCGAGGAAAATTGCTCTTAGTCGCGCTTGAAATTAGCTAGGGCGCGTTTAATGATGAGAGGAAAAGGGGACACTTATCAGGAAAGAAAAGGAGCATGTGCCAAAGTACAAAGAGTAATTATCAGAGGTGAAAATAGGGCACTTCTTACACCCTCAAAAAGAGGCACTAACCAGGGATGAAAAAAGTCAGTCATGAGAAAAGGAAATGGGCATTTTTCGACGAAAGAGGTGGCCCATCAGATGTTGGTAGGGGCATTTATAAGACATTATAATATATTGTTAAAAGGGAAATTATCAGAGGTGAAAAGATGCACTCATCGCATCTGAAAAGAGGCAATGAATAGATATGAAAAGGGGCACTTATTTTTTCTAACGGCATTTAAACATTCACCAATTGAAAGATTGTTTTTACACTTTACAATAGGGCCTCCACGGAAAACGGTATTTAACTACTGATGGAGCCACCCTACTTAAAAAAAGACTAATAAATAAAATAAATAAATAAAACAATGTCGGCTTCTCCTAGACAGTGGATAAATGTACTATATAATATACATGTAGAATCATGATGAGTATTCTTATCAATTCTTGACCTGTACACATTTTTTAAAATATGCAATCTGGATTAGTTCTGGATTAACAAGCTCAGTGCAATCATCTGTTATCAACTTTTTACACTGCTCCTTCCGCGAGTTTCGCTTTTCAAGGCATTAAGGCAAAAAATACTTGTACTCTTTTCACCCTTTTCGGCCAATCTAATTCCTGAACGTACAATTATATCAATCCATCTAATTTTTCCATATTTTTCTTCTAGGGCATTTCTTACAACATGAATCTCATTAAGTGTAGCGTCTGGCGGATCCTAAGCAAGGTTTTTCTTTAATTTATCTAATAAACTAGTTAACTCAGATACTCTATCTCGTCATAGTTAATTTCCTTGCTTGGTACTTTATCCATTCCCATTTAACTTTAAAAAAAGTGGATGGAAGTGGGATGGCCCTTATGAAGAACCCTGTGCTAACCCTGCCCACGAACATCACATGAACATTGCTTCCTACATCTTGCCTCTCTGTTTAAGTCATTTATGAAATGTTTAATTTAAGAAAACAAATCTTTTCTTTTTCTGGTCTGTTTTACACATTAATTACCTTTTATTATTTCAAAATGTATCATCTTTTGTTATTCTCTTTTCCTCAAGCGAGGTTTTCATTTCTTTAATTTCAATACATGTTTACATTAATTACTATATAATTGAATTGGAAAAAACATTGGCTAAAAATTAAAGTATGTTCAACAATTGTTACAGCTTAGTATAATTTTCTTTGCCAACACATTCATAAAAACACAATTTTAGTATGTGGGTAAATAACAGAACTATTCACAATCTTTTTAACGTAACATTTATAAATTGCATATTGCGCACAATTTAAAATGATATTCAGGATAGTATATTTCTTGTTTTTATATTTCCTTACCTACAACTAATATCTGTTGGCTGACTTGAAGTTCTACTTTGAATAAGTAGAATGTCAAATGATAAGTTATTTTCCAACACATAATCACATCTTTGCAATCCAACAAAAGTTAAACCTTGAATCAACTTTTTCACAAGTGCATACATTATCATTCACCATTTGCGATTTAAACAATTCTTTTGAGGCAATAATCTTGTGAATCATCTTGAAGTTAAATTGTTTAACTTTATTATTACGAATTTGCTTTCATTTAAATGAAAATGCATCTTTTCAAACGAAGTCTTTATCTAAATCTAGAAATGTATCATGTATATGTATATATCGAAACGGGCATGAAGGAAAGCGGCAATGAAATCAAATCAGGCCCATGATGGCCATTTCACTATGATTGAAACAGAAACATTAAAATACTTACCATTTTACAGATCAATCTTCAAGGGCCTCCAAAAATGATCAAACAGCACGATGATAACCTGACCTCTTTCTCGGATAAAAGGAACCAATTTGGCAACGAAGAAAACAGTTACTTGAATACAGAAACGCGGGAAATATTAACCGTTAGATTCAAACTGTAGGCTAAAGCTACCGATCAACGGAGATCAATTGAAATCGCAGGAGACATATGACTTGATACCTTCCGTCGACCAATTGTAAATGGTAAATGATACGTTTGTCCTTCTCTGCAGGCGGTGAGCTGATACGAGAACGGAATTGATATGAACAGATAGATTAAAAAGGAAATACCGTCAATTGGTCGATCAAAATTATGATGATGATTGGTGGATTGATATCAATGGGATAGATGATGAGATACCTCTGCAAGGGATGGAGCTAATATGATGATTGTTTGGTTTTAGTTTTTGTTTCTAAAGTCATCCATTACTTAAGGTTTTTAATTATATATATATATATTACCCTTGCTTCAGAGGATCAATTTGGAATAATTATTCAGTACATGCAAATTTTTTTCTTCAGTTTATACCCATACGTTGACTTTTTTTATAATTATATTATATATTTTTATATTTGGATGTATAGTTTACTTGATTGATCATTGCAGTTTTTTCACTTCTTCACTTTCTTTCTTTTTCCCTCTCTTGCTCCCTGTTCTTGTCTATTCAAGTTTATGTTGTTTCCCCCTTTTTCTTGTAATGATTTATTTGTAATATGATATACCTGAATGATTTGTAATGTTTTTTGTATTAATGATCTTCATGTATTTCTATTCATAATTTATCAATTTCATTGTACTGAATTTAATAATGTTCATAATTATGTTGAAAATGTATGTATTATTATCAATCCAACCCTTGGTTGCTATGAATGAATAAAATAAATAAAGTTGTGTTGTGAACAGAATCTATGGGATAGCTTTTAACGCCGATGATTGTTCTTTTTTTGTTTTTTTAGCTTTTGCTTTTATTTGAGAAAACGCTAGATATCTCAGAAACATTATACCTTTGGATCGAAATAGTGGATAGCTCCTTGAGATAGCTTTTAGCCCCGGTAATATTTGTTTGTCTATTTGTTTTACCTTTTGTTTAAGAAAACGCACGTTTTTATCTTAAAAACATCAACATTTTGGATCGAATTTAGGGGATAGCTCTATTAGATAGGTATTAGCGCCGATAAACTTGTTCTGAGGGTTGGGATGTAAATAATTTCGCTGGTTGAAATACATGTTACGCTTATAACTTGCTAAAAGTGAATAGAAATTTATGAGTCAGCGTCATGGAAAACCTTTCAGCGCCAATGATTTTTAGAGGGGTGGAGTTGTATTTTTTGTTTGGGGGAAAACACATGTTACCTTAGAAACATGTTGAGTGGATCGAAGCTATGGGATAGTATTAAGGGATAGCATCGACCATGTTTGTTGTCTAAGTTACCTTAGAAACAAGCTCGTTAAATTGTAAAATTTAATTGTTGAAATGCACGTTACGATAGAAAGAAGCTAATTAAATTGATAGGTTTGATACAAGAAAAAAAACCGACCGTTATGAACATTCAGTCGATTGGATATCGAGCCTCATCATAATCAATAACGCAGCAATGTCACACTTTAATGCTTTGACCTTGGTAGAATAATGGATGAAATCGTGTTTATCCCGAATGTTAGTACTTTCAAAGGATCGTTTATTCGAATGTTTAGAATAAAATAGGGTTCATTACTCTGGACAAGGTTTGCAATTGTGAAAAAGAACTCTATATCATCTCCCGACTTATCATTATAAACCTTTGAAATGACGAGCATCCGGAGAAACGAACCTCGGAGTTATGAACTGTCGGAATAAAGAATCTTTCTGATTATTAAACCTTCGGAATTATGCATCTTTAAGACAATGAATTTTCGGAATTATAAACCTTCAACAAAAAACTAAATAAACTCGGTTTAGTAGGTTAATTAATACCGAGAAGGTTACATTCAGGCTAACCAAGTTAATGAGTTATTTTAAACATCATTTTGGTCATCATATTATCCCGACTAAAACTTTCTTCAAAAGAAACAAACAAATAATTATCTTGCTTACAAAGAGAGAAATGCAAATGATATTTCTAATTTTACACCTGAATGTTGAAGTTTGAGACATTTAGGAATTATCAAAATGTTGAATACCTATCGGCACAATGGTTTTTAGAGAAGTGGGGTTGTATTTTTTTCTTGGGGGGGGGGGGGGCACACGTTACCTTAGAAATATGTTGAGTGGAGCTAATGTATGGGATAGCATGCCAGGATGTATATTTATAGCATCAACCATTTATGTTGTTGAGATCGATAGAAACAAGCTGATTAAATTGATAGGCATGATACAAGAAAAAAAAGGACCCCAACCGTTATGCACAATCAGACAATTTGATATCGAGCCTCATCACATTACCTGCCTAACACATACTAATAACGCGTCACACTTTAATGCTCTCGCTTTGGTGGAATAATGGATGGCACAGTTTCCTCCCGAAGGTTGATACTTTCAAAGGTTCGTTTATTCGAACTATGAGAATGAAATAGGGTTCACTACTCTAAACCAGGTTTTGCAATTGTGAACATGAAAATTCTCTCTTCGTTTCAGGAGTAAAAACCCTATTACACCTTTTGACTTATCATTATAAGCCTTTGAAATGACGAGCGTTAGGATAAACAAACATCAGAATTATGAACTGTTGGAACAAAGAATCTTTCTGATTAATAACCTTTGGAATTATGAACCTTCGGAATTATGTTCTTCGAGATAATGAACTTTTGGAATTATAAACCTTCGACAAAAAAAGAAAGAAATAAACTCGGTGTAGAAGATTAATTGTCCAACAAGGTTACATTCAGCTTAACCAAATTGATGAGTAATTTTAAACATCATGTTGGTCATCATATTGTCCCGACCGAAATTTTTCTTCAAAATAAACAAACAAATAATCATCATGCTTACAAGAAGACTAATGGAAATGAAATTTCTCATTCTACACCCAAATGTTGAATTTTGAGACATTTAGAAATTATGAGATTTGGAATACTTATCGGCCCCAATGGTTTTTGGAGAGATGGGGTTGTATTTTGTTTGTTTGGGGGGGAAACACATGTTACCTTAAAAACATGTTTAGTGAATCTAAATTATGGGATATCAGTATTGGAAAGATACTGATAGCATCGACCATTTTGTTATGTTGTTGAAATGCACGTTGCGATAGAAACGAGCTAGTATTAAGAGGCATGATTTATATATATTAAACAAACCGTTATGCACTGTCAGATAATTTAATATCAAACTTCATCACATTGGCTTCATGTATATTTCCGGCATGAAAAAGTTTGAATAATGCATGGATACATGTATAATTGAATTGTAATAATGCGTCAAGCTTAGATGTTCTTGCTTTGGTAGGATCATGGATGGCATCGTCTCTCTCTCTCTCTCTCTCTCTCACACACACACACACGCACACACACACACACACGCACACACACACACGCACGCACTCAAAATACACTTGCACAACACACTCACCAACTCATACACAAAGATCGTTTAAACACTTTTTCATTTTAAGGTTTACCTTAAGATTTTTTTGCTTTTGTTTTTTTGAGGCCGCCATCCTTGTCAAGCTTTGCTTATGATTGCGGTCTCTTGCACTTTTCCAACAGAATAGTTCGGATAATACTTTAAATTTATGATTATATCTTATGGAAATATTAAGTTTCGTTATTATGTAAAAAAAAAAACATTTTGACAAGAAGAAAATATTGTTTGTTTATGTTGTATTATACCTTACATTTATATGTTCTTTGTTATTCAGTTATATTTTATATGGGGAAAAATGCAGAAATAAAATCAAATAAAATTAAATAACTTCACACAAGCGCCCCCCCCCCCCCCGAGAACGGTGGTCCGGTACTTTACCAGTAGTACTTGCAAAAATATCTCGAGTGTATAAACTGTGTTGTTATCAGTGGCGTCGATCGCTCGACGTTTCATTAAATTATTAGAGAAAGAAGACGATTCGTTGTACTGTTTTCGACTCTTAATCCTTGTCTGAATACAGTTTCCCCCCTCCCGCGTGAAACGCGGAAGCTTTGGCGTTTCATTTGATTAATACCCTTAACCCTTGTCTGAGTTTATTTTTCGCCGATCCCGTGCAAAGCGCGGAAGCTTTCACGTTTCATTGAATTACTAGAGAAAGAAGACGATTTGTTGTATCGTGTCCTTGTCTGAATTCAGTTTCCAGCAATCTGGTTTCCATTGTCAACACAAACTTACAATCATCACTGTACACATACTACACATAGATTGGCATATTGCAAGCTTTACATGGCACGCACACACATAAACTGACTAGCCATCCGGGTAAGTGCAAAGTCCCACCAGACCCATGTACTATCAGCTGGTTACCACGCATCGCTCCGGTATCGAGTGTCGCGACTATTATTGGGTCGCGTGCCAGCTAGGAATACATGCCTTACAGGGCCCTGCAAATATGCGCAGCCTATCCCCCAAAATGCGCCAAGGTGCGAGGAGAGGGGACACGAATAATTACGTCACGAAGAAATATGAAGAAGTTTTCAAATGAAAAGTTGATGTGATTTTCGTTTAAAAAAATATAAAAATGAAATTAATGATTGTTCTCGTACAAGTCAATAGGCTAACACAATATGCTGCGGGACTTCGCCAACATGAGGCGCTGTCCAGTGAGTCTAATCGTACGTATATGCTTCTTTCCTTTGTTCTTTTGAATCATAGTACACAATACTAATCACCCTTTCCTGATGCTGGGTTGTATACAACGTGATACAAGAAGTTCTCTAATTTCAATTTTATATCCTCACATTCTCTCAGTCTATATGTTCATCACGTCTATTCAAATTCTCTCAATCATTTATACCGCTTATTATCATTTTTAAAATACATCATTTAAAAAGTCTCTCCCTTTATCATTTACGTACAATCTGCTTACAATCTTTATTTCTTCCATTCAAATCCATTTACCTTTTTAAATTTATGTGTCTTAAAAACCTCTTACTTTATTATTTTTTCACATTCTCTCACTCTTTTGTTTTCCTCTCTTTTAAATCATCTCACTCCCTTTCATCCACAAATTCTCTCCCTTCATCACCTTCTTATATTCTTGCAATCTTTATCTGAGTCTTCCTTTCAAATTAAATCACTCTATCATACATCTCTTTCATGACAAATTTCTTTCATTTTAAATCAATATCTTCTCACATTCTCTCACTCTTTATCTCTTCCTTTCGAGTTCTCTCACTAAATTATACATCTCTTTCATTACAACTTCTCTCAATTTCTCCTCTCCACTCTTTCTCATGTGCTGTGTATCTCTCTTCTTCTTACTCAAACAAGAACAATTGACAAGATAGTAATTGAAACTAATTATTGCACGTCAAACGAACATTTAATCACTAATGCTACTATTTCAATGACTATAGAAAATGAATCATCCTGTAAAAGTGGAAACTTTCATCGTTTCAAGTTTGCCTATTTACATCAGCTTTACTTACAATAAATATTATTATTAGTTTGGAAATAATAGTTATGGTCATGGTAAGTAGTCATGATAATAATAATTATAATAATAATGGTTACATTAATGGTTATATTATTATCAATATGTAAAGCGCCCATCAATTTGATTCTTGTTTTCTAACTTACTCTTTAAAAAAAAGTTCAGGCAGTTCTGAAAATGCAAAAGCACTGTTCATTGCAATTGCAGACCCATTCACTAACTAAAGTTTGCCCGTTTACCCTTACCATTAACAATATTTCAACAATGCATTAGTTTATGATAAAGATGGTATTTATCTTGCCTTCATTGTTAAAAGCTCGTTGAAATGATCTTCTCGTGCGCTTTTAAAATGTGTGTTTCTTTCAGGTCATGATCGGTCATGTTCGCGTTTGATATTTAGATACTAACACAAATCTGGCACAAGGGGATGTTAACATGGCATTTCAAAAATAATGTTGCTCAGTGAAGCGTGTATAAATTAATGCAGTCAACGTACCATAGGAAAGCATATTACTTCTACTCTATGAAAGCAAGAAATCTTATCATACACCTCATAGATATTCACAAGATCTATTTGTTTTCGAGATTTATATTTTCTGGGACACAGTGTAACGTTAATGTTTTATAAACCGAGCACCTTACTTTAAATTATCTCATATTTCACACTAAAACCATATTTGTTTTACCTTAAGTTTGGGAAATAAAATATTGACCTTTGTCTTTCTTTATTCTTTTGCCTTGTCTTGAATTATTTATATGACATGATGTCATGTATTGTTTGAAGTTTTCAATGAAGAAATGCATTTATTCATTGTATTCGTTTTTTTTAAGGTAATGATTGCGAAATATAAATATAATGTCATAAATTGCCGTGTATTTTGACACATTGACGTAAAATTATTTGTTTTCGTTATTCACTAGTTCTATTCGTATCTGAAGTATAAGCTCGTTACTCGAGACCACATACACATATGTATATTCCTATGTATATGTATTATGTACATGTGTATGTGTATTTGTATTTACATGTACATTTACATGTGTGTGTGTATTTACATGTACATCTATATTTAAGCATAAGTATACAGGTTTGTATATTTCTATCATAGACCCTAAAAATACTCTACTACACAAACTGCACTTTTATGTCTTAATCAAATATCTTTGACTTTTCATATGATTATACAATGAAGTTTGAACAAAGTTTCTTGGCAATAAAAATAAGATTCCATAAAACACAAAAAGAACAAACCGCCAATACTTCTAATCATCAATATAATTATTTCTAAACTTATTGAAGTAAAGGTGTAATGTGCTCCGTCTTTTAAACATCATGAATCAACACCTTTAACAATGGTTTCAGTGCTCTTCGTGTGAAAATTAGTGCATGGAACGACAAAAACCACAAACTCGAACATTCCTATAAAGCTCCGATAGACTTATGCAAACAATAACAAAAGAACGAAAATCCGATTTGTTTTCTTCTTCCTGGTGGGGGTGGGGAGGGGGGGGGGGGGTATTCCCTTGCCCCCAACCAATCTCCATTTAGGTTTTCAGATGCAATCAGTGGTGCAACCAGGTGGTATAAAAAATTGGAATAAACAAATCCAATTTTTATATCCCCACTTCTTTCTCGCATATGAATCTTAATTGTGTGGAGCAATCATGATCATGCCACCAACTATATTGACCCTGACAATGAATAAGAAAACAGTTTACATTATCATTGAACGATATACTGTTAAAATTGCTATATGTAAGACTTGATCCGTCTAGCCACCTTGCCTCACTGGGACTTAAGCCGGTCAGCCCGAACCAGTAATCAGTCTTCGAGGTATACCGGTAGTACTCAACATGCCGCGCGATGAAGTCCTCCTCCTCTTGCGACTCGATGAAGACCAGATGGGATCCGTATTGGAAACAAGCTGAAACCGCGGAAGCATGATCCATCTCCGAAGTGCTGAAATTGTAGAACGACCCGCCGAATTCACAATCCACCGGAGGGGATGAGCATGCTGAAAAGATGAAAAATACAATATGTAAATTACTCAATTTTAAGAAAGTAGACAAAGTGGTTATTTGGGTAGAAACTGAAATATTTAAAGAAAAATAGATAATGATGATGATGATGACGAAAATAATAATAATAATAAAAGTCGATGCAAAGACATGAACAAAATTACAGCTATAAAAATCAATACCTACAGGAACTTTGCTCACCATCGCAGATAGCAATGGTATTTCATACAGTTATTTTTGCTTTTATGAATGAAATATAGGGGAGGAGGAGGGAAGGGAGAGAGCGAGAGCGAGAGAAAGAGAGAGTGAGAGAGACAGACAGACAGACAGAGAGATAGAGAGAGGGGAAAGTCGTAGTGGCAAGACCCATTATAATGATGATCAAATGCATGACGTCAGTGTATTGTTTCTATTACTCAGACTCGGATAAAGACTGAAAGAATGACAATATTAATAGGCATTTATATAGCATCTATCTAGACAACTATATTCCGAGGCGCACTAATAATTAACCCGGCTTTAGCCTTGCTGCCATTACGGCGCTCCTGTATTTCAAGGAATTAATTCCTACCAGGTACCCATTTACCTCACCTAGGTCGAGTGCGGCAAAGGAAGATTAGTTGCCATTAGGCATTACGCCGCTCTATTATTTCAAGGAATTAATTCTTACTAGGTTCCCATTTATCACATCTGGGTCGGGTGTGGCAAAGGGAGATTGATGCCTTGCCAAAGGACATTAATGTCGTGTCGGGGATTGAACCACGACCTTTGAATTTCAAGTCAAATGCTTAAACCACTCGACTGACACACAAAGATGAAGAGAGAGCGAAAGAGGGATGGAGGGGGTGGTCGGTGAATAGGGAGGGGAGAAAGAGGGAGAGGGGGAGATAGAGAAAGAGAGGGAAGGTGTAGTTGATTGACACATTATAATAATGATCGAAAGCATGACATCATTTCATTGTTTCTCTTACTTACTGGAGGCGGTGGTTTCTTGCGATGCCGTTGTGGCTGACACCGTGATCATAGGCCCCGTAGCCGTCTTGGTCGCCACGTCCGTAGTCGATAATTCTGCTGACTCTGAAACGTTTGAAGGTTGTTGCAAATGAAACCACACTTACAAAGCAATATGATTAGGAATGACAACCTGAACATGATTACAGAAGGCCAAAACGAAGACAATTGTGCTCCCTGACAACATATAAATTGTATTAGTTTATTTATTTAATAAGGTATTATTTGTGTTTGTAGATTTAGTGGTGTGTTCCTATGGCGTGTTTGTTGTCATTAAACACGTGGGCAAACGAACGAGACGGGTATCTCTTCCTTTTAGCGACGCCCGTGACAGAAAAAAGGATAAAGGCTGAGGGGAGGGAGAAAGAGATGGGAAAGCATTTTCTTAGTCAGGGTACGGGGATAGGATCAAGAGGGGGAGGGGGGATAGAAATCAGAAATGCTTTTCCTGTGGGAATCCCAATTCTATTAAAAAATTTGAAAAGAGGACCGCGAGGTATTTTCTTTTTAATCGTTATCATCATCATCATCATCATCATCATCACAAACACTTATTATATTAAGTGCATCACTGTTATTTTTTATCTGTTTTAATTATTATATGTATTGTAAATAAAGTTTTACTTTCAAAAGTCTTCTTCTTCTTTTTCTTCTTCTTCTTCTTCTTCAGTTGCAGTACCGGCCACCGTCTTGTATTGTCGTACTGGTAAAATTACCGGCACAATTTGTATAATCACGTACTTAGTCAAAAATGATTCTTTCACATGATTGGTAATAAGAGCTTCCATTACATTTTTGTTTAGAGGGGGCGTTTCCAAAACTGGTTATAGCTTACATTGCAAATTTTAGGAAATTCACAATGTTATTTGTTATATATTTTTTTGTTCGTTTATGAATGAAAGAGGTGAGGAGAGGAGGGGTGGGATGGGGAGGAGAGGAGGGAGGGAGGGAGGGAGGGAGATAGAGAGAGAGAGAAAGATAAAGAGAGAGAGAGAGGGGGGGAGGGAGATAGAGAGAGAGACAGACAGAGAGAGAGAGAGAGTGGAGAGTAGTAGTTGCTAGACCTACCACTGAATTTATTGCATTGTTTCTCTTACTCGGAGTCAGATAAAGACTAAAAGAGAGATGAAGAGAGAGAAAAGGGGAGGGGTGGAGGTTAGGTGGCCAGTAGAAGGAGACGGGTGGTGAAGGGGACGGGATAGAGAGAGGAAGAGAGAGAGAGAGAGAGAAGGAGAGAGAAAAGAGAGAGAAGGGGGTAGTGGCTAGACAAATTATATTAAAGATCAAAAGCATACTTACTGGATGTGATGGTGTCTTGCGATGTTGTTGTGTCTGATATCGTGGTCGTAGGGCTCGTCATGGGCTTGCCCGTCGCGTCCGTAGTCGATAATTCTGCTGACTCTGAAACGTTTGAAGGTTGTAACAAATGAAACCAAAAATACAAAGCACTGAGATTATGAATGACAACCTATACATGATTGTAGAGGACCAAAACGAAGAAAACTCTGCTCCCTGACAAAAAATAAATTGTGTTTCTAGATTAAGTGGTGCTTTGTCAAAGCCCAAGTAAATTTTTACCGAATAATTTAGAGAGAAAGAGAGGGAGAGAGAGAGAGAGAGAGAGAGAGAGGGGGGGGGGAGGGGTGGAGTAAGAGAGAGAGAGAGAGAGGGGAAAGTTGTTTCTCTTACTGGAGTTAGTGGTTACTTGGGATGTCGTTGCCTCTGATCGTTCCGGCATCGTGATCGTAGGGCTCGGCTCGGACTTGGTTTTGGCTTCCGTTTTCACCGAATCTGAACGGAATAAAAAACAAAGAAAAAATTGTTCAATGAGTGGGGGGAGCCGGAGTCAGGGAATGATTTGGATATAGACAGACAGAGACAAAGAACGCGCGAAGAGGAGAGAAGAAGATAAAGACTGAAGAGAGAGAAGAAGAAAGAGAGAAAGGGGGAGGGGTGAAGGGAGTGGTCGATGAAGGGTGAGGGTGGTGAAGGGGGAGTGGAAAGAGAGAAAGGAGAGAGAGAGAGAGAGAGAGAGAGAGAGAGAGAGAAGTGGAGTGGAAGAGAGAGAGAGAGAGGGGGGGGGGGTTGTTTCTCTTACTGGAGTTAGTGGTTACTTGGGATGTCGTTGCCTCTGATCGTTCCGGCATCGTGATCGTAGGGCTCGGCTCGGACTTGGTTTTGGCTTCCGTTTTCACTGAATCTGAACGGAATGAAAAACAAAGACAAAATTGTTCAATGAGTGGGGGGAGCCGGAGTCAGGGAATGATTTGGATATAGACAGACAGAGACAAAGAACGCGCGAAGAGGAGAGAAGAAGATAAAGACTGAAAGAGAGAAAGGGGGAGGGGTGAAGGGAGTGGTCGATGAAGGGTGAGGGTGGTGAAGGGGGAGTGGAAAGAGAGAAAGGAGAGAGAGAGAGAGAGAGAGAGAGAGAGAGAGAGAGAGAAAGAGAGGGAAGGGGTAGTGGCTTGACATATTATAATAATGATCAAAAGCATAACATCATTTCATTGTTTCTCTTACTTACTGGAGGCGGTGGTTTCTGGCGATGTCGTTGTGTCTGACACCGTGGTCATAGGCCTCGTAGATGTCTTGGTCGCCACGTCCGTAGTCGATCATTCCACTGACTCTGAAAAGTTTATAAAAAATGAAGCCACACGTTTAAAGTAATAACATTAGGAATGACACCTCAACATTTCATTGTTTCTCTTACTTACTGGAGGCGGTGGTTTCTGGCGATGTGACTTTTAAAAAGTCAGATAAAGACTGAGATATACAGATATAAAGAGAGAGAGAGAGAGACAGACAGAGACAGAGACAGAGAGAAAGGAGAGAGAGAGACTATAGTGGCTAAACCTAGAGGCCCGAATTCACAAAGGAGGTTTGTCGACAAACCTCCTTGAATTCGGGCCATATTGATATTAATCACATGACGTCATTTTAATGTTTCTCTTACTGGAAGTTGTGGTGTCTTGCGATGACGTTGCGTCTGATCGTTCCGGCATTGTGACCGTTGGGCTCGTCGCGGACATGGTTTTTGCTTCCCATTGTGAACGAAATGGACATTTTTTTGTATTAAATTGAGTGGGGAAAAGGGAGCCGGAGTCAGGAAATGATAACAAAAACAGACAAATAGAGACAAAGAATGTGCGAAGAGGGAAGAAGAACAATAACAGCATCAGGAACGTTGTCGTTAAACTTATAGGCAAAATATATATTTAAATAATTAACGTACACTGTCCCCTTCTAAGGTGTTTTAGCGACGCTCCTGAAAGAAGGACAAATAAAAATAAGACTATAAAAATAAGAATTAGACGGTCACTCCCCCCCCCCCCCCCTCCTTAAAGAAAATGTTTTAGTGACGCCCCGAAAGGACCGAAAAATAGTATAGAGATATCGACTGCTTCAAGAGGCCTTGCTGTTTAATAGGCTCAAGATGTGCAAGCTCTCGAGAGCCTATACATCAGCCAGACCTCGAATATTAAAGCATTCGATATGTCTTCAATATGCTGAATTGAAACAAAAATCTACCAAGAATTCTCACCTTATTCTTTTATTGAGTAAAGATCGTTTTAAACATCACGGAAAATCTGAGAAACTGTCTGTTTATCTTTGTTTAGCGGTGTCCGCGTCCCACAAAGGAAATTGTAACACTTAAACCACAGTGGGTATCGCAGCAAAATTTTACTATTTTCATGGTAACCGAAATTTTGAGGGATCTCACTCTTGGACTATTAATCGATATTGGCATTTTTTTGTTTCTTTACGGGAATGGCTAAATCACGACTCTAATTTCGACCAATCAGATGGCTGGATTCCTTAAGTAAGGTATATAAAATCAGATAAAGACCGAGAGAGAGGGAGAGAGAAAAAAGGGGATATAGTGGCTAGACCCATTATGATAATAATCAAATGCATGACGTCATTTCCATGAAGCTATTGCCTAGACATACCAGAGGTAGTGGTGCTTTGAGATGTCGTTGTGTCTGAGCGTTCCGTCATCGTAGTCGAAGGGCTCGTCGTAGGCTTGTTCGTCGCTTCCTCCGTTGACTCTGTGAAGAAGAAAAAAACATGGGGTAGATGACAAGGCATTATATTTCCTCTGAAATTATCTTACCGCCGGCTGTCTCCAGGCGCTCTTGGTCAGGGAGAGGGGATAGGATCAAAGCGGGGGGGGGGGGGGGGGGGGGGGTGGGGGAACAAATAGAAATCGGAAAACTTTTTTTCTGTGGGAATCCCAATTCTATCAACAAATTCCGAAAGAGGACCGCGAGCTTTTTTTTCTTCTTAAACTTCATATTTTACTTCTTCTTCTTCTTCTTCTTCTTCAGTTGTAACTACTGAATTTTCGTTTACCCCCTGTAGAAAGTCTCTTCATGCTCTTTGTTCATTAATTAGCCCCCCCCCCCCCCCCCCCGATACGCCTACGTTGATATTACACCTACGTTCATCGCAGTGTCTCCCTTGAAACCCACTTGAGCAGGTACAGTTGTAGCCTACCATAGTCTCCTCACGCCAGCCGTTTTTACAGAGATTTTTGCCACAATCTGCGAAACAAGTAATAAACGGGATAAAACTCAATATTGATTAACAAATTATTATTACACTTTGTTCTGTTTGGTGTGAAAAGATATATTTTCGGAATTTTCACGAATTAACATAAAAAAGATAAGCAAGACTAATGATAATGCATTTTTACCAGGGCTTAAACATAGCAAACGCCACGGAGACCATACTCCATAGCCATCGGATACCCATTTCATTGGTGTCAGTGCCCATTCTCTAAATACACTGTTTTGCCTGGTGTAATTCACAGCCCTTCCCGACTATAAATCCCCCGTTAATTGTTCCTGGCTTTATTTTGTCAAAGGTTTATGATTAGGGTAAGAGTTGCAATTGGCTTTAAGGTTTGGATTAGAGTAAGGGTCAGGTATAGTGTTTGTTACAGTTACAGGAAAACCCAATCATAATAGACAACTACTCTAAAAGAAAGCAGAAATATCAGAGAAGCAGACTGATGAAAGTTCAAATGGAATCGGATAAAAAATAAGAAAATTTGTTTCAACACACAAAATGACTTAAATGTCAATTTTTCCAAATGTTTGAATCTGGAGGGCCTTTCCATTTGAGAGAACCGATAATAATGTGCTATCCGAAATATATTTTGCCTACTGCCCCAAGGGAGAAGGCACTTCTAACCATTTTTATCGACGACGAAAGGGAAAGTTGTCCATGACTATGTCACAATCAATTGGAGATTGGCATATATTTAGTGATCTCATATTTCAATCATTCATAACTCCCTTGAATTTAATTCATTTATTTTGCCAATCTTTTTCTCTTACTTTTCTACTTTCATACAAATGAATATTTAAAAAGATTTGGATTCCCCTTTAAGAAATTAACGTGGAGCAATTTTCGTCAGAAACAAGTGTCATACAACCTTGCCCTTTTTAGATCTTCTTACGTACCTGTACTGTAATAAAAGAAATCGTGATATAGAAAAAGCGGCCTAAAAATAAAGAAATTGTTTAGAACCGAGACCGCGAAGTTTGTCACTGGTTTTTCTAACACTTAACAATTACTTAAGCCCATCCATTTAGGCCTTAATTCAAGTGAGAAAACGATAATTATTTCACACTGTTTTCAAATTCTGGTACTTGATAGCGAAGGGAAAAACGAGAATATTATTTGGTGAATACGAATTCACAAATATTGTTGCTCGTCTCGCATCAGAATATTGTTTTGCTAGATAATTTGATGTTCCTTTCATTATTTTCGATAGATTTTACTAAACATCTTGAGAGGAATTTCAAATAGTAGTAGTAGTAGAAGTCGTAGAAGTCGAAGGAGTAGTAGTAGTTGTTGTAGTAGTAGTAATAGTAGTAGTGGTAGTTATAGTAGTAGTAGTAGTAGTAGTAGTAGTAGTAGTAGTAGTAGTAGTAGTAGTAATAGTAGTAGTTGTAGTAGTTGCAGTGGTAGTAGTAATTGTAGTGGTAGTAGTAGTAGTAAACAATTAGTAGTAGTAGTAGTCGTAGTTATAGTAGTAGTAGTAGTTATAGTAGTAGTAGTAGTAGTAGTAGTAGTAGTAGTAGTAATAGTAGTAGTAGTAGTAGTTGCAGTGGTAGTAGTAATTGTAGTGGTAGTAGTAGTAGTAGTAAACAATTAGTAGTAGTAGTAGTAGTAGCAGTAGTAGTAGTAGTAGTAGTAGTAGTAGAGGTAGTAGTAGTAGTAGTAGTAGTAGTAGTAGTAGTAGTAGTAGTAGTAGTAGTAGTAGTAATAGTAGTGGTAGTAGTAGTAATAAACAATTAGTAGTATTAGTAGTAGTAGTAGTAGTAGTAGTAGTCGTAGATAGTTGTATTTGTAGTAGTTGTAGTAGTGGTGGTAGACCTCCAGTAGTATTTGTATAGTATTGTTAGTAGTTTTAATGATAATGGGATCGGATATTTATAATGTCAATTAAAAATGTATTCAATTCAATTCAATTCTGGTTTTATTGTAAATAAAAACATACTGAATAAAAAGTCCGGAGACTCATACAATTCAGTTTACAAATTATAAATACATAAAAGAATAAAGAAATCAATACTTTTAGCAATCTTTTTTATATTAATTACTGATTCTAATGAACTAAACAACTAATTTCAAACAATCTTGAAATAATACATGTTCTAATTATGCAGTTGTAACGTTTAAATAGTAAAATATGTTGTTACCCTTTTCTAAATTTCATATGCAATTAAGTAATACACTTTCAAATTAATAAGTAGTCTTTTTTAACCTAGTTGACATTTCTTTTAAAAATATATTTTTATATACCGGTAGATGATTTTCCGAAAGATATGATAA
This sequence comes from Strongylocentrotus purpuratus, assembly GCF_000002235.5. Lineage (NCBI taxonomy): Eukaryota > Metazoa > Echinodermata > Echinoidea > Camarodonta > Strongylocentrotidae > Strongylocentrotus > Strongylocentrotus purpuratus. The sequence goes on from NW_022145598.1 coordinate 28,960,363, forward strand.
TACAAAATATACAATTTATGTTTACGTATGATCTGTACTATTACGGATTGATTAGTTTTTTTTAAGGGATTTGATATTTTATAACAAAAATAAACCAAGGGAGCATGAGATTTACCTGGGATTCTGCATATTATGTGTTGGCCAGGAATTTTTCCAGCGAAGACGGCAGGGGTAGAGAAGAGTTTTGGGACGGTCTGCAACATGGTACCATCGGGCAGTCGCACCATCTTACAATTAAATGATGTCGGCAAGGTGCTTTGCCTGCTGAACTCGCCTGGACAAGATGTTTTCGCCAGCTTCGACGAATCCGATAAAGCGGGCAAGGCTGTGTGGAGTTAAAAAAAAAAAAAAAAAAAAAAAAAAAAAAAAATCGCTAGTGAGCTCTTCCTCCTACTGCTCTCCCTCATCCTATTCCCCTCCCCAATCCTTCCTCTTCCTGCCTTGCCTCCCCTCCTCCTCTTCCCGCTGTCCCTCCTCTTCTATCTCCCCCTTTCTCAGCCCTCCCTCCTCCTCACCGCATCCCCTCCTCTTCACCGCCTTCCCTCCTCCTCACCGCCTCCCTTCCCTCTCACCGCCTCCCCTCCTCCTCACCGCATCCCCTCCCCCTCACCGCCTCCCCTACTCCTCACCGCCTTCCCTCCTCCTCACCGCCTCCCCTCCCCCTCACCGCCTCCCCTCCTCCTCACCGCCTTCCCTCCCCCTCACCGCCTCCCCTCCTACTCACCGCATCCCCTCCTCCTCACCGCCTCCCCTCCCCCTCACCGCTCCCCTCCCCCTCACCGCATCCCCTCCCCCTCACCGCCTCCCCTCCCCCTCACCGCCTCCCCTCCTCCTCACCGCCTCCCTCCTCCTCACCACCTCCTCTCCCCCTCACCGCCTCCCCTCCTCCTCACCGCCTCCCCTCCTCCTCACCGCCTCCCCTCCTCCTCACCGCCTCCCCTCCTCACCGCCTCCCTCCTCCTCACCGCATCCCCTCCTCCTCACCGCCTCCCCTCCTCCTCACCGCCTCCCCTCCTCCTCACCGCCTCCCCTCCTCCTCACCGCCTCCCCTCCTCCTCACCGCATCCCCTCCTCCTCACCGCCTCCCCTCCCCCTCACCGCCTCCCCTCCCCCTCACCGCATCCCCTCCCCCTCACCGCCTCCCCTCCCCCTCACCGCCTCCCCTCCTCCTCACCGCCTCCCTCCTCCTCACCGCCTCCTCTCCCCCTCACCGCCTCCCCTCCCCCTCACCGCCTCCCCTCCTCCTCACCGCCTCCCCTCCTCCTCACCGCCTCCCCTCCTCCTCACCGCCTCCCCTCCTCCTCACCGCCTCCCCTCCTCCTCACCGCCTCCCCTCCTCCTCACCGCCTCCCCTCCTCCTCACCGCCTCCCCTCCTCCTCACCGCCTCCCCTCCTCCTCACCGCCTCCCCTCCCCCTCACCGCCTCCCCTCCTACTCACCGCATCCCTCCTCCTCACCGCCTCCCCTCCCCCTCACCGCCTCCCCTCCCCCTCACCGCATCCCCTCCCCCTCACCGCCTTCCCTCCCCCTCACCGCCTCCCCTCCTCCTCACCGCCTTCCCTCCTCCTCCTCACCGCCTCCCCTCCCCCTCACCGCCTCCCCTCCCCCTCACCGCCTTCCCTCCTCCTCACCGCCTCCCCTCCCCCTCACCGCCTCCCCTCCTCCTCACCGCCTCCCCTCCTCCTCACCGCCTCCCCTCCTCCTCACCGCCTCCCCTCCTCCTCACCGCCTCCCCTCCTCCTCACCGCCCTCCCTCCTCCTCACCGCCTTCCCTCCCCTCACCGCATCCCCTCCTCCTCCCGCATTTTCTTCCTCTTCTACCTCATCCGTTTCTACCTCCCCCACCCCCCCCCCCGTTAGTATCATTCCCTTTCTCCCCTATTTCTCCTCATCCTCCTCCTCAATATCCCCCTCTTCCTCCTCATCCTCCTCCTCAATCTCCTCCTCTTCCTCCTCATCCTCCTCCTTACTACCCCCCTCTTCCTCCTCATCCTCCTCCTAAATATCCTCCTCTTCCTCCTCATCCTCCTCCTTAATATCCCCCTCTTCCTCCTCATCCTCCTCCTAAATATCCTCCTCTTCCTCCTCATCCTCCTCCTTACTATCCCCCTCTTCCTCCTCATCCTCCTCCTAAATATCCTCCTCTTCCTCCTCATCCTCCTCCTTACTATCCCCCTCTTCCTCCTCCTTACTATCCCCTCTTCCTCCTCATCCTCCTCCTTAATATCCCCCTATTCCTCCTCATCCTCCTCCTCAATATCCCCCTCTTCCTCCTCATCCTCCTCCTTAATATCCCCCTCTTCCTCCTCATCCTCCTCCTTAATATCCCCCTATTCCTCCTCATCCTCCTCCTAAATATCCTCCTCTTCCTCCTCATCCTCCTCCTAAATATCCCCCTCTTCCTCCTCATCCTCCTCCTAAATATCCCCCTCTTCCTCCTCATCCTCCTCCTAAATATCCTCCTCTTCCTCCTCATCCTCCTCCTAAATATCCTCCTCTTCCTCCTCATCCTCCTCCTAAATATCCTCCTCTTCCTCCTCATCCTCCTCCTAAATATCCTCCTCTTCCTCCTCATCCTCCTCCTAAATATCCCCCTCTTCCTCCTCCTCCTCCTCCTCCTAAATATCCCCCTCTTCCTCCTCATCCTCCTCCTAAATATCCCCCTCTTCCTCCTCATCCTCCTCCTAAATATCCTCCTCTTCCTCCTCATCCTCCTCCTTAATATCCCCCTCTTCCTCCTCATCCTCCTCCTAAATATCCTCCTCTTCCTCCTCATCCTCCTCCTTAATATCCCCCTCTTCCTCCTCATCCTCCTCCTAAATATCCTCCTCTTCCTCCTCATCCTCCTCCTTACTATCCCCCTCTTCCTCCTCATCCTCCTCCTTACTATTCCCCTCTTCCTCCTCATCCTCCTCCTTAATATCCCCCTATTCCTCCTCATCCTCCTCCTCAATATCCCCCTCTTCCTCCTCATCCTCCTCCTTAATATCCCCCTCTTCCTCCTCATCCTCCTCCTTAATATCCCCCTATTCCTCCTCATCCTCCTCCTCAATATCCCCCTCTTCCTCCTCATCCTCCTCCTAAATATCCTCCTCTTCCTCCTCATCCTCCTCCTTAATATCCCCCTCTTCCTCCTCATCCTCCTCCTAAATATCCTCCTCTTCCTCCTCATCCTCCTCCTCAATATCCTCCTCTTCCTCCTCATCCTCCTCCTCAATATCCTCCTCTTCCTCCTCATCCTCCTCCTCAATATCCCCCTCTTCCTCCTCATCCTCCTCCTTACTATCCCCCTCTTCCTCCTCATCCTCCTCCTCAATATCCCCCTCTTCCTCCTCATCCTCCTCCTAAATATCCTCCTCTTCCTCCTCATCCTCCTCCTAAATATCCCCCTCTTCCTCCTCATCCTCTTCCTCAATCTCCTTCTCTTCCTCCCCGTCACCTCTTAACATTTCTCCTTTCCTCCCCTCCCCCATCTCATATTAATCATATCCCTCCCCTACCCCTTATGATTGAAATTTCCCTTTAAATAGTTTGAAACATTCATTAGGTGGAATTTTCCAAACGTCCAACTATTTATTTGAGATTCCACGTAGATTTTACACCTCGTTCCTATTTCGTTTTATGGTAATTTTACAAGCCAACTTTTTTCAGTAACATTCGTAAAATCATGAAGATATGACGCATATAATTATAAAATCACAATTATTCTCACCAAAGGACAAACAGATTACGGTACCAAACAGCAACTTCCACATTACACCGATCTTTTGGTCTTTAGGCTGTATTTAGAAAAAAATGTTAACATGGCATAAACAAATGAGAACAAGAACAAAAATAACAACAACAGAAAGGTTAATGATGCTAATGGAATTATTGAAGATAGTAATAATGACAATTGCGATTATGATTATGGTGATGATAATGATTATATTTTTATAAATTTTTTGATAAGAGCAATTACGGTTACGTGTAGCACATGTCACTAACGTGACATAAACTGGATCGTTTTTAATATATAAATTGAATCGCATCATTCCAACAGACCATAAACAAATAATACTAGATAATGTAATATCTAAAATTGTGCATGTGTCACATGGATTTCGTCAATGGTCACGTCTCGGCCCCCTCCTTTTTACACTCTTTACAATTAATCTGATCAACATCATTCAAAGGCGTTTCCCAAATGTTTCTTCTCATTTTTTTTTATACCGATTACACAAAATTATAAATTTCTTTCAGTTCTGATGATGGAGTTTCTCATTAGTGAAAAATCCATACAAGTTACAAACTAGGTAATTACACAATTATATTAACAGTTAGAGAATCAGAAGTAAAACCGTCAAGCTCTGTGAGAAATCTTGGTGTATGGCTTGATTCTCGCTTACATTATAGCACACATCTTACACATGCAAATCTGCCTTTTATACAATCTCCATCACATTCGTATAGAAACTTTTTGCCATATTCACGAATAATCAAGGTGCAGCGTGTTCAGAATGCATGTGCAAGACTTGTGACTAATTTCTCAAAAATTTTGTTTCGGAAGCAGAATAAGATTCCATAGCGTGTAAATATATCAAAATATCAATAAATGTCAACAAAGGTTAAACTGATGATAATTTCTCATTGCGGATATAGTATCGAAAATAATAATATCGTTAGTGACATTCGTTTGTCTCGCAATGACAACTGACAACTCAGTCGTAGCCGAACATGCTTGGGATAACCAGCGTCAGCCAGACTGGGACGAGGTTCAATGCCTTTCCCAAGAACGACATCGGTACCCACGGAGGGTTATAGAAGCTATCAATTTCGGTCTCAATCCCATTATTAGGGACGTTTAGATTTACACGACGGCAGTGCCTTATTAAGGACGTCGCATTAACGGGATACCACACGTAGAGGTCCACGTTCTCGTCGTGTAAATCTATAAGTCCCTAATTTCAAAGACAACGGGATCGATATCCGCGAATTTTGGATGCGTACGATACGCCGCCATGACATTCCCGAGCCAGTGGCCCGTTGATTGGTTGAGCACGCTATTGTTCTCGCCCGGCAGAAAAAAAGATTATATAGAATTGGGTGTTAAATTCAGTGGCGGGTCCACGGGGTGGGGGCACTGGGAGCACGTGCCCCACGACCAAAAAAAATATGTAGAAATCAGCCCCAAATTCGCCAAAAATTTACTGGCAAACAGGGACGTGCCCCCCCCCCCGGCCATTTTTTTTTTTAAATGTGCTTACCCACCCCCCCCCCCCCCCCACCATCCCCGCTTATTCTGCGGCTGGCTGAGTCGTTGCGATTTTGGGGCGACCAAACAAATATATATATGTCCTCTTACCCCCCGTGTGCCCCCCCCCCTCCCACGGAAGTAATTCCTGGATCCGCCCCTGAAATTGTATGAAGGTGTCTCTATCAAGTAGTATTTTTTCAGATAATACAGAGAAGTTCTAAAAATATTAGGCCTATTTGTTCTACTTAGACGTCATTTGACACATATTTACGAGACACACTTTAAACAAGAATAACACATGTAATACGAGATGATTATTACGAAAGATGAGAACAGTTAAAGAAATTGAAGTAATTTCAATGAACTAAATGCTAAATTAGACGCTCAAAATTAGTTTGAATGTAAAAAGGGCAGGATTACGTGATCATGTCATTCTAAATTGTATGCAAGCTTGACGAAAAGCGTACATAAACCATGAATTTGAATGAGAAACATGTTAATTTGATTGAATCAAACGCGAATCTAAATGCACAGATAATGATTTTGTACTTTCGAATAGCAAGACTGGTACACAGTAAAAACGCTGTTTAAAAAAGTGATGTTCACTTACAGTTGTACACTATCTTAAACAACAGTTGAACAAATTTTAAACAACGTTGCTCGAAACGAAAGTAGTTTTGTTAAACATTCGCTGTTTAAAATTTAATGACTGCTATATTTACTATACGAGAACTTTTAGACAGTGTTGTTTACATATGACGTCATGTGTCTCGTGCCAGTAAAGTGCCCGTTGGCTAAAAGCTTTATTTCACATTGTTATATTTAGAAACAGGTTCCTTGAAACTAACATGCAATTGAAATTAACATGCCACTTAGAATTGCAGTGCAGCTGTTTAGGCACAGCTCATTGTTATTCATATTAGATGCATACACACATCGCAAGTGTATGCAAGGGTCTTCTGTTGACTACACATATTGATACATTATGCAAAAGCACATGGATATTGAGTCTGGATTAAACTACCAAAGCAACCACACCTGTTTCTGCAGGCTCCATTTTGTTTGTCTCTATACTTACATTTATTTAGCTAAATAGTTATTACTTTCCAACCCACAACACAACACACATCACGGCCGACCAAGCTACCGACGCGCTTCTAAGTGACTGGGGATTCAATGGCTTAATTGAAATCACTTTTCTATTAACCAATTTGAAGTTTTTAACTTATAGCGTAAGTTCACAGTTAAAATTTTCAGTATCTGTACGCAAATGTCAGAATATAGGTAGACTTAAAATCGTCGCGTCATGCAGTGCGGCACTGATCGCGCACTCGGTTATAACGTGTGCTAAATTCCTTGCCATAGAGATTGCATGCATTCCTATATTATATGCAGTTTATACGTGCGTGCATGCGCGCTCATGCAAAATGGGCACTGTTTTGGCGCTAATTCATGAATTGCAGAATTACCCTACCATATTGTGAGTCTTCATATACCTATATAGAGACCCAGAAGTAGTGGTGCACTTATTCAGAGTATCAAACCCAAATTATACCCAATTATACAACCCTTTTGTTGTAAACAACCCCCACTGAGCAACAGCTTCTTTTTAAACAACTTTCTTTAAACAACCCAGTTGGTGTAAACAACCCCCACTGAACAACAGCTCCTTTTTAAACAACTTTCTTTGAACAACCCAGTTGGTGTAAACAATCCCCACTGAACAACAGCTCCTTTTTAAACAACTTTCTTTAAACAACCCAGTCGGTGTAAACAACCCCCACTGAACAACAGCTCCTTTTTAAACAACTTTCTTTAAACAACCCAGTTGGTGTAAACAACCCCCACTGAACAACAGCTCCGTTTTAAACAACCGTCTTTAAACAACACCGGTTGTTTAAATTGTGATTTTAAACAAGTTGTTCAAAATGTTGATCAACTAAGTGTTTAAACTTTAAACAACTCGAGTTGCTTAACATTTTAAACAACTCTTAGATCAGGTCACCCGTTAATCAAGAGTTGTTTAAACTTTTAAACAACTTGTTCACAAAAATTTTAACTGTGTACAAATCAATTTCGATTGAATGGATTTGAAATGTTGCGAAATTGGCCTGGAAAATCTATGTCTTCTCTTCTTTTCTGCTCTTTAACATTTTTCTATTCTATTTTCCTCATCCTTATTCTTTTTTCTTCTTTTAGGCCTGATGTAGATCAAATATGGAAGTTCAACTTAAAAGAGCATGAAATTTGCCCAATAGATCAGTTTGTAGTTAGCACATATTAAACATATTTTGATTCGAATGATTACTATAGGATTTTCCGGCCAAATTTATCATTTAAATTAATTTGTCTTAGTATTTGTGTATCCCTACTTTTCCGGGGTATATGAACACAGTCCGTGCAGAAATGCCATATCCCTTGATTTCGCCCCTCCTTTACCTAATGTCTGACTACACAAATATGCATTGTCCTCAAAATTAATAAATTGAATAACAGAAAAGATCCTAATTATGGCAAATCATGCATTTAATTGCATTTTTTTTAAACTGTAAACGTGTGTTGCATTTCTTCCCTCTTAAACATTCCTAACTTGAATAAACATAATTCGAATACGAATGACAGGTGTTAATTTGAATGATAAAAATGACGCCTCGACAAGTGACGATTAATTTGAATGCTAGTTGAGCAGTTTCTAAATTAAATGACAGACCTATGAAACCCTTCGACCAAAATCCTAAATTAAATACAAAAACTGGAAAATTGAATGATAATTGGCATGGCATAGCCCAACTGCGCTAATTTAAATGCAAAGTAAATGAATTCGAATGACAAACTCGCGAATTTCGCCGGGAAATCCTATAATAATCAGGCACGTAGCCAGAGTTTAATGTTGGGGGGGGGGGGGGGCACATACATGTAATCGATCGAGGTAAAAAAAAAAGAGTGTGAAAAAAGTTCAACCGATCTTGGAAAAAATAAACAGACTCCAGTCTAATTCAAGCTTTTGCTTTCTTAGGCTGAAGTCTCATGTACAATCAGGGGTGTCGATTTGTATCCGTGGTTGGGGGGATGATAGGTGCCGAAATATTTTCGGCAATGGATCAAAACAACCAAGAGGTAGAAGCGTGTGGCAGGTTGCACCCCTCTCTTCCAAGTTATTAACTTTTTCAAGTCACCCTCAATAAAGATAACATTTCAGAGAAAATGGGACCCATGTGAGTCCCACATTGGCTGGCTACCTGGGTTATTACCCTCTCAAGCGCATAGCCAGGATTTTATTTTAGGGGGCGGTAGTGAGCACGCGAAGCGCGCTCCCTAGGGAGGGGGGGGGGGGTGGGTGCAGGGAGGGGGAGTTTTCCCCTCCCGCGCGAACCGCGAAAGCTTTGCGGAAGCTTTGATGTTTCATTAAATTATTAGAGAAAGAAGACGATTCATTGTACCGTTCTCGACTCTTAATCCTTGCTTGAATCAAGTTTCCCTTCCTTCGCGCGTAGCGCTGAAGCTCTGACGTTTCATTAAATTATTAAAGAAAGAAGACTATTCGTTGTACCATTTTTGACTCTTAATCCTTGTCTGAATTCAGTTCCCCCCTCCCGCGCAAAGCGCAGAAGCTTTGACGTTTCATTAAATTATGAGAGAAAGAAGACGATTCGTTGTACCATTCTCGTCTCTTAATCGTTGTCCGAATTCAGTTCCCCCTTCCCCCGCTCCCGCGCAAAGCGTGGAAGCTTTGACGTTTCATTAAATTATTTAAGAAAGAAGACGATTCGTTGTACCGTTCTTGACTCTTAATCCTTGTCTAAATTCAGTTCCCCACCCCTCCCGCGCAAAGCGCGGGAGCTTTGACGTTTCATTAAATTATTAGAGAAAGAAGGCGATTCGTTTTACAGTTCTTGACTCTTAACCCTTGTTTGAATCAAGTTTCCCTTCCTTCGCGCGTAGCGCTGAAGCTCTGACGTTTCATTAAATTATTAAAGAAAGAAGACTATTCGTTGTACCATTTTTGACTCTTAATCCTTGTCTGAATTCAGTTCCCCCCTCCCGCGCAAAGCGCAGAAGCTTTGACGTTTCATTAAATTATGAGAGAAAGAAGACGATTGGTTCTACCATTCTCGTCTCTTAATCGTTGTCCGAATTCAGTTCCCCCTTCCCCCGCTCCCGCGCAAAGCGTGGAAGCTTTGACGTTTCATTAAATTATTAGAGAAACAAGACGATTCGTTGTACCGTTTTCGACTCGTCCTCTTCCTTTCTTTTTTCTCTCTCTCCCGTTTTTTTTAGTATTATTTTCTTTACCAACACATTCATAGTTGAAAAAAACAATTTTAGCAACGACTTGAATTAAAATAACAAATTGCGGGTAAATAACAGAACTATTTACAATTTTTTTAACGTAACATTTATAAATTGCATATTGCGCACAATTTAAAATAATATTCAGGAGAGTATATTTCTTGTTTCTATATTTCCTTACCTACACAACTAATATCTTTTGGCTGACTTGAAGTTCTACTTTGAATAAATAGAATATCAAATGATAAATTATTTTCCAAAACACAATCACATCTTTGCAATTCAACAAAAGTGAAACCTTGAATCAACTTTTTCACAAGTGCATAAATTATTATTCACCATTTGCGATTTAAAAAATTATTTTGAGACAATAATCTTGTGAATCATCTTGAAGTTAAATTGTTTAACTTTAGTTTAGGATTTCCCGGCCAAATTCGCGTGTTTGTCATTCGAACTCATTTACTTTGCATTTAAGTTAGCGCAGATCGGCTTTGCCATGCCAATTATCATTCCATTTTCCAGTTTTTGTATTTAATTTAGTATTTTGGTCGAAGGGTTTCAAAGATCTTATTGTAAATAGTAGACATCATTCACTGTTTTGAATTACTTCATGCACTGTCACTATGCCAGCACGTTGCACGGACATCCCAGTTTAGCTTTATGATAGCTGCCATCGGGATTATCGCCACAAGTAACAAGATCTGTCATTCAATTTAGAAACTGCTCAACTAGCATTCAAATTAATATTTACTTGTCGAAGCGTAATTGTTATCATTCAAATTAACACCTGTCATTCCTATTCATTATATTTTTATTCAAGTTAGGAATGTTAGGGGGAAGAATTGCAACAAACGTTTACAGTTTTTGAATAATGCAGTTAAAATGCATGATTTGCCATTGGGGTCAAAGCTGTTGTTCCATTTATTTATTTTCAGGACAATGGAGATGGGTGTAGTCAGACATAAAGTAAAGAAGGGGCGAAATCAAGGGACATGGCATTTCTGCACGGACATGTTCATATACCCGGGAAAGGTGGGGGTACCCTCAATCGCCCCTTTTCCCTACAGACTCGGAATATTAAAAAAAACAATGCACATCGTCTCTTATACCCAGCACACCCCTCTGTTTTTCTTAAAGAGTTTCACAGTTTACTTGCCCGCCAGCAGATCGATGGCTAAAGACATGGCTAAATAATGATCAAACAACTTCCTTACATGAACATTAACAACTATACTGAGACCATCAGGTCCGTAGATGCAAGTCTTTTTTTCTTCACAACAATCAGACTGAAATGCTGATGAATATCAGACAAATCTAATAAGTATAAGTCTATAAATGCAAGAAAATGAAATATGATGAAATACACATGAAAAAACAATCTTGAAGTATAAGAATGAGCTATAAAAAGTGTGTAATAAGCAAGAAATGTCTATTGACCATCAATTTAAGTGCACAAAGTGCTAATTTGAATGCTACAAATGAATTAGAATGCTAGAAGAACACCGTCGCGTTGTCTGAAAATCGTGTTGCGCCAAATCGAATGACCAAATAGCGAAAGAAGCACATTGTTCATTAATTTGAATGAAACATACGTAGATTCTAACGAAAATTCCATAGATTTGAAAACTAGAAAAGGGAATATAAAACCAAGATGTACCTGACTGCACTAAAACCGTCGAAGTTGAACGCAAGACAAATTAATTTCAATGACAAACTCGCGAATTTGGACGGGAAATCCTGTATTACGAATTTGCTTTAAATGAAAATACATATTTTCAAACAAAGTAATTATCTTAATCTAGAAAGGAATCATGTATATATATGCTTATAATGAAACGGGCATTTAGTAAAACGGCAATGAAATCAAATCAGGCTCATGATGGCCATTTCACTATGATTGAAACAAAAACATAAAATACTTACCATTTTACAAATCAATCTTCAAGGGCTTCCAAAAGTGATCTAACAGCACGATGATAACCTGACGTCTTTCTCGGATAAAAATGAACAAATTTGGCAACGAAGAAAACAGCTGCTTGAATACAGAAAGGCGGGAAATATTAACTGTAAGATTCAAACTGTAGGCTAATGCTACTGATCAACGGAGATCAATTAAAATCGCAGAAGAAATTATGACTTGATACCTTCCGTCGACCAATTGTACATGGTAAATGGTACGTGTTTCCTTCTCTGTAGGCGGTAAGCTCATATGAGAACGGGATTGATATGAACAGATAGATTAAAAAGGAAATACCGTCGATTGGTCGATCAAAATTATGATGATGATTGGTGGATTGATATTAATGGGACAGATGATTGGATAGCTCTGCAAGGGATGGAGCTAATGTGATGATGGTTTGGTTTTAGTTTTTGTTTGTAAAGTCACCCATTACTTAAGCAGCTTGTTGTATTGTGAACAGAATTCATGAGATAGCTTTTAACGCCGATTATTGTTGTTTCTTTGTTTTTTGTTTATTGCTTTTGTTTGAAAAAACACTCGTTATCTCAGAAACATTATACCTTTGAATTAAGTTGGGGGATAGCTCCTTGAAATAGCTATCAGCGCAGATAATATGTGTTAGTCTTTTTGGGGGGCTTTTGTTTATACACGTTATCTCAGAAACATCCAAATTTTGGATCGAATTTAGGGGTTAGCTCTATTAGATAGGTATTATCACCGATGAACTTGTTCTGAGGGTTGGGGCGTACATAATTTTGCTCGTGAAAATAATTGTTACGCTAATAACATGCTAAAAGTGAGAAAATTATGAGTCAGCTTTATGGAATACTTTTCAGCGCCAATGATTTTTAGAGGGGTGGAGTTGTATATTTTGTTTGGGGAAAACACAAGTTACCTTAGCAACATGTTGAGTGGATCGTAACTATGGGACAGCATTAAGGGATAGCATCGACCATTTTTGTTGATGACGTTACGATAGGAAAAAGTTGATTAAATTGATAGCTACGATACAAGAAGAAGAAAAAATCGACCGTTATGCACAATCAGTCGATTGGATATCGAGCCTCATCACAATCAATAACACCGCCGCGTCACATTTTAATGCTTTAATGCTTTCACTGGATGACATCGTTTTTCTCCCAAACGTTAGTACTTTCAAAGTTTTGTTTATTCGAAATTTGAGAATAAAATAGGGTTCATTACCCTGGACGAGGTTTGCAATTGTGAAATAGAAAAACTCTCCCTTTTTCGGAAGAAAGAACCCTATTTCATCTCCCGACTTATCATTATTAACCTTTGAAATGATGAGCATCCGGAGAAACGCACCTTGGAATTGTGAACCGTAGGAATAAAGAGTCTTTCTGATTATTAAATCTTGGGAATTATTTATCTCCGAGATAATGAACTTTCGGAATCATAAAACTTCGACAAAAAACCAAATAAACTCGGTTTAGTAGGTTAATTTACCGAGAATGTTACATCTAGGCTAGCAAGTTAATGAGTCATTTTAAACATCATGTCATCATATTGTCCCGACTAAAACTTTCTTCTTGGGGGGGGGGGGGGGGGGTTGACACACGTTACCTTAGAAACATGTTGAGTGGAGTTAATTAATGGTATAGTAGGACAGGATGTATATTTATAGCATCAACCATTTGTGTTGTTGAGATGGACGCTACGATAGAAACAAGCTGATTAAATTGAAGGCATGATACAAGAAAAAAAGGGAACCCAACCGTCATGCATAATCAGACAATTGGATATCGAGCCCCATCACATTAACTGCCCAACACATATAAATAACGCGTAACACTTTAATGCTCTCGCTTAAGTAGAATAATGGATGGCACCGTTTCCTCCCGAACGTTGGTACTGTCAAAGGTTCGTTTATTCGAATTCTGACAATGAAATAGGGTTCACTACTCGAAACCAGGTTTGCAATTGTGAAAATGAAAATTCTCTCTTCGTTTCGGGAGTAAAAACCCTATTTCATCTTTCGACTTATCATTATAAGCCTTTGAAATGACGAGCGTTAGGATAAACAAACATCAGAATTATGAACTGTTGGAATAAAGAATCTTTCTGATTAATAAACCTTTGAAATTATGAACCTTCGGAATTATGTTCTTCGAGATAATGAACTTTTGGAATTATAAACCTTCGACAAAAAGAGAAAGAAATAAACTCGGTGTAGAAGATTAATTGTCCGACAAGGTTATATTCAGCTTAACCAAATTAATGAGTAATTTTAAACATCATTTATTGTCCCGACCGAAACTCTCTTTAAAATAAACAAACAAATAATTATCATGCTCACAAGAAGACTAATGGAAATGAAATTTCTCATTATTCACCCAAATGTTGAATTTTGAGACATTTAGAAATCATGAGATTTGGAATACCTATCGGCGCCAATGGTTTTTTGGAGAGGTGGGGTTTAATCTTTTTTGTTTGGGGGAGGGGGGAACACATGTTACCTTAAAAACATGTTGAGTGGATCTAAATTATGGGATAGCAGTATTGGATAGATACTGATAGCGTCGACCATTTTGTTATGTTGTTGAAATGCACGTTGCGATAGAAACGAGCTGGTATTAAGAGGCATGATATGTATATTAAACGGACCGTTATGCACTGTCAGATAATTTAATATCAAACTTCATCACATAACCTTCATGTATATTTCCGACATGAAAAAATCTGAATAATTCATGAATACATGTATAATTGAATTGTAATAATGCGTCAAGCTTAGATGCTCTTGATTCGGGAGGATCATGGATGGCATCGTTTCTCTCTCTCTCTCCCTCTCTCTCTCTCTCTCACACATACACACACACAAACACACACGCGCGCGCGCGCACGCACGTACGCACGCACGCACTCATGTATACACGCCGTGTATACACACACGTACGCATACGCATGCATACACATCATACAGGGCCCTGGGAACGATTTTTTTACCTTCAAAATTATTTGGGGGGTACGAGGCCACGCCCCCACCCCACGCCCTTATATGATATTTTTGCCAGGGGCTCCCACCCTAATATCGTCCAGTAGGTCCTAAGAAAGCCCTGTACCAAAAATGGCATTTGTACAACAACAAATCAATGTTATAAAATTATTTGGGGCTCCAAAAAGAAGCCCCCGCCACCACACCAATAAATTGAATTTTTTCCGGGGGCTCCTAGCCTAATATCGTTTAGTAAGTCCTAAGGAAGCCCTGTACCAAAAATGGTGCTTTTATCCGGCAAGTAACGATAATCGATAAATTTGCCGCTAAGCCACCTGACTATTACGTTGAAATTCCAATTTTTTGACGTTATGGTAAAAATGTCATTTCGTCATTAAAGAATACGTCATACAAGATGTATTCAAGCACTTAGCCGCATACTCGGATATATTACTGTTATTGTGACAACTTGGTGCCTGGATATGAGGTGGCGGTTGCACAAAATATCGATACGTTCAAAATAATCAGGGGAGCTGAGCGCCAAGCCCACTGCATCTTACTGATATGGGTGCGGGAGGCGGGCACAAGTTCTGGTTCCAACCGTCAAGTATCTAGTTTTTATAGAGTGATACTAGTCTATCATTGTAATCCAGGTCTTTTATTATCTGACACATGGCTGGTTCAATAAAGTATTATACAAAACAAATAATTTGCGCCTAAATTTTCGAGGTAGGGGAGGAAAAAGGAAATGCATTGACAATCATGTTTCCATGCCGTTTAGACAAGTATTGAGAAGATTCCGTGGGAAAAGAGACTATTTCTGGATTACAATGAATGTACTATATAAATATTGCATTGCATGAAATTTTGTTCTAGATGAGAGAGAGAGAGAGAGAGAGAAAGAAAGAGAGAGGGAAAGAGAGAGAGAGAGAGAGAGAGAGAGATAGAAAGAGATAGAGAAAGGGGGAGGGGTGGACACAGATGAGATACCTCTGCAAGGGATGAAGCTAATGTGATGATTGTTTGGTTTTAGTTTTTGTTTGTAAAGTCACCCATTACTTAAGGAGCTTGTTGTGTTGTGAACAGAATATATGGGATAGCTATTAACGCCGATGATTGTTCTTTATTTTTTTTTTTAGCTTTTGCTTTTATTTGAGAAAACGCTAGATATCTCAGAAACATTATACCTTTGGATCGAAGTAGTGGATAGCTCCTTGAGATAG
The DNA here is from genome assembly GCF_000002235.5 of Strongylocentrotus purpuratus. Taxonomy (NCBI): domain Eukaryota; kingdom Metazoa; phylum Echinodermata; class Echinoidea; order Camarodonta; family Strongylocentrotidae; genus Strongylocentrotus; species Strongylocentrotus purpuratus. Next base: position 28,976,028 of record NW_022145598.1, read on the forward strand.
CTTTTAGCCCCGATAATATTTGTTTGTCTATTTGTTTTAGCTTTTGTTTAAGAAAACGCACGTTTTTATCTTAAAAACATCAATATTTTGGATCGAATTTAGGGGATAGCTCTATTAGATAGGTAATAGCGCCGACAAACTTGTTCTGAGGGTTGGGATGTAAATAATTTCGCTGGTTGAAATACATGTTACGCTTATAACTTGCTAAAAGTGAATAGAAAATTATGAGTCAGCGTCATGGAAAACCTTTCAGCGCCAATGATTTTTAGAGGGGCGGAGTTGTATTTTTTGTTTGGGGGAAAACACATGTTACCTTAGAAACATGTTGAGTGGATCGAAGCTATGGGATAGCATTAAGGGATAGCATCGACCATGTTTGTTGTTGAAGTTACCTTAGAAACAAGCTCGTTAAATTGTAAAAATAAATTGTTGAAATGCACATTACGATAGAAAGAAGCTAATTAAATTGATAGGTTTGATACAAGAAAAAAAACCCGATTGTTATGAACAATCAGTCGATTGGATATCGAGCCTCCTCATAATCAATAACGCAGCAATTTAACACTTTATTAATAATGGATGACATCGTGTTTATCCCGAATGTTAGTACTTTCAAAGGATCGTTTATTCGAATTTTTAGAATAAAATAGGGTTCATTACTCAGGACAAGGAAAAAGAACTCTATTTCATCTCCCGACTTATCATTATAAACCTTTGAAATGACGAGTATCCGGAGAAACGAACCTCGGAGTTATGAACTGTCGGAATAAAGAATCTTTCTGATTATTAAACCTTCGGAATTATGCATCTTTAAGACAATGAATTTTCGGAATTATAAACCTTCAACAAAAAACTAAATAAACTCGGTTTAGTAGGTTAATTAATACCGAGAAGGTTACATTCAGGCTAACCAAGTTAATGAGTTATTTTAAACATCATGTTGGTCATCATATTATCCCGACTAAAACTTTCTTCAAAAGAAACAAAACAAATAATTATATTGCTTACAAAGAGAGAAATGCAAATGAAATTTCTAATTTTACACCTGAATGTTGAATTTTGAGACATTTAGGAATTATCAAAATGTTGAATTCCTATCGGCACAATGGTTTTTAGAGAAGTGGGGTTGTATTTTTTTAAATTTTTTTGTTGTGGGGGGGGGGGGGCACACGTTACCTTAAAAATATGTTGAGTGGAGCTAATGTATGGGATAGCATGACATGATGTGTATTTATAGCATCAACCATTTGTGTTGTTGAGATGGACGTTACGATAGAAACAAGCTGATTAAATTGATAGGCATGATACAAGAAAAAAAGGGAACCCAACCGTTATGCACAATCAGACAATTTGATATCGAGCCTCATCACATTAACCGCCCAACACATACTAATAACGCGTCACACTTTATTGCTCTCGCTTTGGTAGAATAATGGATGACATCGTTTTCTCCCGAGTGTTAGTACTTTCAAAAGTTTGTTTATTCGAATTCTGAGAATAAAATAGGGTCCACGTACTCTGAACGAGGTTTGCAATTGTGAAAAACAAAAACTCTCCCTTTTTCGGAAGAAAGAACCCTATTTCATCTCCCGACTAATCATTATAAACCTTTGAAAAGACGAGCGTTAGGATAAACAAACATCACAATTATGAACTATTGGAATAAAGATTCTTTCTGGTTAATAAACCTTGGGAATCATGAACCTTCAGAATTATGTTCTTCGAGATAATGAACTTTTGGAATTATAAACCTTCGACAAAAAGAGAAAGAAAAAAATTCGGTGTAGAAGATTAATTGTCCGACAAAGTTATATTCAGCTTAACCAAATTAATGAGTAATTTTAAACATCATTTATTGTCCCAACCGAAACTCTCTTTAAAATAAACAAACAAATAATTATCATGCTTACAAGAAGACCAATGGAAATGAAATTTCTCATTCTTCACCCAAATGTTGAATTTTGAGACATTTAGAAATTATGAGATTCGGAATACTTATCGGCCCCAATGGTTTTTGGAGAGGTGGGGTTGTATTTTGTTTGTTTGAGGGAGGGGGGAACACATGTTACCTTAAAAACATGTGGAGTGAATCTAAATTATGGGATAGCAGTATTGGATAGATACTGATAGCATCGACCATTATGTTATGTTGTTGAAATGCACGTTGCGGTAGAAACGAGCTAGTATTAAGAGGCATGATATATACATTAAACAAACCGTAATGCACTGTCAGATAATTTAATATCAAAATTCATCACATTGGCTCCATGTATATTTCCGGCATGAAAAAGTTTGAATAATGCTTGGATACATGTATAATTGAATTGTAATAATGCGTTAAGCTTAGTTGTTCTTGCTTTGGTAGGATCATGGATGGCATCGTTTCTCTCTCTCTCTCTCTCTCTCTCTCTCTATCTCTCTCTCTCTCACACACACACACACACACACACACGCACACACACACAAACAAACACAAACACGCACGCACGCATCTATGTATACACGCCGTGTGTACACACACGTACACATGTCATACGCATGTATACACATTATACAGGGTCCTGGGAACGATTTTTTTTTAACCGGGGGTTCTGAGCGTATCAGGACACTTACACCCTGGGCAATCACCCCCTGGGCAATCACCCTCGATGTTGTTCATCATATTATCCCGACTTAAACTTTCTTCAAAATAAACAAAACCAATAATTATCTTCCTTACATGGAGAGAAATGCAAATGAAATTTCTAATTTTACACCTGAATGTTGAATTTTGAGACATTTAGGAATTATCAAAATGTTGAATACCTATCGGCACAATGGTTTTTAGAGAAGTGTGGTTGTATTTTTTTATTTATTTTTTGGTTGGGGGGGGGGGGGGGCACACGTTACCTTAAAAATATGTTGAGTGGAGCTAATTCATGGGATAGCATGACAGGATGTATATTTATAGCATCAACCATTTGTGTTGTTGAGATGGACGTTACGATAGAAACAAGTTGATTAAATTGATAGGTATGATACAAGAAAAAAGGGAACCCAACCGTTATGCACAATCAGACAATTTGATATCGAGCCTCATCACATGAACCGCCCGACACATACTAATAACGCGTCACACTTTAATGCTCTCGCTTTGGTAGAATAATGGATGACATCGTTTTCTCCCGAGTGTTAGTACTTTCAAAAGTTTGTTTATTTGAATTCTGAGAATAAAATAGGGTCCACGTACTCTGAACGAGGTTTGCAATTGTGAAAAACAAAAACTCTCCCTTTTTCGGAAGAAAGAACCCTATTTCATCTCCCGACTTATCATTATAAACCTTTGAAATGATGAGCGTTAGGATAAACAAACATCAGAATTATGAACTGTTGGAATAAATAATCTTTCTGGTTAATAAACCTTGGGAATCATGAACCTTCGGAATTATGTTCTTCGAGATAATGAACTTTTGGAATTATAAACCTTCGACAAAAAGAGAAAGAAAAAATTTCGGTGTAGAAGTTTAATTGTCCGACAAGGTTACATTCAGCTTAACCAATTCAATGAGTAATTTTAAACATCATGTTGGTCATCATATTGTCCCGACCGAAACTTTCTTCAAAATAAACAAACAAATAATCATCATGCTTACAAGAAGACTAATGGAAATGAAATTTCTCATTCTACACCCAAATGTTGAATTTTGAGACATTCAGAAATTATGAGATTCGGAATACTTATCGGCCCCAATGGTTTTTGGAGAGGTGGGGTTGTATTTTGTTTGTTTGAGGGAGGGGGGAACACATGTTACCTTAAAAACATGTTGAGTGAATCTAAATTATGGGATAGCAGTATTGGATAGATACTGATAGCATCGACCATTGTGTTATGTTGTTGAAATGCACGTTGCGATAGAAACGAGCTAGTATAGGCATGATATATACATTAAACAAACCGTAATGCACTGTCAGATAATTTAATATCAAAATTCATCACATTGGCTCCATGTATATTTCCGGCATGAAAAAGTTTGAATAATGCTTGGATACATGTATAATTGAATTGTAATAATGCGTTAAGCTTAGTTGTTCTTGCTTTGGTAGGATCATGGATGGCATTGTTTCTCTCTCTCTCTCTCTCTCTCTCACACACACACACACACACACGCAAACACGCAAATACGCACGCACGCACTTCACACGCACGCATCTATGTATACACATTATACAGGGTCCTGGGAACGATTTTTTTTAACCGGGGGTTCTGAGCGTATCAGGACACTTACACCCTGGGCAATCACCCCCTGGGCAATCACCCTCGATGTTGTTCATCATATTATCCCGACTTAAACTTTCTTCAAAATAAACAAAACCAATAATTATCTTGCTTACAAGGAGAGAAATGCAAATGAAATTTCTTATTTTTCACCTGAATGTTGAATTTTGAGACGTTTAGGAATTATCAAAAAGTTGAATACCTATCGGCACAATGGTTTTTAGAGAAGTGGGGTTGTATTTTTTAAAATTTGTTTGTTGTTGGTGGGGGGGGGGGGGCACACGTCACCTTAAAAATATGTTGAGTGGAGCTAATTCATGGGATAGCATGACAGGATGTATATTTATAGCATCAACCATTTGTGTTGTTGAGATGGACGTTACGATAGAAACAAGTTGATTAAATTGATAGGTATGATACAAGAAAAAAGGAAACCCAACCGTTATGCACAATCAGACAATTTGATATCGAGCCTCATCACAATAACCGCCCAACACATACTAATAACGCGTCACACTTTATTGCTCTCGCTTTGGTAGAATAATGGATGACATCGTTTTCTCCCGAGTGTTAGTACTTTCAAAAGTTTGTTTATTCGAATTCTGAGAATAAAATAGGGTCCACGTACTCTGAACGAGGTTTGCAATTGTGAAAAACAAAAACTCTCCCTTTTTCGGAAGAAAGAACCCTATTTCATCTCCCGACTTATCATTATAAACCTTTGAAATGACGAGCGTTAGGATAAACAAACATCAAAATTATGAACTGTTGGAATATAGATTCTTTCTGGTTAATAAACCTTGGGAATCATGAACCTTCGGAATTATGTTCTTCGAGATAATGAACTTTTGGAATTATAAACCTTCGACAAAAAGAGAAAGAAAAAATTTCGGTGTAGAAGTTTAATTGTCCGACAAGGTTACATTCAGCTTAACCAAATCAATGAGTTAAACATCATGTTGGTCATCATATTGTCCCGACCGAAACTTTCTTCAAAATAAACAAACAAATAATCATCATGCTTACAAGAAGACTAATGGAAATGAAATTTCTCATTCTACACCCAAATGTTGAATTTTGAGACATTTAGAAATTATGAGATTCGGAATACTTATCGGCCCCAATGGTTTTTGGAGAGGTGGGGTTGCATTTTGTTTGTTTGGGGGAGGGAGGGTAACACATGTTACCTTAAAAACATGTTGAGTGAATCTAAATTATGGGATAGCAGTATTGGATAGATACTGATAGCATCGACCATTGTGTTATGTTGTTGAAATGCACGTTGCGATAGAAACGAGCTAGTATTAAGAGGCATAATATATACATTAAACAAACCGTTATGCACTGTCAGATAATTTAATATCAAAATTCATCACATTGGCTCCATGTATATTTCCGGCATGAAAAAGATTGAATAATGCATGGATACATGTATAATTGAATTGTAATAATGCGTCAAGATTAGATGTTCTTGCTTTGGTAGGATCATGGATGGATATCGTTTCTCTCTCTCTCTCTCTCTCTCTCTCACACACACACACACACACACACGCACGCACACACACACACACATTCACAATACACTTGCACAACACACTCACCAACTCATACACAAAGATCGTTTAAACACTTTTTCATTTTAAGGTTTACCTTGTTTTGCTTGTTTTGCTTTTGTTTTTTTGAGGCCGCCATCCTTGTCAAGCTTTGCTTATGATTGCGGTTTCCTGCACTTTTCCAACAGAATAGTTCGGATAATACTTTAAATTTATGATTATATGTTATGGAAATATTAAGTTTCGTTATTATATGTACATATATATTATGTAAAAAAAAACATTTTGACAAGAAGAAAATATTGTTTGTTTATGTTGTATTATACCTTACATCTATATGTTCTTTGTCATTCAGTTATATTTTATATGGAAAAAATGCAGAAATAAAATCAAATAAAATCAAATAACTTCACACAGGCGCCCCCCCCCCCCCCGAGAACGGTGGTTGCAAAAATATCTCGAGTGTATAAACTGTGTTGTTATCAGTGGCGTCGATCGCTCGACGTTTCATTTACTTATTAGAGAAAGAAGACGATTCGTTGTACTGTTTTCGACTCTTAATCCTTGTCTGAATACAGTTTCCCCCCTCCCGCGCGAAACGCGGAAGCTTTTGCGTTTCATTTGATTATTACTCTTGATCCTTGTTTGAATTCAGAAGCCTCGCTGTTTCATTAAATTAATACTCTTAACCCTTGTCTGAGTTCCTTTTTCGCCGATCCCGTGCAAAGCGCGGAAGCTTCCACGTTTCATTAAATTATTAGAGAAAGAAGACGATTTGTTGTATCGTGTCCTTGTCTGAATTCAGTTTCCAGCAATCTGGTTTCCATTGTCAACACAAAAACCTTACAATCATCACTGTACACATAGATTGGCATATTGCAAGCTTTGCATGGCACGCACACACATGAGCTGACTAGCCATCCGGGTAAGTTCAAAGTCCGACCAGACCCATGTATTATCAGCTGGTTACCACGCACCGCGCCGGTATCGAGTGTCGCGAGTATTATTGGGTGGCGTGCCAGATAGGAATACATGGATTTTGTGAAAGAAAGTTTAAAAATAACACTAACAAGCGTCATTTGTGGCTGTCGGCTGTGTGACAATTTCGTAAAAGAAGCATAATGATATACATCAAATATATCATACAAAAAAAAAAATTGCAGTGGGTGCAACCCCTCTTCCCATGCAGGGCCATGCACATACATATATAAACATACATATTAATGTCCAGATATCTCCTCGGAGATCGAGGAAAATACACAAGAATATAAGAAATATTTATGTTCCGTACACGCAGAAATTGTTTTAAAAATGTTCGCTCTTAGGGCTTTGTCAAGTAATGATTTTATTTAACTTTCAAAGATATTATCATTATGCATCAAAATATGCGCAGCCTATCCCCATAAATGCGCCAAGGTGCAAGGAGAAGGGACACGAATAATTACGTCACGAAGAAATATGAAGGAGTTTCCAAATGAAAAGGAGGTTGATATGATTTCTGTTATAAAAAATATATTAATAAAATGAATGGTTTTTTTTGTACAAGTCAATATGTATTATGCTGCGGGATCTCGCCAATAGGAGGCGCTGTCCAGTGAGTCTAATCGTAGGTATAAGCTTTTTTTCCTCTGTTCTTTCCGTTCATAGTAGAAAATACTAATCACCCTTTCCCGATGCTGGGTTGAATATAACGTGATAAAAGAAATTCACTAATTTCAATTTTATATCCGCAAATTCTGTCAGTTGTACATCACGTCTATTCAAATTCTCTTAATCATGTATACCGCTTATTATCATTTTCTAAATACATCATTTAAAATGTTTCTCCCTTTATCATCTTTTAACAATCTGTTACTTTGTATTTCTTCCATTCAAATCCATTTAACTTTTGTATTTATATGACTTAAAAATCTCTTACTTCATTGTCTTCTCATATTCTTTCACTCTTTTGTTTTCCTCTCTTTTAAATCATCTCACTCCCTTTAATTAAACGATTCGCTCCCTTTACCACAGTCGCTTATTCTTGCAATCTTTATCTGAGTCTTCCTTTAAAATTATATCACTTTATCATACATCTCTTTCATGACAAATTTCTCTCACTTTACACTAATATCTTCTCACATTCTCTCACTCTTTATCTCTTCCTTTCGAGTTCTCTCACTAAATTATACATCTATTTCATTACAACTTGTCTCAATTTCTCCTTTCCACACGTTTTTATGTACCGTGTATCTTTCTTCTTCCTACTCAAACAAACACAATTGACAGGATAGTAATTGAAACTAATTATTGCACGTCAAACAAACATTTAATCACTAATGCTACTATTTCAATGACTTTAGAAAATGAATCATCCTGTAACATGGCAACTCCCATCGTATCAAGTTTGTATATTTACATCGGCTTTACTTACAATAAGTATAATGATTAACTTGTAAAATAATGGTTATATTCACAGCAAAAGTAATAATAATGTTAATGATAATAATAATAATAATAATAATAATAATAATAATAATAATAATAACAGCAATACTGATACAATAAATATTCTTATCAAAATGTAAGGCACCCATCAATTTGATTCTTGTTTTTTAAATATCTTTTAACTTGCTCTTTTTTAATTGCAGACCCATTCACTAACTAAAGTATGCCCTTTTACCCTCACCATTAACAATATTTCCACGATGCATTATTTCATGATAAAGATGGTACTGGACTTGCCTTCATTATTAATTAAGCTCAATAAAATATTCTTCTCATTCGTTTTTAAAATGTGTGTTTGTTTCCGGTCATGATCGGTCATGTTCGTGTTTGATATTTAGATACTAACGGTTTTACTCTTTCACACAAATCCGGCACAAGTGGATGTTGACATGACATTTCAACACGATGTTGCTCAGTGAAGCGTGTATAGATTAATGTAATCAATGTATCATTGGAAAGCATATTACTTTTACTCTATGCAAGCAAATCATCTTATTATACACCTCATAGATATTCACAATATCTATTTGTTTTCGAGTTTCATCTTTTCTAGGACGCAGTGTATAGTTAATAATTTATAAACTGAGAATCTTACTTTAAATTATCTCATATTTCACACTGAAACCATATTTCTTTTACCTTAAGTTTGGAAGATAAAATATTGACTTTTGTCTTTCTTTATTCTTTTACCTTGTCTTGAATTACTTATATGACATGATGTCATGTATTGCATATAGTTTTCATTGAGGGAATGCATTTATTCATTATTTTCGATCTATTTAGGTAATGATTGCGAAATATAAAATAAGATAGACTTGAAACAAGTAAATAATGTCATAAATTGCCGTGTATTTTGACACATTAACATGACATTCTTTGTTTTCGTTATTCACTAGTTCTATTCGTATCTGAAGTACAAGCTCGTTACTCGAGACCACAGACAGATATGTATATTCCTATGTATATGTATTTGTATTTACATGTACATTTACATGTGTGTGTGTATTTACATGTACATCTATAATTAAGCATAAGTATACAGGTTTAGTATACAGGTTTGTATATTTCTATCATAGACCCTATACTCTACTACACAAACTGCACTTTTATGTCTTCATCAAATATCTTTGACTTTTCATTTTCATGAAGCACTACCTAATATTATACAATGAAGTTTGAACAAAGTCTCTTGGCAATAAAAATAAGATTCTATGAAACACAAAAAAGAACTAACCGCCACTTATGCTCATCATCAATATAATTATTTTTAAATTGCTTAAATATGAAGATGAAAGATGCTCTGTCTTTTAAACATCATAAATTAACACCTTTTTTAACAATCTTTTCAGAACTATTCATGTGAAAATTAGTGCATGGAACGACACAACCCACAAACTGAAACATTTATACAGCTCCGATAGATTTACACACACAATGACAAAGCAACGAAAACCTGATTTTACATGGATGCAGTGGTGCAACCAGGCGGTATGAAAAATTGAAAGAAACAAATCTATTTGTTATTTCCTCATTTCTTTCTCGCATATGAATCTATATTGTGTGGAGCAATCCCTATCACGCCAGTGACGCCACCGACTATATTGACCCGTACACTGAATACGAAAACAGTTTACATTATCATTGAACGAATACTGGTCAAAATTGCTATATGTAAGACTCGATCCGTCTAGCCACCTTGCCTCACTGAGACTTAAGCCGGTCAGCCCGATCCAGTAGGTATTCCAGACATTGCACTGACCATGCTCCGTGATGAAATCCTCTTCCTCTTGCGACTCGATGAAGACCAGATGGGATCCGTATTGGGAACAAGCTGAAACCGCAGAAGCATGATTCACCCAGCGAGTGCTGAAATTGTAGAAGGACCCGCCGAATTCACAATCCACCGGAGGGGATGAGCATGCTGAAAAGATGAAAAATACAATATGTAAATTGCTCAATTTTAAGAAAGTAGACAAAGTGATTATTTGGGTAGAATCTGAAATATTCAAAGAAAAATAGATAATAATTATGATGATGACGAAAATAATAATAATATTGATAATGAAATAATAATACTAAAAGTAGATTTATGAACAAAACTACAGTTATGATAATCAATTCCTACAGAGACTTTGCTCACCATCGCAAATAACAATGGTATTTTATACAGTTATTTTTGTTTTTA
>NW_022145598.1:28991507-29151507 GCF_000002235.5 Strongylocentrotus purpuratus
CGTATTCAGGGAACCTCCCTGCACAATTTCTATTAGTGGACTATCTTGACATGTTCTGCTGGAAGAATAAGAAAGGCCATTTTCCAAAATTACTGTTGGACTCTTCTTTGAGATTACGTTTTAGAAAAACCCCATTTTACCATGTGTGAGATGTTATATGAAATGGAATTGAATTTCATACGAGATGATAACGCATTTTATAAAAATTTCATTGATACTTGTCATCATATGTGTTCTTGCTTGAATTTGGATTTTGTTACCTTTGAATTACCAAAAATTACGAAACCAGCATTCGAGATAAACACCTTATGATCCCTCATTACAATAAGTTAAGGGACATCTCTATAGAGGCCGAGCGCATTCAAAACGCATCACAAAAGGGCGCGCAATCAGGTATAGGCAGTGGCGGATCAAGGGGGGGGGGGGCACCCCTGGGAAAAAACGTGTAAAACACGTTAATTTTACCCCCTTTTTTTGGAGATGGGCCCCCTCCCCTGGCGCTCAAGGGGGGAGGGGGTGCGAATTTTCAAACTTTCGAGGGCAAAAAAAAAAAAATTAGTGCTCACTACCATTAGTGTCACCGCCAATTATTTTCAGAGGGGTGGGGTTGTTTATGCCTAGGTCATATTTGCTCTACGGCTAGGATACGGCAGCCGTACGCCTCCGAAATCAAGAGATACTTGCAGCGGCCGCAGAGAATCTACGGTAGCCTCAGGGTCACCCTAGGGCGTATCCATATTTTTACAGGCCGTACGGGTCGCCGTGGGATTATAAAGCGGAGTTATTACTGTTTTCATTTATAGGTTCGCCGTAGCGACCGTACGTGGGACGTACGTTGGCCTTGCATTTTATATAATTCAGGGGTGAAGCGGTAGCAAGAGTCTGGCCGCACGGTCCCCGTATGATACCCCTTCGGCCGCCTTGCGGGCACCTTGCAGCTATCTTGCGTCTGCCTTAGTATTTGTAAAAAAAGCCACGGTCATCACTTCAAAGGCCGTACGGCAGCCGCAGGTTATATATTTGGTAAATTATTAAATCTATCCGGACCGGATAGATTTCGCGCACGTGTCATGTAGTCCCATATTTATCTTTCTGTGAATATCGCTTGTAACTTTTCCAATACTGGGCCAAATTTCTTATCATTTTGATGATTCCAGAACTTTGCAGTACACACCAATACTTATATGCTAGATGATCAACTTTTTCTGATCGATTTCACAACGTTTCTTTCACAATGCAATCGCATGACCATTACTGGTCTTTACCTTTAAAGGATAGATATAGATAGAATCTACCATTATTTTACGTTGTTATGCACGTTACGATTGAAACAAGCTGGTACTAATGATGCGCTGATTAAAAAAACCCAAGACCATTATGCACTATCAGATAATTAAGTATCGACCTTCATCACATTACCTTGATGAATATTTTCGGCATGGATGATCTGAGTGACAATATGCATTTTGTCTCAGCTGAAAAGGACCCCGACCCGTATAACCGTTAATAGTACACCCCTTATTGATCTAATTCTTGTGTCAAATAATTTGAAATGACTTGAGAGTGGCACACGGTCTATCGGTCTAAGTGATCAATTATTGCTTTACCTTGTATTGAAAGAAAAACCACCGCCCTCTAATTATGTTCTGTGAGTACCTACCGCTCATTTAGAAACTGTTATAATGAAAATTCTTTTAAAAATGATGTTAAAGATATAAACCGGGATAATTTGTACTTAAACAATCACAATGTTGAGAATATGTGGAATATTTTCAAACGTAAATTCAAAGACATTTGTGATCTTTATGTACCGTATGCCACAGTAAAGAAACGTTATAGGGGATCACCCTGGATTACCAACAAATATCTATGTATCGCAAGAGATAGGAATTATTTTAAACGCAAATTTGATAAACACAGAACTACAGACTACTGGTAAAAGTTTAAAGAATTGAGAAATGGGACAAATGCACTAAACAATAAGTTAAAGAAACAATATAATAAGAATCTTTGCATTGAAAATGGTAATGATATGAAAAAATCCTGGAGAGTACTCAAAAAATTTACTCCCAACGAAAGATGCCAATTCTGATTATTAAATTCTTGTAAATGACCAAATTATAGTAGACAAAGGAAAAGTAGCAGAATTGTTTAATGAAATTTTCAATAATATTCAAAGCCAATTTACAGGAGCGAATGATTCTCATCTCAATATAAATGCATTGCACACATTACCGCAAACAGCACATGAATTCAAATTTACAGAGATCGAGAAATATTTTGTATTATAAGAACAACTCAAGCTTGATGTTTGAAAAGCAGTTGGTATTGATGATCTTCCCCCAAAGCTATTTAAAATAGCTGCCCCACATAATTATGTTAGAGTCTTATTGTTCTATTGTTCATTGTCAAAAGGATACGTTCCTCAGGAATTCAAAGTTGCCATTTAACCCCTATACATAAAGGTGAAAACAAAATGGAATTAACTAACTACCGACCTATTTCTATTCACCTCACAATTTCAAAGATATGGGAGAAGGCTGTACACAATCAGATATATTTTTTTACTTATTACACAGTAAAAACGCTGCTTAAAAAAGTGATGTTCACTTACAGTTGTACACCATCTTAAACAACAGTTGAACAAATTGTAAACAATGTTGCTCGAAACGAAAGTAATTTTGTTAAACATTCGCTGTTTAAAATTTAGTGACTGCTATATTTACTATACGAGAGCTTTTAGACAGTGTTGTTTACATATGACGTCATGTGTCTCGTGCCAGTAAAGTGCGCGTTGGCTAAAAGCTTTATTTCACATTGTTATGTTTAGAAACAGGTTCCTTGAAACTAACATGCAATTGAAATTAACATGCCACTTAGAAATGCAGTGCAGCTGATTAGGCACAGCTCATTGTTATTCATATTAGATGCATACACACAATGCAAGTGTATGCAAGGGTCTTCTGTTGACTACACAGATTGAAACATATGTAAAAGCACATGGATATTGGGTCTGGATTAAACTACCAAAGCAACCACACGTGTTTCTACAGGCTCCATTTTGTTTGTCTCTATACTTACATTTATTTAGCTTAATAGTTATTACTTTCCAACCCACAACACAACACACATCATTGCCGACCAAGCTACCGACGCGCTTCTAAGTGACTGGGGATTCAATGGCTTAATTGAAATCACTTTTCTATTAACCAATTTGAAGTTTTTAAATTATAGCGTAAGTTCACTGTTAAAATTTTCAGTATCTTTACGCAAATGTCAGAATATAGGTAGACTTAAAATCGTCGCGTCATGCTGTGCGGCACTGATCGCGCACTCGGTTATAACGTGTGCTAAATTCCTTGCCATAGAGATTGCATGCATCCCTATATAATGCAGTTTATACGTGCGTGCATGCGCGCTCATGCAAAATGGGCACTGTTTTGGCACTAATTCATGAATTGCAGAATTACTCTACCATATTGTTAGTCTTCATATACCTATAATATAGAGACCCAGAAGTAGTGGTGCACTTATTCAGAGTATCAAACCCAAATTATACGCCATTATACAACCCTTTTGTTGTAAACAACCCCCACTGAACAACAGCTCCTTTTTAAACAACTTTCTTTAAACAACCCAGTTGGTGTAAACAACCCCCACTGAACAACAGCTCCTTTTTAAACAACTTTCTTTAAACAACCCAGTTGGTGTAAACAACCCCCACTGAACAACAGCTCCTTTTTAAACAACTTTCTTTAAACAACCCAGTTGGTGTAAACAACCCCCACTGAACAACAGCTCCTTTTTAAACAACTTTCTTTAAACAACCCAGTTGGTGTAAACAACCCCCATTGAACAACAGCTCCTTTTTAAACAACTTTCTTTAAACAACCCAGTTGGTGTAAACAACTGAACAACAGCTCCTTTTTAAACAACTTTCTTTAAACAACCCAGTTGGTGTAAACAACCCCCATTGAACAACAGCTCTATTTTAAACAACCGTCTTTAAACAACACCAGTTGTTTAAATTGAGATTTTAAACAAGTTGTTCAAAATGTTGATCAACTAAGTGTTTAAACTTTAAACAACTCGAGATGCTTAACATTTTAAACAACTTTCAGATCAGGTCACCCGTTAATCAAGAGTTGTTTAAACTTTTAAACAACTTGTTCACAAAATTTTTAACTGTGTACATCCTTTGTTAAGTGGACGGCAATCAGGTTTAGACCCGGGCATCTAACTCTAACTTGCTTGACTGAAATAGTCGAAGTTCTACTTGACAATATGGACAAATGTCTGGTCACTGGAGCCATTTTTCATGACCTGAAAAAGGCGTTCGATGTTATACTACATCCATTGATTATTCAGGAAATTTTATTGTATGGTATTGGGGGAGTTGAACTTAAGTGGTTCGAATCCTATCTATGTAATAGGCAACAATGTGAATTCTTGCAAGGGACGAAGAGTAATTTTCTAACTGTGAAATCAGAAATTCACAAGGATCAATACTGGGGCCATTAATTGTTTGCCTCTATGTGAATGATATTTGTAACCTGCAACTCCATTCTAAGACAAAGATTATATACGGATGACGCGGCAGTGTTTCATCATGGAAAGGATTATACAGTTTGTGAATACAATCTCCGAAAAGACTTTCCAGTATCTTGAAATGGCTAAAATAAAATGGACTGTTTTTTAATGCAAATAAAACCAAAACAATACTTTTTGGTTCCAAAAGAGTAATTCAAAATAATAATATTTATATTGATTACAGTGACAATGTACTCGACTCAGTCGAAAGTATTAAATATCTAGGTGTAACACTAGACAAAAAACATGAGAGCTACATGTAAGAGAAGTTGTTTAGAAAGTATCGGGTACGATTGCCTACATTAGACTTATACGCCATTATATTTTCCGTAATAATCTGCTTACATTATACTATTTTCTTATTCTACCGCATTTAAACTGCTGTAATTCAGTACGGAGAAATACTTCTAAACAAAATCTAATAAAATTGCAAAATTTACAAAATAGATATGCACGATTAGTTTTTCGTGCCGAATATTTTACACCCCAAAATCTTTTAATGAGTAAATTGAAATGGCAATCAGTAGAGGAAAGAAAAAAATATCAGAAATGCATCTTGATTTTTAAAATCATACACGACCTATCACCACCAAATCTAAATATAAATCCATGTATAAGTAAAAGATCGGTATTATATTCTACTCGTTATGCTCTAAATAGTCCATTATTCATTACAAAATGTGAAACAATTTTTTAAATGAAAACCTTAGCGGTTTCAGGGGCGAAATTATACAATAAATTACCCTGTCATATTCAAAACTATAAGTCTCTGCAAAGTTTTTAAAAGAAAGTTCAAACTTTTCATTTTTTTTTGTAAACATCTTTCCACGTTAATTTGACCTTTATTAGTTACATTTCATTTAATTTTCTTAATTTTATAGTTGTATTTTCCCCTTATAATTGTTAATGTGTGTTTTTATGTTACCTATGTTTAATCTTTCTTTGTTTTCCCTTTCTCTTATCTACAGAGTGAGTCAGAAAAAATGTCCCACTGTTTAAAAGTTGTATTTTTTAAAGTATGAATATTTAATCATGGGTTTCATGATATGTCTCGATAGAGTTATCCTCCCAGTACATTAAGGTACCATTTTCATTGGAATCTCTGCATGCATGACTGAACATTAGGCAATCTTTACAAGACTGCCAGATCTCACTTGCGCGAAGTTGCTGGGTGAGGAATAAAATAGTGTTTTGGTGGTAGTTATTTTGCCTGACTGCTAAGAAAGCATAAATGCTTGTAATACTATGGTCACATTACCCAAAAGTAGCCTGCTCGGCGGCCGAGCGGCGAGTTTTTTAACCAAATCTGCCCGGCGGCTGCCCGGCCACCGAGCGGTGGCCGCCCAGGCACCGCTCGTTTTTAGGGCATCGCTCGGTCGCCGCTTAAGTTTTAGCGCGGAGTTAAAATTTGGGCGTTGCCTGCTCATTTTTCACTCGCCGCCCAAAATACGCTCGGTGTCCGGGCGGTCGCCGCCCGGGCATCGACCTAATCGCTGAGCGATGCTTAATTCCAGCAGCGACCGAGCAGGCTACTGATCGGTCGGTCTCTGCTCTGATTTGTGACCATAGCTTAAGCAGCCAGACGGCCGACGGCTTTAGGTCCTCCCCGAGGGTCCTGGTAACGAGGATTAATGCCCTACCAAAGGGCACTAGCGCATGGCCTTGGTTTCGAACCCAGGTCACCGGATTACAAGAACACTGCTCTACCGACTGAGCTATCGCGCCTCCTCAAGAAAGAACAAAGACAGCAAGGCAGACGAATATACACACACTTGCCGATACCTTGCGTTTGCCATAGTTTTTGTCAACAAGTTACGGGCGCCGCAGGGACGCCTTAAGGCGACCGTGCGTCATCACTTCAAAGGCCGTACGGCAGTCGCAGATTGTCTGTCTCTACAAATTCAAAATACGCCGTGCGGCTACCTTAACATATGTGACCGCTACCGTAACGTGATCGAAGGAATGCTGCGGCGGTCCTGTAATTGCTAGTGGCAGTAGATATTTTACACCGCACGGCCGCCGCAGCAAATGTGACCTAGGGATAAGTCACGAATCACTCTCCTTTTCATCACACAAACATTCTTTTCTATAGCATAAAGCTGTGTTTAAAGATAAAGTTGAGTTCTGGTCATGAGATTGCATTGTGAAAGAAACGTTGTGAAACGATCAAAAAAGGTTGATCATCTAGCATATAAGTATTGCTGTGTACTGCAAAGTTCTGGAATCATCAAAATGATAAGAAATTTGGCCCAATGTTGGTAAAGTTACAAGAACTGTACACAGTAAGATGTATATGGGACTACACGAACGTGTTGCATTAAATTCCGTCCCGATTTTTATGATGTTACAGGCCATATTTATAATATTAAGGCATTTGAAGAGCAATGCTTTTCAGGTAATATTTTTACTGTGATGTTCTTTCACACTTGCATATTATACAATAATAACACTCACAGATTATTGTTCACCTCTTCCCAGAACTCAACCTTCTCTTTAAGTCACTTATGATATTTTTAATTTAATTTTTTTCTATTCTCTTTTTCTTGTATGTTGTACACATTTAGTACATTGTATTGTTTCGAAATGTATCATGTATATGCTTATATTGGAACGGACAAAAAGTAAAATGGCAATGAAATCAAATCAGATACATGGTGGCCATTTTCATATGATTAAAATAAAAACATAAAATACTTACCATTTTACAGATCAATGTTCAAGGGCTTCCAAAAATGATCAAACAGCACGATGATAACCTAACGTCTTTCTCGGATAATAAAAATAACAAATCCGGAAGCGAAGAATAAAGTTGCTTGATTTACAGAGAGGCGGGAATTATTAACCGTAAGATTCGAATTGTAAGCTATAGCGATCGATCAACGGAGATCAATTGAAATCGGAAAAGACATGTGACTTGATATCTTCCTTCGACCAATTGTAAATGATAAATGATACGTTATTTTTCCTTTTTCGCGGGCGGTAAGCTCGTATGAGAACGGGATCGATATTAACAGACAGATTAAAAAAGGAAGAGTGGATCGAAATTATGGGATAGCATTAAAATATATATTTTTATACCATCCACCATTTGTGTTGTTGAAGTGCACGTTACGATAGAAACAAGCTGATTAATTTGATAGGTAATATACAAGGCAATCAGACTATTAATTTGATATCGATCCTTATCACATTAACCTTCACGTTAATGCTCCCGCTTTGGTAGAATAATGGATAATAATAATAATAATAGGCATTTGTATAGCGCCGTCTATCTAGACAATGCTATTCCGAGGCGCACAAGAAAAATAGAAAGAATGAGAAAGTTTGGACGAGAAAGTTTGGATGAGTGTCATAGTGCCAAGTACAGGTATTATTAAAAAAGATAATATTTCAGCTTGGATTTAAAGGTCTCTAAGGAAGTTATGATTCTCAAATTAAATGGTAAATTATTCCAAAGACAAGGTGCTGCAGATGAAAAAGCCCCTTCACCACAGGCTACTCGTGTCTTTGGGATCTTAAGAAGATGCTGGTGTGATGATCTTAGACTACATGTATGAGCTGGTGTATAAGGCATAACAAGGTTTTGTAAATAGTTTGGTGCTAATCCGTTTACAGCCTTCCATGTGAGGAGAAGGATTTTGAATTATATGCGCTTGCGGATTGGCAACCAGTGCAGTTTTTTGAGAACAGGAGAAATTTGATCATATTTAGATGTCCCTGATAAAACCCTGGCAGCTGCATTCTGAGCACGTTGAAGTTCGTCAAGATTGCGTGAAGTAATATTGAAAAGAAGAGCATTGCCAATATCTAATCGAGATAAAACAAATGCATGTATAAGCAAAGCAGCAGACTTTATATGGTCAATGACTTTTCGAATGCTACTAACATTATGGATGTTATAATAGTATACACTGATTGACAGATTTATTTCACGTGGGCATCCATGCACAGTTGATGTCAAATATAACACCGAGATTTCGAACTGATAGAGCAGCCCGAATCTGGGAGTTACCAATCTGTATATTACGGTCCTTGATCAAATGATGTTGCGACTTAGAAGTAACTATAAGCAACTCTGTTTTACTCTCATTTAATTTCAACCTATTTATGAGCATCCATGACGTCATATCTTCTACAGTAGCCTGTAGACGATGCCTGACATAAATTTCACTTGCAGGGTCGGATGGGTCGAAGGAAAAGTACAATAATCTGGCACCGTTTCGTTCCGAAGGTTGGTACTTTCAAAGGTTCGTTTATTCGAATTTTCAAAATGACTAAGGGTTCATTCTACTTTGAACCGAGGTTTGCAATTATTAAAATTAAAAGTTATCTCTTCGTTTCGGAAGAGAGAACCCTATATTTCATCTTTCGACTTATATCATCATTTGAAATGACGAGCATTCGGAATTATGAACTTCGGATTCAAGTGCGGAAGAAGAAAACATTCAGAAACGAAAATGGGCTATTCAATTCCCACGCCCACCCCTTCGGAGCAAAACACTTAGCTTTCGGAACAATGAACACACTGGTAAAAAAAAGGGTTAGGGTGTTCGTAATTATTCTTCCTCATACAAAGGACATACGAGTACCCCTGGCCGCTCCCAAACTGAAAAGACAAATAGCCAGTATGACATTGGTTGTCTTTGTGAAAGTTTTATTTACCATTTTGAAAGATGCAGTATCTACATTTAGCATAGTTTATTATCTCATCGCCATATACAGGAATGTTGACCCTAAAATGGACATCCTTTGCCATTTTAAAACAGCCATAGCTCTGTAATTTGTGGGTCAAATTCTTTGACTTTGACACATTTAGAACAGTTATTACGTGATATATCTTACAAGAAGGAGATGAAACTAGAGTAAACTTACATTGGGTGATACATAGATTGGTAAGAATCTGCGAGTTGTAAACGATATATTTTCCGTTTTTAATGAGAAAGATGCAGTAGCCAGCATAATTAACTATCTCATCGCCATATTTGAAAATAACGAAATAAATGATGCTCTCACCTGGAAAGATCAAAATTATTTCTTCTGGAACAATCAAAGAAATAGAGGAGTGTGCGAAGATAGCCACGAGATCCAAGATCCATCTCAAATATTGTTGTTGATATACTTTGCATATGTTTCTTATCAACCTACTCATTTGAATTAGACGCAGGTAGACTTGGTGCACTATAGAACTGATAAAGAAATTCACTGAACTTGATCGAGAGAAGCTGATTAATTGGTCACTTTTGGAAGGGTTTCTCTCCTCTCAGATGCAGGTACTTGCTGTTTAGTCTGTATTGGCCTTGAGTTTAAAGCTTTGAAGTGGCCATTAAAGAGTGGATCTGAACAAACTCAAGCTTTTGGGGGCAAAAATCTACACTGCAAAAATAGTACCAGTGAGAGCTGCGGGATGCAAAGGTGAATAAGATTCCCCTAATTTGGGATGAAATTTATTCACTGACTTGTGCATGTATAGTGCAGGTAATCGAACGCTTATCTATATGTAATTTAGTCACGGACTCGTGGTGTACTGTCATTTAGACATCAAATTCTACTTGAGACTGTAACGTTCATGCCCAGACGTTTCAATTATCGTCGTTATTATTTACCATTTCTTGCCATATTTGAAGTGGCATTTACAGTTCAAGCTTTGTAATATCAAGTAGATATTATATATGACCCGTGAAGTACTACAAAGATAGCTGCTAATAATGAGTATCATTTTACATATACCGAGTTGTATGACTCTAAAATAACGTTGTTCTTTGTAATATGTAGAATACAGTGGACACTTTCGTGTAATTGTATTGTTCGATCCCCGACACGGCACTAATGTCCTTTGGCAAGACGTTAATCTACATTTGCCACTCTCCACCCAGGTGTTCAATGGGTACCCGGTAGAATGCGAAACTTAAAGATAAAGACCAGTTATGTTCATGCGATTGCATTGTGAAAGAAACGTTGTGGAATCGATCAGAAAAGGTTGATCATCTAGCATCTAGCATCTGCAAGGTTCTGGAATCATCAAAATGATAAGAAATTTGGCCCATTCTTCGTAAAGTTACAAGCACTATACACAGAAAGATGTATATGGGACTATCCTATATCTCTCACAGTCCATGAGAGAAACAAATTTACCAAATATATGAATTAGTAGGCGGTTTCCCCGGCAAATATTTTATCATTATGTATTAGTCAAAACATATTCTTTCACATACTGGTCTTTACCTTGAATGTGGTTAGGGTACGTTTATGCTCAGTTTTGAAGGCAGAATGAGCGATTTGAAACGCTCATCGTAAACGCTCATCGTAATCGCATTTCTACGGTGTACTGTTTATGCTCACTTCTTTGGCTCCTCCAGGCAATTCTGGCTGGGTGGCCTTGCAGCTGGATTCGCAAACCTGCACTGCGCATGCTACGTAGACCCACTAGAGATCAGTGCGTTGACCCCATTTAAACGCGTTTATGCTTCCCCAAAATCGCTGATTTTGCAGAATCGACGATCGTAAACGCACCTTTTTGTGAGTTTACGATCGGCGATTATGATCGCCGTTTTTCGGTGAATCTACAAAAATGAGAAAGGACGCAACCGTGTTTTGAACTAAACGCATAACAGATGCCTCATTCTGGCCAGAAAAAGCTGAGCATAAACGTACCCTAAGATGAGCAAGTGTGCGTTTGTCAAAATGACGCCTGGCCGTAATGCTCCCAAGGGAGTGGAGAATCTGCATGCATTGTGTGCGGGTAAGACTGAATCCGATGACTAGGGTAATAATGTGTACTGCGCCTAGAAACAAAGTATTAGACGCATTATGAATGTAAGCTATTTTTAATATTATTTATATGTACTTTAAATATACCTACTCGCCTTAATTTTGTTTTTCTTGGCTATTAACATCGACACTTATATTTTATATGTGGTATGTGTTTAATTACGCTGCAACGGCTGGCTCAATGCGTTATTTTTGTTCAATGGTAATTGAGGAAGAAGAATGTAGTTTTTGAATCTTCAACCAAAAATCACAAAATGTATCATTTTATCAACATCATAGAAAGTGAAGTTTAGGTGGTATATACAACGATGTCTGCCTTGATGATATGTAAACGAGGGGACACCATTATTTGAGTATTTACTTAATTCAAGTTTTTTGGTACAATCAATTATTGCTTGTACCTATTTTATTTATTTGCCCAAAAATGTAAGAATACCTAAGTAAATAAATTGGTTTACCGAATTTTGGGTGCCACACATCTGCCCTATTGTTACATGTTTTGTTTGCAAGATTTTGTATTTCTATAAAATACTTTGCTCTTTTATGTGATTATATAGATTCATGTTAGTCAAAGCGTGCATTATTTACATTAACCTCTTATGTATGATAACAATTAAGTTGCAAAAAACAGTTTGATAACCTCTACTGTAAAATAATATGATTATTGACTTCTCTTTTTGTGTCAATCGGGTGTGCGGAAAAGGTGCGTGTCGAGGTGAGGGGTGAGTGACAGTGTGTGAGTTCGTGCTTATGTGCGTGTGGGGTTCGTGTATGGGGTTCGTGTATGTGTGGGCGTTCGTGCGTGTGCGTGTGCGTGTGTGACAATAATTAAACATTGACGCTGTTTTCACGAAATGACGGTAGTGAAAAAAAATGCATTCACTTTGCGTGACGATTTTCTACAATGACTGTCTACGTCACAGTCCAAACCAGAAATATGTGCCTTGAACGTAGCAGACGACACTTGATTGTGATTAAATAATTTGAGAAGGCATCACTTCATGTGAATTTTCTTGAATATTAACCCCAAAAAACTTATTCATATCATTAAACTCGTCACACATGCGTTATAATGGCAATATATAGCTGGTGATCTATTTTAACGAAGCTGAGGTTTCCAATTAAAAGGAATTTGATGTGATTTTCGTTTTAAAAAAATAAAAAAATAAAATTAATGATTGGTTTTGTACAAGTCAGTAAGCTAACACGTTATGGTGTGGGACTTCGCCAATAGGAGGCGCTGTCTAGTGAGACTAATCGTAGGTATAAAGCTTCTTTCATCTGTTCTTTCCGTTCATGGTAGAAAATACTAATTACCCTTTCCCAATGCTGGGTTGTATATAACGTGATAAAAGAAGTTCTTTAATTTCATTTTTATATCCGCACATTATCTCAGTCTATATATACATCACGTCTATTCAAATTCTCTCAATCATTTATACCACTTAATCTTGTGTAAAAGAAATTTAAAAAAATAAAATGTCTCTCCCGTTATCATCTTCTTCCAATCTGTTTACAATCTTTTTTTCTTCCATTCAAATCCATTTACCTTTTTAAATTTCTATGTCTTAAAAATCTCTTACTTTAATATCTTCTCACATTCTCTCACTCTTTTGTTTTCCTCTCTTTTAAATCATCTCACTCCCTTTCATTCACAAATTCTCTCTCTTTTAAATGATCTCACTCCCTTTCATTCACAGATTCTCTTCCTTTATAACCTTCTCATATTGTTGCAATCTTGATCTGAGTCTTCCTTTCAAATTATATCACTATTATACATCTCTTTCATGACAAATTTCTTTCATTTTAAATCAATATCTCCTCACATTCTTTCACTCTTTATCTCTTCCTTTCGAGTTCTCTTTCTAAATTATACATTTCTTTGTTTACAACTTCTCTCAATTTCTCCTCTCCACTCTTTCTTATGTACCGTGTATCTCTCTTCTTCTTACTCAAACAAACACAATTGACAGGATAGTAACTGAAAGTAGATTATTGCACGTCAAACAAACATTTATTCACTAATACTACTATTTCAATGACTTTAGATAATAAATCATCCTGTAAAATGGGCAACACCATTGTTTCAAGATTAACTTTAACATCAGCTTTACTTACGGCAAATATTACCATTAGTTTGAAAAATAACAGTTATAGTCCTAGCAATAGTCATGATAATAATACAAATAATAATGATAATAATGATAAAAATAATAAAATCAACAACACTCGTACGATTAATATTATTATCAAAATATAAAGCGCCCATCAAATTGTTTCTTGTTGTTTTAATATCGTTTAACCTGCTCTTTTAAAAACCTATGGCAGTTCTGAAATTGCAAAAACACTGTTCATTACAATTGCCCATTCACGAACTAAAATATAACCTCGTATCCTCACCATCGACAATATTTCCACAATGCATTATTTTATGATAAAGATGGCATTAATCTTGCCTTCATTATTAATAAAGCTCGATAAAATAATCTTCTCATTCGCTTTAAAAATATGTGTGTCTTTTAGGTCATGATCGGTCATGTTCGTGTTTGATACTAACGGTCTTACTCTTTCACACAAATCTGGCATAAGTGGATGTTGACGTGGCATTTCAGAAACAATGTTGCTCAGTGAAGCGTGTACAGATTAATGTAATCAATGTATCATTGGAAAGCATATTACTTCTTTTCTATGGAAGCAAGGCATCTTAAGCAGGGCTCCCACTTAGCCGAGTTGGAACCTCGAGTTGTGACGAGCTTGCGTGATCTTATGGCAAGCCGTTTTATTATTAATTGATATCAATAAATCAATTCTTGTTATCAAGAAATAAATTTATGTTGCAAAGCAATGGTAATTCTTAATATCAAGAATTCGATTTCGTGATATTAAGAATTGAATTCTTGATATCAAGAAATATGTTTTAATGATAAAACGGTTTGCCATTAGATCGCGCCAGCTCGCCACAACTCGAGGTTCCAACTCGGCTAAGTGGGAGCCCTGCTTTATGATACACCTCATTGATATTCATATGATCTATTTGTTTCGAGTTTCATCTTTTCTGGGATACAGCGTATAGTTAATAATTTATAAACAAGCGTCTTACTTGAGATTTTGACACCAAAACCATATTTGTTTTACCTTATGGCCCGGTCACACATAGACGACGCACGGCCGGCGCGTTTAAAATCGAGAAAAATCCATTCGTCGTCATTCGCTGTGTGCGTCGGGATTTTTTGTATGATCGAATCTCTTTGGTCCAGCGTTGGTCCAGCGCCCTCTAGGAACGAGTAACGAATGATGACGCACACTTAGCGAACACACACACGCACACTTAGCGAACGATAGCATACGTTTTATGCTGCGCAAAGATTCAATCAGTTTAATCTTGGCCATCACAAGAAGTGGGTTATTGATGTAGAAAAATGCTCATGTACCCTTTACAACTCTTTTCATGTATGTTATTACCAAAGAAGAAAAAAAAGCCAGTCAGTCACTCAATAGTGTCTGACAGTGAAGTCTAGCAAGAAAACTGGTTTCCTTGCATAATTTGAATATGAGAACACTGCTAACGTTTACATTTCACAGATAGGACATACATGACATATTAATAATTCCTGCAAAGTTCCACAGAATTTGAGGTTGGCTGCAAAAGGGACATAGTACCTTTAACGGCACGATCCAGTAAATTAAAACAGTAAAATGGCTCTTATTTTTAAATTACTCATTAAATAAAACCCAAAACTTCAGTGATATCAGACAAAATATGTTACATTTTACTAATACCTAAAAAAGATGTATAAACATTGTGAAAGTGTAGCATATTACGATAAAAAGACATCGATGTAGCGAAGATGACGTCATTAGAACTTGTTTGTGTGCGCTTGCAACAGGGAATTCAAGGTCCTAATGTCCTTTGGCAAGACATTGATCTACATTTGCCACTCTCCACCCAGGTGTTAAAATGGGTACCCAGTAGGATGCGAAAGCTAATGTGGTTTGATTAGCAAGTGGCGCTTGTAAAATGGCGACTGGCTGGAATGCTCCCCAGGGAGTGGAGAATGTGCATACCTTGTGTGCGGGTAAGCCTGAATCCGATGACCGGGGTAATAATAATATGTTGTAAAGCGCTGTGATACACATGTATGTCTGTAAGAGCGCTATATAAATGCCAATATTATTATTATTATTAAGGTCAAAAGGTCAATTCAGACGCTGATAAGTTATTGGTCAAGCCTCTTTGTTTCCTTTATTCCGACAAAAGTATACGATCAATTAAAACAAGTTTAATACCAGAAGAAAGCTAACGATTAGTATTTTCTTTAACTGCTTGCCCCAAAGTCGTTTGACCACAGTGAAATGAGTGAGAGCTTGCGAGAGCGGCCAAAGTGTGATGGAAACTCGCTATTTGCTCTTCTCCAACGCAAAAAGAGACGACATTGTGCCGGATAAATATATTTTTTCCTGACAAAAGTACAGAAAATTTGCATATGGTCTTTTTATATTATACTTTATGAAATGTTACCCGAGTGACTCCCGGCCCCCCCCCCCCCCCCCCCCCAGTGCCGGAAAGAAACGCACATTTTAGAAAACTTCACTTTTCCATGAAAAAAAATGTTTATTTGTTCTATGCACGCAAGTCAGATTGAGTGGATGATACAACGTTTCCATATGGTCGATTCGACAACTTATATTCGTTATTTTCCCACTTAAAGACATTTTCGAGCCCTCCCCTCCCCCTTTTTTTTAAGGGCAGTTCTAAACTAGTATTGTCTTTCAAATGCCGTTGGAATTTAACCTTTTCACCTTTAATATTGGCCTGCAAATGTGACATAGTACCTTTAAAGGAAAAAGCAACATAAAAACACAATGATAGTACAACAATATATATATACATATATATATATATTGTTTATGTACAGTACGATCCTATTCCCAAATCCAACCTTGTGGGAGACAGTGAGCATGGGATAACAATAAGTAAAGCTTTTTACAATACTAAATTTCAGCGAGATTAATAATGTAAAAAAAATACCAAAAATAAAAGAATAAAAAGGAAAAGAAGAAAACCAATCAATAATCTACTAATCTCATATTTGTTCGTATCTCTATATATTGCAAAGTCAACATATATTAATAGTGTAAAGATTAGCAGCAATGCAAATGAAAAAAGTTAGAAATTATGAGGTCAAACAACAAGACTTGAACTTTTACTTATACATGTAAATCATTATTATTATTATATAATCTGAAACAAAGTTACCCAATCCCGTTAATGAACTAATTCATACCGGGTATCCATTTACTTCACCTGGGTCAGTGGCAAAATAATGTAAAACTAATGTCTTGCCAAAGGACACTTGTGCTGTGACAGGGATTCGAACCCCGTACCTTGTGATTCAAGTCTGGAGGCCTAGCCAACAAACCACAACACCTCAACGATGTGTTTATACTCTACTAGCAATATTAGAAAATACTCCTACTTTTCAAAATGTAATAGCAATTAAAAAAAATTATAATAATGATAAGGATAATTATATTATTGATAATAATAATAATAAAATGATAATAACAATAATATATAATAACAGAGTAATGAATTATAACAATGATAATAATAGTCCACTCCAAATTTTATTAAATCGAAACGGAAATTCTTCTTGCCCAATTGATCGTGAGCCCGGCAGCCACTGAGCAGCGCCAGATCGACGTTGCTCTATCCCTTATTGTTGAACGCTTAACAAGGTAGCAACAACTCACATCTTTTAACGGCTTTTGGTATGACGCGGCCGGGGTTCGAACCCACGACCTCCCGGTTGTGAGGCGGACGCTCTACTGACTGAGCCAACACTCCGGTATTAATAAGCATGATGAGGATGATAATAATACTTATGAATAATGATAATATTATTATGATAATAGTAATAATATTAATGATGATATTAATTAAACAACATAGTTTTAAAACATAACACCCTTAAAATGTAGTAGAAGTCTACATGCTGTAAAACTTCCGTTTATTCAGGTATGCCAAGAATTTCATATCTCATGCCCTGGTGCCAAATCCACGTGAGTGGGTGTATTCTGACGTATCGAGCAGTGATTGGTCGAGGGAACAGTATGGTCTCGGGAGTGCTGCGATCGTAGTTTGCTGCGTAGATCTGAAGATTAAGAGGAAGAAATTATCATTTTAAGGACGTTGTATGAATTTTTCAGTTCAATTAAAAAAAAAAAATATAACACAATATCTTTCGCGGCATAAGTTCAATTGCAAATGTGAACTCACAAAGTAAAATAAAATTAGAAATACAAATACATGAGTTGTTATATAGAATACACTTGATATAATTGGGTAAAAACGATGCCAATGTAAGCTTGGTATAAGTATCGGATATGATGACATTTACATGTACGACGGAATACTTGCGAATAGTCACAACGTCTCCAAGGGGAGGGGTGGCCTCTTTTACCAAAATATCAACTTTATCGTTGACTTTCTGAATTGCGAAATGATCAAGCAAATTCGATTCTGACATTTATCAATCTGATGCAGTTTTGCCTCGAAACACATTAGATAAAACAAAACAATAGATGTTTTTCCAATAAAACAATCTCGCTGCCCGAATAGGCAACAACAGTGTAAAATTATTAGCAAGATCGTTGAATAAGTGTTTTTGTATACAGGGAGGGTAGGGGGTGGTGGCATATAAGATTCAAAACAACACCAGCAATAAAAGCTGCTTGTGAATTGTTACAATTCTACTTAGGCTGTTAATTATCAACCATCATTCATTTTTAAATGTCGCATCTACAAACTTTAACAAGTAAGCTGCCATTGCCATGTTTAAAGAAAAATTTAAGGTTTTCAGTTACAAACAATTCTACAAAAAAAATTCACAAACAAATTGCGGCTACGACACTAAAGGCCAAAGGCCCACGGGTGAAACATTAAAAGTCTGATTTCGACCTTCTCCTCTGCATTTTTTCGGTTAATTTTTTAAAAATCTTATCTCCACTTCCTTTCCTTGTATCTTTCTTCAATCTCTTTCTCTAAAGTTCTTCTCGAGCTTTCCTTTTGTATTTGTATTTCTTTAAATGTTTCTTTCACCTTCTCCTCATGTCTGTTCAAATGTTTGTTTTCGCTTTTCTTTTCTTTTCTTATCCAGATATTAAACTTATCTTCTTCAACATTTTTTATAATATTGCACTTGTGTTTATTAGAAGCTGGTTATTTTATGGGCTTTCCTATCACTGTTGTAGTGTATTTTCAATTGCGCCATCATTCGGTGAAGGCGTTCCTATACGCAAGCATCAACAACAACAAAATCACCTGCGCGTCATCAGTTTATGATGCCTTATGGGATATGGCTGTTTAGGAACTTTTGGTCTCGTGGATGCCATTCCACTGAGATGTCCTGAAAATTTAATATCATTTATACAGTCAGACATAATTTTGGAAAACCGAGCACAGGTAAATATGCCGAGAACGGCGTATAATGCACGATGAATATAGACTCTTTAAAGTTCAATGCGAGGCAGTCTGTACGAAAGGCATGGGGAAATCTTGCTAAGTTAACATGCACTTTATTTGTGCTTTAAGAAAAATGCTGTTGGTTATTAGTCCTTTAACGATTCGTCATATAATAAAATTTTATTTTAATGACCAACGCTTCGGAATAGACATATCCACAGCATAATTCTCTAGGGATTTGGTATCTTTGCCTAAGATTTCCAAAAAGAATCCTGGATTTAGCTCATGCTGCAATCATAGTTATAAGCCTTTATGTCAGTCAGGAATCCCATGACTTTTATAAGCCAATCGCCTGTCTGATTTTCATGATATTTATGATTGGAATTAGAAATGTCAACAACTGTTTGCCAAACAGCTGTGAACAAAAGTATTGGGGAAAATGAGTATGTTAAAACCGGTCACTCAAAGATTTTTACTTTTTTGACGCACTATATCTATATGATCATTTTGAATCGCTATTTTTTTTTTAGGGCTTCACTATTACACCATATCACAGACACTGATAACACGTAGGGCCATGCATCTCAGATTTGTAAAACTGGAAACATTGTTAAACAACGCCTTTAATATACATCAACAACAGGTCGACGGTGCAATATTTCCCGATCCCTTTTGCACACACAGTCTCGCACTGAACGATAAGGGCTATATACTGTACATAGTCTAAATGACATGTGCTCAGTTCTCCCAAGTTGGGTCTGAAATACATAATTCTAGTACTCACTTTTTGTTCACCACATTGTGGTCCCAAAGCATAAGGCCATGTCACGTCATCCAGCGAATAGGATACCTTGACAGAAGTAATCCATTGTTCCCACCCCCATCTGCCTTGTACGATAACACCAGTGACGGTAGAGGTCTTTCCAAGATCTATCTGACTCATCAATGCATTAATAGAAATAGGACTTAGCAAAAAGTTAAACTGATAAATAAATAAATATATATGCATATTATGAAATAACTTTGACAACGCAAAAAATTGGCAACTCTGTTGGAAATAAATACACATTTGTAATTAATGCAGGCGCGTAGCTCTATCAAAGTTTCCCATTGCTGTCCTTCCTTTTGTGATAGATTTAGAACAACAATGCTGCTTAACAACTAGACCAAGAGGACGGGCAAGTAGTTTCGGCGAAAGAAAATTACATTGCCTGACAGTTTGTCGAATGTTAAATCTTTATTGATCCTTTGTCGGGTGGGTGGAAAGCAGATGAGTTAAACGATGATAAGCCACGTACCTCAGTTGGATCCTAGCTTCGAGATTGAATACGTGCCAAGTCGTAATATATATTTATAATATACATATACATATACATGTGTGTGCGTGTATGTATGTGTGGGTGTGTATGTGCGCGTGTGTGTGTTGTGTATGACATGACGACGAAAACAAATTTGAAGAAAAAGAGGTTTCATGCTCTAAATCCCATGGTTTATATTAGTTCGCAACTTTCGCAATTTTGAAATTCCATATATACATCTTTATTAAGTGATCCGGATAAAAAAAAAAGAGTAGAAAAATTCTTTAAAGCCCCACTGTCCTACTTGTAGCTACTTGCTCCCTCTATATAGAAAACTTCCCAAATCGGAGCCTGTTGGTCCCCCATGATACCCTTTTGCTTATGTTAGTTGAGAGCTGAGTTAATGAGATAGCCACCTGTCAGTGACCTCGCTGTGTGGTCTTATCCCTTCTGACCCAGTAGTATTAACGGTCTTTAAATATACGATATCCCATTTGCAGGTCAAAAAATGAAAAGGTTAAATTCCATTTGAAAGACAATACTTATTTAGAACTTCCCTCAAAACGAAAGAGTTTGAAAATGGCTTTTTGTGGGTAAATAACGATCATTAGTTGTCGAATTGACATAAGTGATTGCTACTTCTTCTTCTTGATTTGATTTTGTTTGGCAATCAGTCACAGTTGACTATTTTTGCCACACACTATTTTATGAATTATTTATATATATATATACATATGTACAATTTCATGTCATAAATGACTTTTTTAGGAGTCTTTCTCTTTCCATCCCCTTTCCTTCTGCTTATTATATATATATATTTATTTTTTTTTGGAGAAAATTCAATAAATTAATAATTTTGGAAAGAGACGGCCTAGCAAGTTGTAATCACCTTACTAATAGTCTGATTTTCAGACCCTTATACCGAATGGTCGTACGTGTTGTGCTGCACAAAGATTTAATCAGTTTAATTTTGGCCAATGCAAGTAGTGGGTTATTGATGTAGACAAATGCTCATGTACCTGTTACAGCTCATTTTATGTATGTTATTACCAAATTAAAAAAGATGACAATTAGTCACCAATAGTGTCTGACAGTGCAGTCCAGAAAGTAAACGGGTTTCCTTGAATAAATTGAATACTAGGACACAGCTAACGTTTAAATTTCACAGATAGGACATACTTATTTAAACAAATTTATAATTCCTGCAAAGCTATATACATTTCATGTTGGCTGCAAAAGGGACATAATATCTGTAATAGAGGGTTTCCAACTGTTCAAGGCAATGCGATTTTTTTAATTAGAAGTAGGTAGATAATTACCAAGTAAATACTTGCTTTCAAAGCAGTAGGGCGAGGTAATATAAATCATCAATGATTAATACCATCTTTAGGGTTCGAGTGAGGGTTTCATTTGGACTTTACGTTACCGTTAATATTGGAGTTAGATAGTGCTAGAATTTACAAAGAACGGCATTTATGATGAATTTGCTTTCCAGGGGGATCACTATTATAATTTGTGTTATCGGACTCACCTTGACCCATTTATCCGTGTCACTATCCTTGGCAAGCCATGCTGTCTTTTCGTGTACAGCAACTCCGCCGTTCAATCTTCCATCTGATGCAGTGTGAAGATAATCAAAATCGGACGAGGAGGTGAGACTGGAGTCTGGGATTCGTCCATCTTCCACTCCCATTCCTTCCCCTCGGATAGGACATGAACAGCTAACCTCTTCCTGGTTCATCGCAGCTGAAGACAACAAACGTACAGACAAACGTTGTCAGTGTATAAAAGAGATCTATTAGGTCTTTTTTGTTTAGAAGTTAGTTGCTTATAGAGTTTTTCAGAAAACCAAAACTTTTTGAACTCATTTAAGTTCCACTATTGCAAACACACTACAGGCGTGCATAATAGCAAACTGGAAATGAACACAAGTGAACTTTTAGAATACCACCTCTTAACAACAGAACGAACAAGAAAATACGAATGGCCCCAAGTAGACCGTGGGCCGAGCGCGATTTTAGGGCTTAGTTTTCTTTTTTTGGACTGACTTTGTGGTACATAGTTTTTGGTAACCAGAAATTAGGATAAAAATACACAAGTCCCAAATCAGCTTATTCCTGCGAATGAATTCTTGTCGTTCGTATAAAACATAAGTTTCATTGACAAGTTATTTAAGAGAAATGTGCGTGAACGAGACCGCCAACTCTCCGTTCGTACACGTGTATAAACCATCGAAATCCAAGTAAGTAGAAGGATTTTCCGAGACCGCTGAATTGCACCGCCGTGCGCCATCTTGGATAGAACGAGCGTTGTGAAAGCGTACTGCGACTACGTGCTATGTGTATGCTCAACTTTCGTCTGCAAAATGCCATATTGTGCAGCTTTCAACTGCACCAATCGCCTTAAAAGAGGCTCTGGAATAACCTTTCATAGTTAAGTGATCACTTCTTTAAAAACATGGCAAAAATAAACAGTTTTGCATGATAATCCGAACGCATGAAGCCACAGACTAAAGCGTGTATTTGTACATCGGTCCCATCTATTCATTTCCATGTTTGTGAACTGTTTTCGCTCGAGTTCAATGACATCGGCTATGAACTATCAAAAATATTGAATTCCACAGAGCTGCAAAGTATTATAAACCGATAATATCGAATACATGATATCCAGAGAATACTGTACTGTTTTTTTTTTTGGGGGGGGGGATCATTGGGGCATAAGCAGGTCACTTTCTTTGTTTGACTTGGTGAAACTTGGTTCAAGTTACTTTGAAGATTAACTTGAACTTATGAACATGTTGCATCGCGGCGCTGGTATTAATAGTGACACAATTTCCCGTGAGTCGTCAGACTTTCAAGCATTATTGTAAGAAATTTACTGGAATTTACTCAAAATTTACACCTTAATTTTGGACATTTAGCCTAAATTGTTGTAAAACACAAGAAATTTTACTCATCAAAGTTGGTCATTGTGAAAGTTACGACCTGTCAGTCATGGCAGTTAAAGAAGCTACCTGCATGAACCTTCCTACATCCTCTAAAACTTACTCCTCAGATGAATATGTGTAGATTATGTAGTGATTTCATATGGCCTAGTAAAGCACAGCACTTGAAATACAAATCAAGACAAAAAAAAACACAAGGCAATATTTTGCGAAGCTCCCATTATTCTGGTACATGTATATCTTTAAAGACTTATACATTTTGAAATATTTGTAGTTGCAATGGTTGTATCCATGTTTACCAACTGAAAGAGCTTGAGCTAAATGAAAGTTGCAACTTTCATCTAGAGTAAAAATCTGTTTTAAAAGTTTTCACTGAAATCAGATGAATCCATATTACATTGCTTCATGAACAAACCAAAGAGAGGGAAATACTGATTCATATGTATTATATCTTGTTGATGTCTAGTTTTTTAATGAAGTATGTTCAAGTTTTGATTGCTAAAAGGGAGAAAATCTTGCCTTTTGTACATTGTAGTCAGTCAAATGCAATGTACATGTGAATATTTCTCTGTGTGTTAAAATGAATAAGAAATGTGCCGGTATAAACATAATGTGCCATGATTGCTTGCTTGAGGAACGTTTTTTCCACACCATTGAGGATTTTTTTTCCTTCATATCCACCATTGCAATAGTTCATGGATGTTTTGATATGTACTGTAAACATTCATGTAATACATAGCGCAATGCCAAGGTTAAAAAAAAACTTAATAAAGATGAAAGTATTCACAATTATGTGGAAAGACATGTGAATAGTTGCCACAATGTGTCATTACTTAACACTTCTTAGACAAATCTTTAATATGCCTATATGGGATGAAAATAATATCTGGCAGCTAAATGGTAGCCTCCCAAGGGAAAGAAAAGAAATAATATTAATATTCAGTGGGCCTACTTCTGCAGTGCCAAGAATCAAAGGGATAGAGAAAGAGAGAGGGGAGAGAGACAAAAAGAGAGAGGGGGAGAGTGAAAGAAAAAGGGGAGAGAAAAAGAGAAGGGGATAGAGAGAAAGAGAGAAAGAAAGGGAGAGTGAAAGAAAAAGAGAGGGAGAGAGAGAAGGGGATAGAGAGAAAGAGAGAGGGACTAGAGAAAGGGGTAGAGAGAAAGAAGGGGAGAGGGGGAGTGTGAAAGAAAAAGAGAGGGAGGGAGAGAAGGGGATAGAGAGAGGGGGAGTGGGAAGAGAAACACAAAGACTGAGAATTTACGAGTGTGTGTAAAGAGAAAGTGGGAGTGATTTATATAGATAGAGCCTAAATAATTTGATATATTCTTTCTATCACAGAAAGAGACAAAACTAGCCTAATACCACAAATGATATTTAACAGTCTAGCTCTTTTAGTCTTTATGAAAACCCCTAAAATTTCAACTCCCCTACTGTCCAAGCTGCCGCTCTTATTCCAATATTCAAGTCATCAAACATCTGTATGGGACTTGGAAAAGGGCATAAACAATATATGTAAAGATATTTTTTAACAAAAATAACAATAAAACCCTGGTTTCTGGACGTCCCTTCCTCCAATTGCAATAGGAGCTTGTACACAATACGTATGCGCAGGCGATTTCTTGTACTACGCAAAATGGCGGCGGGCGCACTCGAGCGGTGCCATTGCGCTGCGTGAAACGTGAACGGACACAATCCTTCTACTTGGTTTGAGTTCGTTGGTATAAACTCACCGTGCGACGAGAGTGAAACAGCACATTCTCCGTCTCCGTCGTACGAAGAAATTATGTAATCCATTCGAATATTTCACAAAGCCAATCACATTTGCTGATGTGAATAATATGATTTTGCAAATATGAACTGCGAAAACTAATGAAAACCTCGTCAGGGTGAAAATATTTCGAAAATAAGCGGTCATAGCTACCATGAAACAGACGAGAAATAGCGCGTTGCCAATTTGATATTATTGTAAGGATCGTATGCAATTCTCTTGAATGTACACTGATCTGTGAAGAGATCAGTGGCTCCGTACTGACAAGACTCGAGTAAGTTTTGTGTAATTAAAACTTTTGATGAAAACATTTCTTGTATTAGCAATGCAATGGTAGTTTGAGAATAGGCCTACAGAATTAGAGTCCCTAAATATTCATTGTAATTATAAAAAAAGATATATGTCTTTTTGTATTTCCAGTCCTGTAGTAGTTTTTACATGTTTTCAAATGTTTGATTTTTTTTTTTTTTTTTTTTTTTTTTTGGGGGGGGGGGGGGGACACCCTTAATAAGGTATACAGGATGTGGGTGACTTTTCTTTCCTGGAGGAAGACAAATGACAATGTTTATTCAAAATTACACTGCATTCACTGGCTTAAAAATTGATAACAAATACATGCTGAGGTATTATATGTGAAGTGTACAGAATGATGATGTATAATTTTATGTCGTCTGGATTTTGAAATCACGTGATGTTATTATAGTTCGTTTTGTTATGTTTTGATGAACGGAATGCCCATCTACATGAATGTGTGAAGAACCATTTACTGGATGAGAATGTGAAATGGAAGATAAATGTCAGTATGCAAAAGCTTCCACTTAACCCAAAATATATAAATATACTTGTATATATGAGACATTCATTTGAAGAAAAAAAATCCTCCTCCAAAGGGGATGGGCCGGGAAAATTCATTAAACACCTGAAAAGGCCAAGGACCTTTTATGTCGGGCTTATCCTTGATGTTTTCGGCTTGCTCGTCAGTGAATTTCTTCGATGCCTCTCCCCCCCCCCCCTTGGATCCACAGCTGCCAAATGATAAATTTATTGAAGTGTATATTCATTGAAGTGTTTCGGAAGTGATCCATATACCATTTCAGGAAAGTAAAAAGAAAAACAAAATGAGTAGAACTAAAACGTTTTTTGGTGACATGTGACAATTTATTTCTTCAATCATTTATTCATGTTCATCTTTAATAAATTCATTGGTTTCATTTCCTTTATAAAATATTTTATTTTTGGTTAACAAATTATGCCATGGGGTGGGGGTACTGACATTTTGGTTCCGACTGGGGTGTGCCGCTAACAACTGACACCTTGTCACCATTTGTTCAGTCAAAAATGTCATAAGTCCTGACAAAATGTATAAGGCCGACAACTAACCCGTACCTATATTTAATGGTCATTTAGGCAGAACGGGGGCCATTATTTAAAAGTTTTTTTTTGTATACTCCAGCGAAAAAATGAGCTAAAATATCCGATCTGAATTAGGCCTACAAAACCTTAACCCTTGTCAAGTGATTTTTTGTGAAAAAATCACGCATTCCGGCGGCACATGGTTCCCGTCCCGGATCCCCGTAAACCTTTATATATATATTTATTTATATTCATTTATTTTTGGTTAAGTGGAAGCCTAAACCTTCACATACCGACATTTATCTTTCATTTCACATTCTCATCCAGTAAATGGTTCTTAGCACATACATGTAGATGGGCATTCAGTTCATCAAAACATAACAAAACTAACAGAAAATTATGCTCTTAAATCTGTGTATTTTACTTATTA
This sequence comes from Strongylocentrotus purpuratus, assembly GCF_000002235.5. Taxonomy (NCBI): domain Eukaryota; kingdom Metazoa; phylum Echinodermata; class Echinoidea; order Camarodonta; family Strongylocentrotidae; genus Strongylocentrotus; species Strongylocentrotus purpuratus. The sequence goes on from NW_022145598.1 coordinate 29,018,125, forward strand.
AACAATATTATTGAGTGTTTCTTGTTAGTATCGGCTTCTGGTAATCAGATCTGGCAGGAAGAGGGGAAAAAACATGGAAAAGGATATAAAACCTTGTCACCATTTGTTTAGTCAAAAATGTATAAGTCCTGACAAATAAAATTTCTGTAAACCAAACATGTATGAAAACATTCTGTATAACTATAATAACATCACATGATTTCAAAATCCAGACGACATAAAATTATACAGTATCATTCTGTACACTTCACATATATACCTCAGCATGTATCTGTTATCAATTTTTAAGCCAGTGAATGCAGTGTAATTTTGAATAAACATTGTCATATTTCTTCCTCCAGGAAAGAAAAGTCACCCACATCCCGTAAACCTTATTAAGCGTGTCCCCCTCCCCCCCCCCAAAAAAAAAACATCTAAAACTTCTAAAAAAATTCAAACATTTGAAAACATGTAAAAACTACTACAGGGCTGGAAATAAAAAAGACATATATCTTTTTTTTATAATTACAATGAATATTTAGGGAATCTAATTCTGTAGGCCTATTCTTAAACTACCATTGCATCGCTTATACAAGAATTTTTTTCATCAAAAGTTTTAATTACACAAAACTTACTCGAGGCTTGTCAGTACGGAGCCACTGATCTCTTCACAGATCAGTGTACATTCAAGAGAATTGCATACGATCCTTACAATAATATCAAATTGGCAACGCGCTATTTCTCGTCTGTTTCATGGTAGCTATGACCCCTCATTTTCGAAATATTTTCACCCTGACGAGGTTTTCATTAGTTTTCGCAGTTCATATTTGCAAAATCATATTATTTACATCAGCAAATGTGATTGGCTTTGGGAAATATTCAAATGGATTACATAATTTCTTCGTACGACGGAGACGGAGAATGTGCTGTTTCACTCTCGTCGCACGGTGAGTTTATACACGTGTACGAAAGGAGAGTTGGCGGTCTCGTTCACGCACATTTCTCTTAAATAACTTGTCAATTAAACTTATGTTTTATACAAACGACAAGGATTCATTCGCAGGAATAAGCTGATTTGGGATTTGTGTATTTTTATCTTTTTATTAACATTATCTAAATCTTGTACCGGAATCTATGCAACGAACTGGAAAGAAAATCGCGCTCGGCCCACGGTCTAAAGTTTTGAGTCGTTTTGAAGTCGATTTGACGATTAGCCTAGGTATTAGCGTCGTCAGTGCCGTTCTTGCTAATCGAATCCTCAATTTTCGCATCTCAAGCCGATTATTTAAACCGCTCTATTACATCACCTACATGGATACTAAGTGACATAGTGTGGTGGGATAAGCCCCCGGACAGAAAATGTCAGGGGCCGCAGTTCGATTCCCTGCCCGACACAAGTGTCTTATTAGCAAAACATTAATCTATACATTCCCAGGTGTGAATGGGTACCTGATCTTTTTTTCAGCGTTAGTTACTTTGGTGTATCAGCTCAGCTATACCAAGGGTAATAATAGCTAGCGCCGTGAGTGTCACAGCGTTACGTGACGGATAGGAGCGCTTTAAAAAAGTGGTACGTCCTTGTTTAAGTGGCCCAAACATGTGGATCAATGTTTGCAGCACTTTATAACTGCAAGGAAAGGCGCTTCATCAAATACCTTTTGGATTGGCTTGAAAAAGGAGATATTATTAACATTCCAATCCTTCTTTTGCTCCTGGGTCTTTTTAAGGATGCAGCCTTACCCACCTAATAAGTCATTGAGAGGTCCATAGCCAGTGAGTTCTAGCCTGAGGGCCCGGTGTACATGGGCCGTCTTTGGATGGATACGAAAAAATCGGCATTCGATCGGCCTACAGATGGTGTGCACCACAAGACTATTTGGGTCATAGTTTCCTGTGTAGACCTAAACGAGATAATACAACCATTTCACAATGAGATTAACTTGGGTTTGAAGTGTAGAATATATAATGATCAAACCAATTATGTTCCTTTTGAAATGGTCGGTTGACACAATTTTTGATAATAAAATGTCATTTGAAGTGAACGAATAATGAAAACTTGGATGAAGTTTTCTTTTAATAAGTTTTCTTTCTTTTATTTTAGATTCTCATCACGTCATGTGTTTTCTTTTTTTCGCCATACTATTAGGCAGTTAGGTTTTTATACTAAACGTAAACGCAGCAATTTGTGATTAGGACAAATATACTTTTACCGACAAGATTTAGAAAAAAACATGTTGTTGTTTCCGCAGTTAAATTTAAATAGGGCTTGCACATTTCAACTACTTTTTTAAAACTTCCGCCTTACAAAACCTATTTTCTGTGTAATTTTCTGTGTTTCTGGGTAATATCTTCCGCGTCTCTCCCCATCTCTCTCTCTCTCTCTCTCTCTAAAATAATAAGTTGATATGAGAGTGGAACAATAAACATCTAATAACGAAGTGAATTCTAGGGGATGTCATTTATGAATAACTGTATGGGGGCTGTATGGGGGCACACGGGGGAGCACGTGCCCCTTCGAATTACAAAGAAAAAAGAAAAAGAGGCAAATTATAAAAAAGAGGTGTTATAGCAAATAGAAAAATAGGAAAAGGATGTGGAACGTAGACAATAGTACCACATCCTAAGCAGTGGCCTTGTAAATCAGCATATCATTTTCCCCAATTAGACCGGTGCCCTCCCCCAATTATGCCAGTGCCTCTCAATATGTGGGCTCACACTTCGCCACTGATTATAATCATTTATTTCATTGAGATTTAAACTCTTATATGCCACACAAATAATCTTCCTGTGTCACATTGTATTTATCATTGGATAGATATACCAAAGGCTTCATGATTATTTAATTGTTTCCTGGGCAAGATCTATACCGGTTTTGGAATCTTGTTATTGGAGCTAATCACGATCGGACAAGGGTAATTTTGCAAACCCGCTGTGTTGCAGAGAGGCCAAGAAAGCAAACCACATGTTAATACCTTGACCGTGTTGGTGTTGATATCCTGGTAGTAGGTCCAAGATGCTCCGTCCATACTGGATGAAACTATGTACGATGTCACCCACTGTTCTGGACTATCTGCTCTGCCTTGCGTCATGATGGCGGTGATGACAAAAGCTGAAGCGAATTCGATCTGAAGCCAGGGGTCTTCGTCAGCAACATCGGGGAGCCACGCAGAAGGACTGTTCAGACGGGCGTTTGGTCCACCCAATGTATCATTATACCTACTCGAGATTGAAATAGCGCTGTTGGGAACCTTTCTAGAACCGCTTTCTAGACCGACTGGGCTACCTCGAGGTGTGCTACACAGGTTCACTGTTGAAAAACAATAAGGATGTACAAATAAAACAAACAGAGTGTCTTGATTTTCTAATGTCTGACGCTTCAAAACTACACAGAAGAGTTTTATAGATTAGAGAGCTTAAGAGAGGTTTGTACTGCGTAGCTAGCTAATTCCATAAATTAACCAGCACAGAAAATGAATGTGCAGTTGTAAATAATGTCAAAGTCTTTTTGAATTTCCATAGTTTCAACATAACGAATTTCTTTAGAAATAGTTCTGACGGATCCCAAATAAATTACTTTTATATTAAAAGGGTATTTCAACACCTTTTCGTCAATTGGATTTTTTTCATAAATTTCATCTGGTTATCGTAAAGGATGTCTGTATGAAATGAAACCAAACGACTTTATATTTTGGTATGTAAAATACAATCGTTGGTAAATATGGCATAGTTATGCAATAAAACGAATTTTGGTTTGCCGTTTCATGTCGTATTAGCTTAGGCTAACAATCTGTATGTTGTGACTCCATCTATTTAAAAATCTCCTGGTCAACACATTCTCATTATTCTGAAACACTTACCAGTACAGCAAACAACAGCTATACTCTCCTCCCTAGGATTGACCGCCGCCCTCTCTTCGTACCAGCAGTCAGTAATGTTAGTCACATCAACAGGGCATCTCACAGTCACAGCCTCAGAATTATTATCTAAGGAAATAATCTCGAAGAGATCTCCTCCCACTGTCGCATATACATCTTTTGGCATATAATCAGAAGGAACAAATAATTGGAAAGATCAATTAGAGAAAAAAAACTTATTTGCACTTCTAAGCCTAATTATGATTTGTCTGGATTATACAATAGTCTTAATTCCTCTAAGATATCGATGTGTTCTGGTCATAATCGGGAGCGCCAGGAGGGTCGAATCTGACTGACATGAGCGCTATACAAGAACCCACTATTATTATTTATTATTATGAGATTACATCATTTAAAAAAGTGTCTGGGAACAAGAAGGATTTTGTAGTACACAACAATGGATGTATACCCATTGAGGTAATGGAATCATCGAAAAAGTAGAGAATTTACTCAGTCTTGGTGGCAGATGTTTTTGAATTGTACAGACATATAACGTGACAGTAGGTCCAAATTTAACAGCCATTTCTAATCATATTTGTGATATGAAGGTATGTGAAGTATAAATTCCTTTCTAATCTGAAATTCATCCACGCGTTTCAGAAGTTATCGACGAAAATGCATTTATGACGGTTTCGTGAAACGATGCCATGAACATGAAGGAAATAATATAAAATATCTTTGAACGAAAAAATTATTTTAATAGGTCATGAAAAGAGAAATGAATCTTGTCAATCTTATTTTAAACTTCGCTCAGTTTATTATCTATAGAAACTATATTAGAGAATGCTTTGGAAGTTAAAAGCACAGGATACATGCTGTATATTTGATAAAAGAATTAAAGGTAGAAATGCGCACCTATCTCGATATGAAATGTAATCAAAAGAAATTCGATACAAACGAAGTTACACAAATGTTTTCATTATCTTAGTTATAGTGATAATGTCACATTAGTTTCATGTTTTGTACTATATATGATATATTACAATTACATGAATTTTGTATTATACACACTGTTGTAAATAGCTGTTATTTTATGATATGAACAAATGAAATCCCTCGAAAGAGGATAAATAGAAGAAAAAAATGACGGAAACGCTGCACTTGGTCTCCTTGGTGTGATTAAGCCCCCATTACACCAAACTAGTTCTCACTACGTTTTGGAACCGTTCTAGAAAATCGTAAAACGCATTGTGGTCGGAGTTGAATTTGTAAATAATGTCTATAATACGACCCGTAGTTCGTTCATAAACAGTCCTCAATACGTCCATCTCGTCTGTACCCCGTGCACAGTCAGTTCATATCAAGTTCAGATCGGGTAAAATTTGCCATTTCCAGGCAGTTCAAGCCAGTCCGTAGTCAGTTTATACCCGTTATTTACTACTTCTAACTCGTTCCCAATACGACCAAACCCATTCTAACAAGTTCAGAGACAGTTCCTCTCGTCCTCATCGCGTTCGAACGCGCTCCTCAAGCGTGTGGAAGCACGTCCTGGCTCAAGGGTTATAAAAACCCCAGCGTGTTCTTGCCATTCCGTATTTCCGTTCAACTTCAACGATTCTAGCTGTGCAAATCAAGACATTCAAGTGAAGCCCCAATCACACCAAACTAGTTCTCAAAACGTTCTGTAAAATGTTACCAATCGTGGTCAAACTGTGCGCGAACGGAGTGAACGTAGAAGCAACTGATTACGATCTGTTTAAGAATTCATGGACGGGCTCCTCGTTTAAGTACGTTGTCACTCCGTCTAATTGCAGGACGGGGACAATTTTGAACAGGCTCAAAGTTCCGGAGCACTCTCCCATATATCCAGCCTTAGCCCGTCCATGAAGTCCTTAAACAGCTCGTAAACAGTTGCTACTACGTTCAACTCAGTTCGCACACAGTTTGAGCCCGTTTGGCAACATTTTCCAGAACGTATTGAGAACTAGTTCGGTGTGATGGTGGCTTAAGGATTTAACTGACGAAGATAAGCAAACAGAATACAGGACTGTAAAGTGATTTACCTTCATATCCTAGATAAATGCAGACCAACCGTGAAGCGTTCCTGGACCAGTTTAATTGATGGATTAACATGTAGGTTGTAGGGCGAGAACGAGATGTGATAACTACTCTTCCTTCACTTTTACTTCCACCGACTAGTCTCACGGACTGGACGAGGGAGTCTTCATGCAATGAAATGAGCCAAAATACAAAACGTAATGATTCTGTTCCAAAAATATCAGCACCGACAAAGGATCGATCCCCGGACCATTCATATGAGAGTTATTAAAAGGAGCCTTCACCAATATTAAAGTATACCACCACGTACCACAATACTCCCCCCCCCCCCCAAAAAAAAACAAAAAAACAAAACAAAAAAACAAAAAAAACAACGACCAATAGCTTAAAACAATATCTCTTGAACTTATTATTTATTAATTTTCAGAGGTTGTTGTTGTGGAGTTAGTTCACCTCTCTCTTTCTCTTTCTATTTCTCTGCCTCTGTCCTGCTCTCTGTCTCCCTGTTTCTCCCTCTGTCTCTCAATCGCTCACTCTGTTGTCTCTCTTTCTCTTTATCTGTCTCTGGCTCTGTTTCTATTTGCCTATAATATGTCGCTCTTTCTCTCTCTCTCTCTCTCTCTGTCTATATCGCCGTTTCTTTTATCTCTCCCTTTCTCATGTAATTAGTTTCCTCCTCTTACCGTACTCGCATCTGTCTCCACAGTAGCCATCCAGGCAAGTGCAGTTAAATCCCTCATCCGTTTCCTCACAGGTTCCTCCATGTTGACAGGGGTTCGATACACACGCTGAAATTACACCACATAATATGCATGTAAGAAGTTGATATAACTGGACTCCATAACTCAATATTTTAAACTTTAAAACATCGTTCGGAGTAAATAAATAACATTAAAGAATTCAAGCAATTATTTATTTGTATTCTATATTCTAGGCATGAATAATACAAATAAAAAAATACATTAAAAAGCATACACATTCAAATGAAGTGCAAAAGAATAAAAAGACAAGAGACACATCATCCAACGAAGTACAAATTTCTTTCGAGACACCCTCATGTAATGTAACAATGAAATTGATTTTTTTTTAAATTAGATATCTGGAAGCTCTGAGAAATCTGAAAGCTACATTACGCCATTCGTTATAATCATTAATGTATAACCTTCGCTCGTCCCCCCCCCCCCTTCCATAAAAATAAAAATAAATGAAAACTGCAAAAAGCGTTGATTCTTTTTGATTAAATTTTCGCTCTTCTGAAAAAGGCAATGCCATAAAATTTGCGTATAATTGGAATTAATTCAAAGGATAACAATATGTATACCAATTCATAATTATGAAATTCACCAGAACTTATTTTACCAAAGTTTATTCCATCCTTGTTTCCTATTAAAGCTGCGCACCTACAGATCTTGCCATCAGGAAGGGCAACGTTGCATTTTGTTTCTTCTTCACAGAATGAGTAGTATTTCTAGTTTATCAAAGAGCAACCTTTCAATTATTGGACAGACCGGACTATCCTCTGGAAGAAGATGCATTCCTCAAAATGAAAACCATCTAACTCTGCTGTTGAACCCCCCCCCCCCAACCCCCTTCGTCGCCTGCTATACAGCGTTAACTCATATATGTGTGTTTATTTTTTAAATGAACGACCGTTTAAAAAAAACAAGAAATACCGTACCGGTCCACAGTTGTGTTTTTTTCTATACGTGTTTCTACGAAAGAGACTAATTTAGTTCATCTAAAATTACTTAAGCCATGCCGGTTAAGCCCCCATCACACCGAACTAGTTCTCACTACGTTTTGGAACCGTCCAAAAAATCGTAAAACGGATTGTGGTCGGAGTAGAATTTGTAAATAATGTCTATGACGCGCTCGGGTTTTATAACCCTTGAGCCAGGATGTGATTCCACACGCTCTAGGAGCGCGTTCGAACGCACCAAGTACGAGATGAGGACGAGCTGAACTGTCTCTGAACTTGTTAGAATGGGTATGGTTGTATTGGTAACAAGGTAGAACTAGTTAAAAACGGGTATAAACTGACTACGGACTGACTTGAACTGCCTGGAAATGGCAAATTTACCCGATCAGAACTTGATATGAACTGACTGTGGATGGGGTACAGACGAAGAAATTTGAGCTTCATGAAATATATGAACTGTATCAGTCTATTTATTTAATGAAGTAATAGAGTACCGAAGCTGTGACATCATACAAATCTATTTTTGGAATTTCTCCCCAATTTTTCTTCATTTTCCGAAAGAGCATGTCCAAATGTCGAAAACCAATTGAACATGTTAAGTATTGGCTGAGATATGACCATCTGAATAAATAGATTTCCTATAGGAACTCAGTTTTATTTGCTCTGGCTCGTTATGTTTTGAACCAGAGCAATATAACACTGAGAAAAGAAAGGAAAGGACTGAAAAATGGAGTCAGGTAAAGACCAAGAGAGAGGGAGAGAGAGAGGGAGAGAGAGAAAAAAGGGGTATATAGTGGCTAGACCCATTATGATAATGATAAAATGCATGACGTCATTTCCATGCTACTATTGCCAAGACATACCAAAGGTAGTGATGGTTTGGGAAGTCGTTGTGTCTGAGCGTTCCGTCATCGTAGTCGTAGGGTTCGTCGTAGGCTTATTCGTTGCTTCCTTCGTTGACTCTATGATCACTGAAAATAACAACAACATACAAACATAACTGACGTAAATGACAATGCATAACATTATTTTCATTGAAATATCTCCAGGCGCTCTTAGTCAGGGTACGGGGAAAGGATCAAGGAGGGGAGAAAAATAGAAATCGGAAAACACTTTTCGCGCGGGAATCCGTCAGTTCTATCAAAAAATTCCAAAAGAGGTATTTTCTTCTAAATCATCATCATCTTTTTTCTTCTTCTTCAGTTGCAGCACCGGCCACCGTCGTGTATTGCCGTACTGGTGAGGTGCAGTGCAGAATGTATGTACAATGTCTGATGAAAGATACAGCGAACTGCATGCAAGTATAAATAAATGTGGATATTTTGTTTACACCCTGTAAAATGTCTCTTCACGCTCTTTGTTAATAAATTGACCACTCCCTCCCCCCCCCCCCGATACGCCTATATAATTATTACACCTACTTTCATCGCAGTGTCTCCCTTGAAACCCACTTGAGCAGGTACAGTTGTAGCCTCCCATAGTCTCCTCACACCAGCCGTTTTTACAGAGGTTTTTGCCACAATCTGCAAAATAAGTAATAAACGGGATAAAACTCAATATTGATTAACAAATTATCATTACACTTTGTTCTGTTTGGTGTGAAAAGATATATTTTCGGGATTTTCACAAATTAACATAAAAAAGATAAGCAAGACTAATGATAATGCATTTTTACCAGGGCTTAAACATGTCAAACGCCACGGAGACCATACTCCATAGCCATCGGATACCCATTGCATTGGTGTCAGTGCCCATTCTCTAATTCACTGTTTTGCCTGGTGTAATTCACAGCCCTTGCCGACTATTTTTTTTAAATCCCCCGTTAATTGTTCCTGGCTTTATTTTGGCAAAGGTTTATGATTAAGGTAAGAGTTGCAATTGGCTTTAAGGTTAGGATTAGAGTTAGGGTCAGGTATAGTGTTTGTTACAGTTACAGACAAAACCCAATCATTAACAACAAAAAACTACTCTAAAAGAAAGCAGAAATATCAGAGAAGCAGACTAGTGAAAGTTCGAATGGAATCGGATAAAAAAATAAGAAATTTTGTTTAACACACAAAATGACTAAAATGTTAATTTTTCCAAATGTTTGACTCTGGAGGGCCTTTCCATTTGAGCGAACCGATAAAAATATGCTCTCCGAAATATATTTTGCCTACTGCCCCAAGGGAGATTGCAATTAAAATAAACAGAAATTAACCATTTTTATCGACGACAAATGGGAAAGTTATCCATGACTATGTCACAATCAATTGGAGATTGGCATATATTTAGTGATCTCATTTCAATCATTCATAACTCCCTTAAAGTTAATTCGATTTATTTTTCCAATCTTTTTCTCTTGCTTTTCTACTTTCATACAAATGAATATTCAACAAGATTTGGATTCCCCTTCAAGAATGCGGTTAGTGTCTAATAGAAATTAACGTGGAGCAATTTTCGTCAGAAACAAGTGTCGTACAACCTTGGCCTTTTTTAGATCTTCCTAAATACCTGTACTGTAATAAAAGAAATCGTGATATAGAAAAAGCGGCCTAAAAATAAAGAAATTATTTGAAACCGAGACCACAAAGTTTGCCACTGGTTTTTCTAGCACTTAACAATTACTTAAGCACATCCATTTAGACCTTAATTCAAGTGAGAAAATAATAATTATTTCACACTGTTTTCAAATTCTGGTACTTGATAGCGAAGGGAAAAACGAGAATATTATTTGGTGAATACTAATTCACAAATATTGTTGCTCGTCTCGCATCAGAATATTGTTTTGCTAGATAATTTGATGTTCCTTTCATTATTTTCGATAGATTTGACTAAACATCTAGAGAGGAATTTCAAATAGTAGTAGTAGTAGAATTCGTAGAAGTCGAAGGAGTAGTAGTAGTTGTAGTAGTAGTAGTAGTAGCAGTAGTAAAAGTGGTAGTTATAGTAGTAGTAGTAGTAGTAGTAGTAGTAGTAGTAGTAGTAGTAGTAATAGTAGTAGTAGTAGTTGCAGTGGTAGTAGTAATTGTAGTGGTAGTAATAGTAGTAAACATTTAGTAGTAGTAGTAGTCGTAGTAGTTGTATTTGTAGTAGCTGTAGTAGTGGTGGTAGACCTCTAGTAGTATTCGTATAGTATTGTTAGTAGTTTTAATGATAGTGGGATCCGATATTAAAATGTCAATTAAAAATGTATGATCTGTACTATTATTGATTGATTAGTTTTTTTTTTAAGGGATTTGATATTTTATAACAAAAATGAAACAAAGGATGCATGAGATTTACCCGGGATTCTGCATATTATGTGTTGGCCAGGAATTTTTCCAGCGAAGACGGCAGGGGTAGAGAAGAGTTTTGGGACGGTCTGCAACATGGTGCCATCGGGCAGTCGCACCATCTTACAATTAAAGGATGTCGGCAAGGTGCTTTGCTTGCTGAACTCGCCTGGACAAGATCTTTTCGTCAGCTTCGACGAATCCGATAAAGCGGGCAAGGCTGTGTGGAATTAAAAAAAAAAAAATCGCTAGTGAGCTCTTCCTCCTACTGCTCTCCCTCCTCCTATTCCCCTCCCCAATCCTTCCTCTTCCTCCTTGCCTCCCCTCCTCCTGCTCTTCCCGCTGTCCCTCCTCTTCTACCTCCCCCTTTCTCAGCCCTCCCTCATCGTCACCGCCTCCCCTCCCCCTCACCGCCTCCCCTCCTCCTCACCGCCTCCCCAATCCTCCCTTGCCTCCCCTCCTCCTTCTCTTCCCGCTGTTCCTCCTCTTCTACCTCCCCCTTCCTCAGCCCTCCCTCCTCCTCATCGCCTCCCCTCCTCCTCAGCCCTCCCTCTTCCACCCTCTTCCTCCTCCTCTTCCCGCTGTTCCTCCTCTTCTACCTCCCCCTTCCTCAGCCCTCCCTCCTCCTCACCGCCTCCCCTCCTCCTCCTTCTCCCGCTGTCCCTCCACTTTAACCTCCCCTACCCTTCCTCAGCCCTCCCTCCTCCTCACCGCCTCCCCTCCTCCTCCCCCATTTTCTTCTTCTTCTACCTCATCCGCTTCTACCTCTTCCTCTCCCCCGTTAGTATCATTCCCTTTCTCTCCTATTCCTCCTCATCCTCCTCCTCAATCTCCTCCTCTTCCTCCTCCTCATCCTCCTCCTCAATCTCCTCCTCTTCCTCCCCGTCACCTCTTAACATTTCTCCTTCCCTCCCCTTCCCCATCTCCTATTTATTCTTCCCCTCCCCTACCCCTTATGATTGAAATTTCCCTTTAAATAGTTTGAAACATTCATTAGGTGGCATTTTCCAAACGTCCAACTATTTATTTGAGATTCCACGTAGATTTTACACCTCGTTCCTATTTCGTTTCATTATGGTAATTTTATAAGCCAATTATTCTCACCAAAGGACAAACAGATTACGGTACCAAACAGCAACTTCCACATTACCCCGATCTTTTGGTCTTTAGGCTGTATTTATAAAAAAAATGTTAACATGGCATAAAGAAATGAGAACAAGAACAAAAATAACAACAACAGAAAGGTTAATGATGCTAATGGAATTATTAAAGATAGTAATAATGACAATTGTGATTATGATTATGGTGATGATAATGATTATATTTTTATAAATTTTTTGATAAAAGCAATTACGGTAACGTGTAGCACATGTCACTAACGTAACATAAACTGGATCGTTTTTAATATATAAATTGAATCGTATCATTCCAACAGACCATAAACAAATAATACTAGATAATGTAATATCTAAAATTGTGCATGTGTCACATGGGGTTCCTCAATGGTCACGTCTCGGCCCCCTCCTTTTTACACTCTTTACAATTAATCTGATCAACATCATTCAAAGGCGTTTCCCAAATGTTTCTTCTCATTTTTTTTTTTTTACCGATTACACAAAATTATAAATTTATTTCAGTTCTGATGATGGAGTTTCTCATTAGTGAAACATCCATACAAGTTACAAACTAGGTAATTACACAATTATATTAACAGTTAGAGAATCAGAAGTAAAACCGTCAAGCTCTGTGAGAAATCTTGGTGTATGGCTTGATTCTCGCTTACATTATAGCACACATCTTACACATGCAAATCTGCCTTTTATACAATCTCCATTACATTCGTATAGAAACTTAAACAGAAGCACAGAAAGTCTTGGTTATTGTAATGGACTATCGTTTGGCTTGCCATATTTACGAATAATCAAGGTGCAGCGTGTTCAGAATGCATGTGCAAGACTTGTGACCAATTTCTCAATTTTTTTGTTTCGGAAGCAGAATAAGATTCCATGGCGTGTAAATATATCAAAATATCAATAAAAGTGAACAAAGGTTAAACTAATGATAATTACTCATTGCGGATATAGTATCGAAAATAATGATATCGCTAGTGACATTCGTTTGTCTCGCAATGACAACTGACAACTCAGTCGTAGCCGAACATGCTTGGGATAACAAGCATCAGCCAGACTGGGACGGGGTTCAATGCCTTTCCCAACAACGACATCGGTACCCACGGAGGGTTATAGAAGCTATCAATTTCCGTCTCAATCCCATTATTAGGGACTTTCAGATTTACACGACGGCAGTGCCTTATTAAGGACGTCACATTAACGGGATACCACACGTAGAGGTCCACGTTCTCGTCGTGTAAATCTATAAGTCCCTAATTTCAACAGAGACAACGGGATCGATATCCGCGAATTTTGGATGCGTACGATACGCCGCCATGACATTCCCCGTCCAGCCGGCCTGCCCGCCCCGAGCCAGTGGCCCGTTGATTGGTTGAGCACGCTATTGTTCTCGCCCGGCAGAAAAAAAGATTATATAGAATTGGGTGTTAAATTCAGTGGCGGATCCACGGGGTGGGGGCACAGGGAGCACGTGCCCCCCGACCAAAAAAAATATGTAGAAATCAGCCCCAAATTCGCCAAAAATTTACTGGCAAACAGGGACGTGCCCCCCCCCCCGGCCAATTTTTTTTTTTTAAATGTGCTTACCCATCCCCCCCCCCCACCATCCCCGATTATTACGAAAGATGAGAACAGTTAAAGAAATTGAAGTAATTTCAATGAACTAAATGCTAAATTAGATGCTCAAAATTAGTTTGAATGTAAAAAGGGCAGGATTACGTGATCATGTCATTCTAAATTGTATGCAAGCTTGACGAAAAGCGTACATAAACCATGAATTTGAATGAGAAACATGTTAATTTGATTGAATCAAACGCGAATCTAAATGCACAGATAATGATTTTGTACTTTCGAATAGCAAGACTGGGACAAATCAATTTCGATTGAATGGATTTGAAATGTTGCGAAATTGGCCTGGAAAATCTATGTCTTCTCTTCTTTTCTGCTCTTTAACATTTTTCTTTTCTATTTTCTTCATCCTTATTCTTTTTTCTTCTTTTAGGCCTGATGCAGATCAAATATGGACGTTCAACTTAAAAGAGCATGAAATTTGCCCAATAGACCAGTTCGTAGTTAGCACATATTAAACATATTTTGTATCGAATGATTACTATAGGATTTTCCGGCCAAATTTATCATTTAAATTAATTTGTCTTAGTATTTGTGTATCCCTACTTTTCCGGGGTATATGAACACAGTCCGTGCAGAAATGCCATATCCCTTGATTTCGCCCCTCCTTTACCTAATTTCTGACTACACAAATATGCATTGTCCTCAAAATTAATAATTGAATAACAGAAAAGATCCTAATTATGGCAAATCATGCATTTAATTGCATTTTTTAAAAACTGTAAACGTGTGTTGCATTTCTTCCCTCTTAAACATTCCTAACTTGAATAAACATAATTCGAATACGAATGACAGGTGTTAATTGAACTGGAAAATTGAATGATAATTGGCATGGCATAGCCCAACTGCGCTAACTTAAATGCAAAGTAAATGAATTCGAATGACAAACTCGCGAATTTCGCCGGGAAATCCTATAATAATCAGGCACGTAGCCAGAGTTTAATGTTGGGGGGGGGGGGGGGGCACATACATGTAATCGATCGAGGTAAAAAAAAAAAAAGAGTTCTAAAAAAGTTCAACCGATCTTGGAAAAAATTTGGGTGGCATGTGCCCCCTTGCCCCCCCCCCCGTGCCCCCCTCCCCCCCCCCCCGTGGCTACGTGCCTGCTAATAAACAGACTCCAGTCTAATTCAAGCTTTTGCTTTCTTAGGCTGAAGTCTCATGTACAATCAGGGGTGTCGATTTGTATCCGTGGTTGGGGGGATGATAGGTGCCGAAATATTTTCGGCAATGGATCAAAGCAACCAAGAGGTAGAAGCGTGTGGCAGGTTGCACCCCTCTCTTCCAAGTTATTAACTTGTTCAAGTCACCCTCAATAAAGATAACATTTCAGAGAAAATGGGACCCATGTGGGTCCCACGTTGGCTTGCTACCTGGGTTATTACCCTCTCAAGCGCATACCCAGGATTTTATTTTAGGGGGCGGTAGTGAGCACGCGAAGCGCGCTCCCTAGGGAGGGGGGGGGGGGTGGGTGCAGGGAGGGGGAGTTTTCTCCTCCCGCGCGAACCGCGTAAGCTTTGCGGAAGCTTTGATGTTTCATTAAATTATTAGAGAAAGAAGACGATTCATTGTACCGTTCTCGACTCTTAATCCTTGCTTGAATCAAGTTCCCCTTCCTTCGCGCGTAGCGCGGAAGCTCTGACGTTTCATTAAATTATTTAAGAAAGAAGACGATTCGTTGTACCGTTCTTGACTCTTAATCCTTGTCTAAATTCAGTTCCTCACCCTTTCCCGCGCAATGCGCGGAAGCTTTGACGTTTCATTAAATTATTAGAGAAAGAAGGCGATTTGTTTTACAGTTCTCGACTCTTAACCCTTGTTTGAATCAAGTTTCCCTTCCTTCGCGCGTAGCGCTGAAGCTCTGACGTTTCATTAAATTATTAAAGAAAGAAGACTATTCGTTGTACCATTTTTTACTCTTAATCCTTGTCTGAATTCAGTTCCCCCTCCCGCGCAAAGCGCAGAAGCTTTGACGTTTCATTAAATTATTAGAGAAAGAAGACGATTCGTTGTACCATTCTCGTCTCTTAA
Organism: Strongylocentrotus purpuratus; assembly: GCF_000002235.5. Classification (NCBI taxonomy): domain Eukaryota; kingdom Metazoa; phylum Echinodermata; class Echinoidea; order Camarodonta; family Strongylocentrotidae; genus Strongylocentrotus; species Strongylocentrotus purpuratus. Next base: position 29,033,759 of record NW_022145598.1, read on the forward strand.
TCGTTGTCCGAATTCAGTTCCCCCCCCCCCCGCTCCCGCGCAAAGCGTGGAAGCTTTGACGTTTCATTAAATATTAGAGAAACAAGACGATTCGTTGTACCGTTTTCGACTCGTCCTCTTCCTTTCTTCTTTTTCTCTCTCTCTCTCTCGTTTTTTTTTAGTATTATTTTCATTACCAACACATTCATAGCTTAAAAAAACAATTTTAGCAACGACTTGAATTACAATAACAAATTGCGGGTAAATAACGAAACTATTTACAATCTTTGTAACGTAACATTAATAAATTGCATATTGCGCACAATTTAAAATAATATTCAGGAGAGTATATTTCTTGTTTCTATATTTCCTTACCTACACAACTAATATCTTTTGGCTGACTTGAAGTTCTACTTTGAATAAATAGAATATCAAATGATTTCCAAAACACAATCACATCTTTGCAATACAACAAAAGTGAAACCTTGAATCAACTTTTTCACAAGTGCATAAATTACTATACACCATTTGCGATTTAAAAACAGATCTTTTAAGGCATTAATCTTGTGAATCATCTTGAAGTTAAATTATTACGAATTTGCTTTAATTTAAATGAAAATACATCATTTCAAACAAAGTCATTATCTAAATCTAGAAAGGAATCATTATGCTTATATTGAAACGGGCATTTAGTAAAACGGCAATGAAATCAAATCAGGCTCATCATGGCCGTTTCCATATGATTGAAACAACAAAATAAGATACTTACCATTTTACAGATCAATCTTCAAGGGCCTTCAAAAGTGATCCAACAGCACGATGTTAACCTGACCTCTTTCTCGGATAAAACAAATGAACAAATTTGGCAACGAAGAAAACAGCTGCTTGAATACAGAAAGGCGGGAAATATAAACTGTAAGATTTAAACCGTAGGCTAAAGCTACTGATCAACGGAGATCAATTTAATCTCAGAAGACATATGACTTGATATCTTCCGTCGACAAATGGTAAATGGTAAATGGTACGTTTTTCCTTCTCTGCAGGCGGTGAGCTCATACGAGAACGGGATTGGTATGAACAGATAGATTAAACAGGAAATACCGTCAATTGGTATAGATCAAAATTATGATGATGATTGGTGGATCGATATTCATGGGACAGATGATTGGATAGCTCTGCAAGGGATGGAGCTAATGTGATGATTGTTTGGTTTTAGTTCTTGTTTGTAAAGTCACCCATTACTTAAGCAGCTTGTTGTATTGTGAACAGAATTCATGGGATAGCTTTTAACGCCGATTATTGTTGTTTCTTTGTTTTTTGTTTATTGCTTTTGTTTGAAAAAACGCTCGTTATCTCAGAAACATTATACCTTTGAATCGAGTTGAGGAATAGCTCCTTGAAATAGCTATCAGCGCCTATAATATTTGTTAGTCTTTTTTTTTTTTTTTTTTTTTTTTTGGGGGGGGGGGGGGGGCTTTTGTTTACACACGTTATCTCAGAAACATCCAAATTTTGGATCGAATTTAGGGGTTAGCTCTATTAGATAGGTATTAGCGCCGATGAACTTGTTCTGAGGGTTGGGACGTACATAATTTTGCTCGTGAAAATAATTGTTACGCTAATAACATGCTAAAAGTGAGAAAATTATGACTCAGCTTTATGGAATACTTTTCAGCGCCAATGATTTTTAGAGAGGTGGAGTTGTATTTTTTGTTTGGGGAAAACACAAGTTACCTTTGTTGACGTTACGATGGAAACAAGCTGATTAAATTGATAGGTATGATACAAGAAGAAGAAAAACCCGACCGTTATGCACAATCAGTCGATTGGATATCGAGCCTCATCATAATCAATAACACCGCCGCGTCACACTTTAATGCTTTCACTTCGGTAGAATAATGGATGGCCTAGTTTTTCTCCCAAACGTTTGTACTTTCAAAGTTTGTTTACTCGAATTCTGAGAATAAAATAGGGTTCATTACCCTGTACGAGGTTTGCAATTGTGAAATAGAAAAACTTTCCTTTTTCGGAAGAAAAAACATTTGAAATGACGAGCATCCGGAGAAACACACCTTGGAATTGTGAACCGTAGGAATAAAGAATCTTTCTGATTATTAAATCTTGGGAATTATGTATCTCCGAGATAATGAACTTTCGGAATCATAAAACTTCGACAAAAAACTAAATAAACTCGGTTTAGTAGGTTAATTTACCGAGAAGGTAACATTTAGGCTAACCAAGTTAATGAGTCATTTTAAACATCATGTTGGTCATCATATTGTCCCGACTAAAACTTTCTTCAAAATATAAAAACAAAAAATATCCTTGCTTACAAGGAGACAAATACAAATGAAATTTCTAATTTTAAACCTGAGTGTTGAATTTGGATTACTATCGGCACAAAGGTTTTTAGAGAAGTGGGGTTGTATTTTTTTTTTTTTTTTTTTTTTTTTTGGGGGGGGGGGGGGGGGGTGGCACACGTTTCCTTAGAAATATGTTGAGTGGAGTTAATTGATGGTTTAGCATGACAGGATGTATATTTATAGCTTCAACCATTTGTGTTGTCGAGATGGACTTTACGATAGAAACAAGCTGATTAAATTGAAGGCATGATACAAGAAAAAAAGGGAACCCAACCGTCATGCATAATCAGACAGTTTGATATCGAGCCTCAACTGCCCAACACATATTAATAACGCGTCACACTTTAATGCTCTCGCTTTGGTAGAATAATAGATGGCACAGTTTCCTCCCGAACGTTTGTACTTTCAAAGGTTCGTTTATTTGAATTCGGAGAATGAAATAGGGTTCACGTACTCTGAATCAGGTTTGCAATTGTGAAAATGAAAATTCTCTCTTCGTTTCCAGATTAAAAACCCTATTTCATCTTTCGACTTATCATTATAAGCCTTTGAAATGACGAGCGTTAGGATAAACAAACATCAGAATTATGAACTGTTAGAATAAAGAATCTTTCTGATTAATAAACCTTGGGAATTATGTTCTTTGAGATAATGAACTTTTGGAATTATAAACCTTCGACAAAAAAAAATAAATAAACTCGGTGTAGAAGATTAATTGTCCGACAAGGTTACATTCAGCATAACCAAATTAATGAGTCATCAAATTGTCCCGACTGAAACTTTCTTCAAAATAAACAAACAAATAATCATCATGTTTACAAGAAGACTAATGGAAATGAAATTTCTCATTCTACACCTAAATGTTAAATTTTGAGACATTTAGAAATTATGAGATTTGGAATACTTATCGGCCCCAATGGTTTTTGGAGAGGTGGGGTTTTATTTTGTTTGTTGGGGGGGGGGGACACATGTTACCTTAAAAACATGTTGAGTGGATCTAAATTATGGGATAGCAGTATTGGATGGATACTGATAGCGTCGACCATTTTGTTAGTACTTGCAAAAATTATCTCGAGTGTATAAACTGTGTTGTTATCAGTGGCGTCGATCGCTCGACGTTTCATAAAATTATTAGAGAAAGAAGACGATTCGTTGTACTGTTTACGACTCTTAATCCTTGTCTGAAAGCAAAGCGCGGAAGCCTCGCCGTTTCATTAAATGAATACTTTTAATCCTTGTCTGAATTCATTTTTCGCCCATCCCGTGTAAAGCGCGGAAGCTTTCATGTTAAATTATTAGAGAAAGATGACGATTCGTTGTATCGTGTCCTTGTCTGAATTCAGTTTCCATCAATCTGGTTTCCATTGTCAACACAAACTTACAATCATCACTGTACACATAGATTGGCATATTGCAAGCTTTGCATGGCACGCACACACACGAGCTGACTAGCCATCCGGGTAAGTTCAAAGTCCGACCAGACCCATGTACTATCAGCTGGTTACCACGCACCGCGCCGGTATCGAGTGTCGCGAGTATTATTGGGTCGCGTGCCAGCTAGGAATACATGCCTTACAGGATTTTGTTAAAGAAAGTTAAATATAAAAATAACACAAAAAAGCGTCATTTGTGGCTGTCGGTTGTGTGACAATTTCGTAAAAGAAACATAATGATGTACATTAAATATATCATACAAAAACAAATTTGTAGTGGGTGATGCAGCACCCCCAGCACCCCCCTCATCCCAGGGCCCTGCACATATGTATATATATATATATATACGTATATATATATATATATATATATATATATATATATAAACATACATATTAATGTCCAGATATCTCCTCGGAGATCGAGGAAAATACACAAGAATATAAGAAATAATAATGTTCCGTACACGCAGAAATTGTTTTAAAAATGTTCGCTCTTAAGGCTATGCAAAGGAATGATTTTATTTAACTTTCAAAAATATTATCGTTATGCATCAAAATATGCGCATCCTATCCCCATAAATGCGCCAAGGTCCAAGGAGAGGGGACACGAATAATTACGTCACAAAGAAATATGAAGGAGTTTCCAATGAAAAGGAGTTTGATGTGATTTCTGTTATAAAAAATATGTAAATAAAATTAATGGTTGTTTTTGTACAAGTCAATATGTATTATGCTGCGGGACTTTGCCACTAGGAGGCGCTGTCCAGTGAGACTAATCGTAGGTATAAGCTTCTTTCCTTAGTTACCTTTGTTGACGTTACGATGGAAACAAGCTGATTAAATTGATAGGTATGATACAAGAAGAAGAAAAACCCGACCGTTATGCACAATCAGTCGATTGGATATCGAGCCTCATCATAATCAATAACACCGCCGCGTCACACTTTAATGCTTTCACTTCGGTAGAATAATGGATGGCCTAGTTTTTCTCCCAAACGTTTGTACTTTCAAAGTTTGTTTACTCGAATTCTGAGAATAAAATAGGGTTCATTACCCTGTACGAGGTTTGCAATTGTGAAATAGAAAAACTTTCCCTTTTTCGGAAGAAAAAACATTTGAAATGACGAGCATCCGGAGAAACACACCTTGGAATTGTGAACCGTAGGAATAAAGAATCTTTCTGATTATTAAATCTTGGGAATTATGTATCTCCGAGATAATGAACTTTCGGAATCATAAAACTTCGACAAAAAACTAAATAAACTCGGTTTAGTAGGTTAATTTACCGAGAAGGTAACATTTAGGCTAACCAAGTTAATGAGTCATTTTAAACATCATGTTGGTCATCATATTGTCCCGACTAAAACTTTCTTCAAAATATAAAAACAAAAAATATCCTTGCTTACAAGGAGACAAATACAAATGAAATTTCTAATTTTAAACCTGAGTGTTGAATTTTGGATTACTATCGGCACAAAGGTTTTTAGAGAAGTGGGGTTGTATTTTTTTTTTTTTTTTTTTTTTTTTTTGGGGGGGGGGGGGTGGCACACGTTTCCTTAGAAATATGTTGAGTGGAGTTAATTGATGGTTTAGCATGACAGGATGTATATTTATAGCTTCAACCATTTGTGTTGTCGAGATGGACTTTACGATAGAAACAAGCTGATTAAATTGAAGGCATGATACAAGAAAAAAAGGGAACCCAACCGTCATGCATAATCAGACAGTTTGATATCGAGCCTCAACTGCCCAACACATATTAATAACGCGTCACACTTTAATGCTCTCGCTTTGGTAGAATAATAGATGGCACAGTTTCCTCCCGAACGTTTGTACTTTCAAAGGTTCGTTTATTTGAATTCGGAGAATGAAATAGGGTTCACGTACTCTGAATCAGGTTTGCAATTGTGAAAATGAAAATTCTCTCTTCGTTTCCAGATTAAAAACCCTATTTCATCTTTCGACTTATCATTATAAGCCTTTGAAATGACGAGCGTTAGGATAAACAAACATCAGAATTATGAACTGTTAGAATAAAGAATCTTTCTGATTAATAAACCTTGGGAATTATGTTCTTTGAGATAATGAACTTTTGGAATTATAAACCTTCGACAAAAAAAAAAAAATAAACTCGGTGTAGAAGATTAATTGTCCGACAAGGTTACATTCAGCATAACCAAATTAATGAGTCATCAAATTGTCCCGACTGAAACTTTCTTCAAAATAAACAAACAAATAATCATCATGTTTACAAGAAGACTAATGGAAATGAAATTTCTCATTCTACACCTAAATGTTAAATTTTGAGACATTTAGAAATTATGAGATTTGGAATACTTATCGGCCCCAATGGTTTTTGGAGAGGTGGGGTTTTATTTTGTTTGTTGGGGGGGGGGGACACATGTTACCTTAAAAACATGTTGAGTGGATCTAAATTATGGGATAGCAGTATTGGATGGATACTGATAGCGTCGACCATTTTGTTAGTACTTGCAAAAATTATCTCGAGTGTATAAACTGTGTTGTTATCAGTGGCGTCGATCGCTCGACGTTTCATAAAATTATTAGAGAAAGAAGACGATTCGTTGTACTGTTTACGACTCTTAATCCTTGTCTGAAAGCAAAGCGCGGAAGCCTCGCCGTTTCATTAAATGAATACTTTTAATCCTTGTCTGAATTCATTTTTCGCCCATCCCGTGTAAAGCGCGGAAGCTTTCATGTTAAATTATTAGAGAAAGATGACGATTCGTTGTATCGTGTCCTTGTCTGAATTCAGTTTCCATCAATCTGGTTTCCATTGTCAACACAAACTTACAATCATCACTGTACACATAGATTGGCATATTGCAAGCTTTGCATGGCACGCACACACACGAGCTGACTAGCCATCCGGGTAAGTTCAAAGTCCGACCAGACCCATGTACTATCAGCTGGTTACCACGCACCGCGCCGGTATCGAGTGTCGCGAGTATTATTAAGTCGCGTGCCAGCTAGGAATACATGCCTTACAGGATTTTGTTAAAGAAAGTTAAATATAAAAATAACACAAAAAAGCGTCATTTGTGGCTGTCGGTTGTGTGACAATTTCGTAAAAGAAACATAATGATGTACATTAAATATATCATACAAAAACAAATTTGTAGTGGGTGATGCAGCACCCCCAGCACCCCCCTCATCCCAGGGCCCTGCACATATGTATATATATATATATATATATATATAAACATACATATTAATGTCCAGATATCTCCTCGGAGATCGAGGAAAATACACAAGAATATAAGAAATAATAATGTTCCGTACATGCAGAAATTGTTTTAAAAATGTTCGCTCTTAAGGCTATGCAAAGGAATGATTTTATTTAACTTTCAAAAATATTATCGTTATGCATCAAAATATGCGCATCCTATCCCCATAAATGCGCCAAGGTCCAAGGAGAGGGGACACGAATAATTACGTCACAAAGAAATATGAAGGAGTTTCCAATGAAAAGGAGTTTGATGTGATTTCTGTTATAAAAAATATGTAAATAAAATTAATGGTTGTTTTTGTACAAGTCAATATGTATTATGCTGCGGGACTTTGCCACTAGGAGGCGCTGTCCAGTGAGACTAATCGTAGGTATAAGCTTCTTTCCTCTGTTCTTTCCGTTCATAGTAGAAAATACTAATCACCCTTTCCCGATGCTGGGTTGTATATAACGTGATAAAAGAAGTTCTCTAATTTCAATTTTATATCCGCACATTCTCTCAGTCTATATGTACATCACGTCTATTCAAATTATCTCAATCATGTATACCGCTTATTATCATTTTTTAGATACATCATTTAAAATGTCTCTGCCTTTACCAGCTTTTTACAATATGTTACTTTTTATTTCTTCCATTCAAATCCATTTACCTTTTGTATTTCTATGTCTTAAAAGTCTGTCACTTTATTATCTTCTCATATTCTCTCACTCTTTTGTGTTTCTCTCTTTCAAATCATCTCACTCCCTTTCATTAAGCAATTCGCTCCCTTTACCACCTTCGCTTATTCTTGTAATCTTTATCTGAGTCTTCCTTTCAAATTATATCACTCTATCATACATCTCTTTCATGACAAATTTCTCTCACTTTACATCAATATCTTCTCACTTTCTCTCACTCTTTATCTCTTTTTTTCGAGTTCTCTCACAAAATTATACATCTCTTTCATTGCAACTTCTCTCAATTTCTCCTTTCCACACGTTCTTATGTACCGTGTATCTCTCTTCTTCTTACTCAAACAAAAACAATAGACAAGATAGTAATTGAAACTAGATTATTGCACGTCAAACAAACATTTAATCACTAATGCTACTATTTTAATTACTTTAAAAAATGAATCATCCTGTAACATGGCAACTCCCATCGTATCAAGTTTGTATATTTACATCGGCTTTACTTACAATAAGTATAATGATTAACTTGTAAAATAATAGTTATATTCACAGCAATAGTAATAATAATGATAATGATAATAATAATAACAGCAATACTGATACAATAAATATTATTATCAAAATGTAAGGCACCCATCAATTGATTCTTGTTTTTTAAATATCTTTTAACTTGCTCTTTTTTCAATTGCAGACCCATTCACTAACTAAAGTATGCCCTTTTACCCTCATCATCGACGATATTTCCACGATGCATTATTTCATGATAAAGATGGTACATATTAATCTTGCCTTCATTATTAATAAAGCTCTATTTTATTTATTTATTTATTTATTTATTTATTCGGTTTAAAAACATCAACACGTCAAGTTCAGGAACTCATAATGGTTGATTTACAATGAAATTGAATAGTGTAAACAAAATTGAACCAACAAATATACACTTAAGAAGAACATATTGTTTCACACACAATGAAAATATGGTTACAATACAATATACAACGGCTGGCTAGATGTGGCTAGACCAAGGCGAGATATGACAAGGTAATCGAAAAGAAGATAAATGACTAAAAAGAGAGAGGGAGAGAGAGAGAGAGAGAGAGAGAGAGAGAAGAAGAAGTGGTGAGAGAGAAAAAGAGGGACAAGAAAGGGGAGGGTAGAAAGAAAAAGAGAGAGGTAGAGGGAAAGAGAGGTGAGGGGAGATACGGAGGGGAAGTGAGGGAGAGAGAAGGAAGAGAGAGGAAGATAGAGGAAGGTAGAAAGAGAGAGAGAAGAGAGAGGGAGAGAGTGAGGTATAGAAAGAGAGAGCGAGAGAGAGGAGAGAGGAGAGAGGAGAGAGAGAAGAGAGAGAAAAGAGGGGAGAGAGAAGGGGATATAAGAGAAAGAGAGAGAGAGAGGGAGGAGAGAAAAAGTGAGACATGGAGAGGGAGGGAGGGAGAGAGAGAGAGAGAGAGAGAGAGAGAGGAGATCTTTAAAAGGCAAATTAAGAAACAAGGTAGATAAACGTAGCATTAAAACATTAATACATTTCTTATACACATCTACACAGGAGAAGGCGCACCGGAGCGTTCAGAGAAGACAACAATGGATTGGCCTGCAACGCATCGTTGCGTCCGCTCCGAAGGCCACGGTGCGCCTGCACATGATGGTCAACATTTCAGCATTTTCAAGAAATTTAGAGTAGCTAGAATGTACAGGCCAGGCGCGGATCCAGGATTTCTTAGGGGAGGGGGCCCAACTTTTTTTTTTTTGCTCCCGAAAATTTGAAAATCGCGCCGGCCGAAAAGTCGCTCAGGGGGGGGGGGGGGGGGGGGGGGGGGGGGGGGGGGGGGGGGGGGGGGGGGGGTAAAGAGCAAATTTTTATATTTTTTTTGCTCCCGAAAATTTGAAAATTTGAAAATTTTTCAATTTGCACCCCCCCCCCCCTTGAGCGCCAGGGGGGGGGGGGGGGGGCCCAACCCCCAAAAAAGGTAAAAATCACGTGATTTTACATGATTTTTGTTCTCAAGGGGGGGGGGGCCCGGGCCCCCCCCCCCCCCCCCCCCCCTGGATCTGCCATTGGTACAGGCAATTTGGCAGTAAATAGTAAGGATATATTGACTGCTTTGAGAGGCATAGTGGTTTCTATAGGGTCAAGGGAAACTCACAACCTGCTATGACCCCAAGGCGCTTGCGCCGCGGGGTCATAGCAGGTTGTGAGTTTCCCGAGACCCTATAGAAACAACTATGCCTCGAATATTAAAAGCAGTCAATATATATTTTATATACCGAATGTCATCCATAAGTTGAAATCTTGGCATAGCTGTGTCCTCCATTTTGCCTCTATATTGACAAAAAATTGGAAACAAAAAACCCCAGTATTTTGCGATCGAGACTAGTACACAAAATGGCGATCGGTCGTCTGCGCTGCGTGGATTGGTAGATTCGTCGCCTGAATGCAGCGACCAAAATCGAATTGCACTCAAACACCGTTAACGGTATTGCGCATCGGTCATCGCACAAAAGAAACTTATACGGTAACACGTAAACCAAAATGGGGATCGCAGCAAAATGACGTCACGTTTCACAGCCATGGAAAAAGTGCTATGAAAAATGGATATAAACCGGTAGAGCCGGGAAAAATGACTATGAATTTCAATTAGCGGGCATGGTTAAGAACATGACTGCATTTTCAACCAATCAGAAGACAGGATTAGTAAAGAATCTTAAAATGAGGTATATAACAAAATATAATCAATACCCTTCCCGACAATGTTGTGTAAAACATGTAAAGCTAATTGTTAAAGAGTTGACACCTCTATTAATTAATGGAAAAAACCTGCATTTCTTTAATATTCTGGATCAGAAAAATACAGCTATAATAAAGTATTGCACCTTGTAGTGGTTCTAAAGAGTCACAACTAGGATGTGAAGCTAATCGCTAAGTTGACACCTCTATTAATGGAAAACCCGCATATCTTCAATTTAACGAATTAGAACATACGGCTATAATAAAGTATTGCACCTTGTACATGTATCAGGTCTAAAGATTCTATAAAATATTCTTCGCATTCGCTTTTAAAATGTGTGTTTCTTCCAGGTCATGATCGGTCATGTTCACGTTTGATATTTTGATACTAACGGTTTTACTCTTTTACACAAATCTGGCACAAGTGGATGTTGACATGGCATTGCAAAACAATGTTGCTCAGTGAAGCGTGTATAGATTAATGTAATCAATGTATCATTAGAAAGCTTATTACTTCTACTCTGTGGAAGCAAGGAATCCTATTATACACCTATATTTAATCACAATATCTATTTGTTTTCGAGTTTCATCTTTTCTGGGACGCGGTGTATAGTTAATAATTTATAAACCGAGCATATTACTTTAAATTATCTCATATTTTACACTACATCCATATTCATTTTACCTTAAGTTTGGAAGATAAAATATTAACTTTTGTCTTTCGTTATTCGTTTGCCTTGTCTTGAAATACTTATATGACACGATGTATTGTATATAGTTTTAATGGAAAAAATGCATTTATTCATTGTATTCTATTTATTTAGGTTATGATTGTATATTATAGAATAAAATTAACTTGAAACTTAAAACAAGTAAATAAAGTCATAAACTGCCGTGTGTTTTGACACATTGACGTTACAATATTTGTTTTCGTTATCCACTAGTTCTAGTCGTATCTGAAGTATAAGCTCATTACTCGAGACCACAGACAGATATGTATTATGCATATGTATATGTGTATGTGTATTTACATGTACATGTATAAGTAAGTATAATTATGTATACAGGTATGTATACTTGTATCATGGACCCTATAAATACTTTACTACACAAACTGCGCTTTTATGTTGTAATCTTTTTTTTGTAATTTGTTGACGTCTCATCATTTCGTGAAGCCCTAACTATTATTATACAATGAAGTTTGAACAAAGTCTCTTGGTAATAAAAATGAGATTCTATAAAACACAAAAAGAACAAACCGCCACTGATTCTAGTCATTAATATGATTATTTTCGAATTGCTTGAATGTAAAGATGAAAAGTGCTCCGTCTTTTAAACACCATAAATCAACACCTTTAACAATGGTTTCAGTGCTCTTTGTGTGAAAATTAGTGCATGGAACGGCAAATACCACAAACTCGAACATTCCTAAAGCTCCGATAGACTTATGCAAACAATGACAAAAGAACGAAAACCCGATTTTTTTTCTTTCTGGGAGGGGGGGGGGGTGGGGTATTCCCTTGCCCCCAACCAATCTCCATTTAGGTTTTCAGACGCAATCAGTGGTGCAACCAGGTGGTATGAAAAATTGAAATAAACAAATCCAATTTTTATATCCCCACTTCTTTCTCGCATATGAATCTAAATCGTCTGGAGCAATCCCTATCATGCCAAGTACTATATTGACCCTGACGCTTAATACGAAAACAGCTTACATTCTCATTGAACGAATCCTGGTTAAAATTGCTATATGTAAGACTTGATCCGTCTAGCCACCTTGCCTCACTGAGACTTGAGCCGGTTAGCCCGATCCAGTAATCAGTCTCCCTGGTATACCGGTAGTACTCAACATGCCGCGCGATGAAGTCCTCTTCCTCTTGCGACTCGATGAAGACCAGATGGGATCCGTATTGGGAACAAGCTGAAACCGCAGAAGCATGATTCATCTCGCAAGTGCTGAAATTGTAGAATGACCCGCCGAATTCACAATCCACCGGAGGGGATGAGCATGCTGAAAAGATGAAAATACAATATGTAAATTACTCAATTTTAAGAAAGTAGACAAAGTGGTTATTTGGGTAGAAACTGAAATATTTAAAGAAAAATAGATAATGATGATGATGATGACGAAAATAATAATAATAATAAAAGTCGATGCAAAGACATGAACAAAATTACAGCTATAAAAATCAATACCTACAGGAACTTTGCTCACCATCGCAGATAGCAATGGTATTTCATACAGTTATTTTTGTTTTTATGAATGAAACATAGGGGAGGAGGAGGGAAGGGAGAGAGCGAGAGCGAGAGAAAGAGAGAGAGTGAGAGAGGCAGACAGACAGACAGAGAGATAGAGAGAAGGGGAAAGTGGTAGTGGCAAGACCCATTATAATGATGATCAAATGCATGACGCCACTGTATTGTTTCTATTACTCAGAGTCAGATAAAGACTGAAAGAGTGACAATAATACTCTATTCCGAGGCGCACTAATTATTACACTGGCTTTAGCCTAGCTGCCATTACGGTGCTCCAGTATTTCAAGGATTTAATTCCTATATATACCAAGTACCGATTTACCTCACATGGGTCGAGTGTGGCAAATGAAGATTAGCTGCCATTACGGCGCTCTAGTATTTCAAGGAATTAATTCCGATAGGTTCCCATTTATCTCATCGGGGTCGAGTGTGGCAAATGGAGATTAATGCCTTGCCAAAGGAAATTAATGCCGTGTTGGGGATCGAACCACGACCTTTGAGTTTCAAGTCAGTACTTAAACCACTCGAATGAGACACGTCTTCTACAAAGATGAAGAGAGAACGAAATAGGGATGGAGGGGAGTGGTCGGTGAATAGGGAGGGGTAAAAGAGGGAGAGAGAGAAAGAGAGAGAGATATAGAGAGAGGGGGAGAGAAAGAGAGAGAAGGGGGTAGTGGCTAGACAAAATATAATGATGATCAAAAGCATGACATCATTTCATTATTTCTCTTACTTACTGGAGGTAATTTTGTCTTGCGTCGTTGTGTCTGACATGGTGGTCGAAGGGCTCGTCATGGGCTTGCTCGTTGCGTCCGAAGTCGATAATCCTGCTGACTCTGAAACGTTTGAAGGTTGTTACAAATGAAACCATACTTCCAAAGCAATGGGATCATGAATGACAACTAAACATGATTATATAAGGCCAAAACAAAGAAAATTCTGCTACATGACAACATATAAATTGTATCAGTCTATTTATTTCATGTGGTATTATTTGTGTTTGTAGATTTAGTGGTGCTTTGTCAAAGCCCAAGTAAATTTTTACCAAATAATTTATCTAAATGTGTTTGTTGTCATTAAACTCGTGGGCGAAGAAATAAGACGGAAACCCTCCCCTTAAAAAAGATTTTAGCGACGCCCGTGGCAGGAAAGGGATAAAGAGAGAGAAATAGAGAGAGAGAGAGAAAGAGAGAGAGAGAGAGAGAGAGAGAGAGAGAGAGAGAGAGAAAGAAAGAGAGAGAGAGAGAGAGAGAGGGAGAGAGAGAAAGAGAGAGGGTGAAGTGGGAGAGAGAGGGGAAAGTTGTTTCTCTTACTGGAAATTGTGGTTTCTTGCGATGTCGTTGCCTCTGATCGTTCCGGCATCGTGGTCGAAGGGCTTGCCGCAGACTTGGTTTTCGCTTCCGTTGTCACCGACTCTGAACGGAATATTAAAAAAATATCAAATGAGTGGGGGGAAAAGGAGCCGGAGCCAGTGAATGATATAAGGAAACAGACAGACACAGACAAAGAAAGTGCGAAGAGGGAAGAAGAAGAACAACAACAGCAAGAACGTTGTCGTTAAACTTACAGGCAAAATATTATTTTTTCATTATTATTTATAAAAAACTAATGGGCACTAGCTGCCCCCTCTTTAAAGTCTTCTAGCGACGCTCATGAAAGAAGTACAAAGAAAAATGAGACTATCTATAATAATAATACGCTAAGGCTCCGCGGGGGGCGCGACGTCTCGGCGAGCCTTTGTATTCTATTGTTTTTTAATGAGATCGCCGACCGAAGTTGGTGAGGCTATCTCCTCCTGAACCCTCCCCTCGGGGTACCCGTGCCCGGTGCCATCGTCCGCGGGAGAGTCTACTCTGTGGAATTGGCTATACTCCGCCCGAGGTCCTCCTCCGTGTCGACGTCCAGGGCGAAAACAGACGCGATATGCATAATGCAGGATATGCGTGACGACAGAGATACCTCATGGATATTCAACATTGCATCCGTAGACACACAAAATTGTATACACAAAAATCGGTCGTAAAAAAACTCGAACCATATTCCATACCTTACCTGGCTTACCATGTCGCACGCAAGTACGCCAAAACACGTACATTTTCGCAGTTGCGAGATCGAGACGGAGCGTAGGGCTCGAGTTTTTGGCGGTCGATTTTGTTTTGGTAGAAGCTGAATCTAGACCATGAACCACTAAACATCGCGAAACTGCAATCAATTTCCATCACGAATTCACGATTGCTGCAATATTATAAAGTTTCCATAAATAGAGGTATGAAATTAAAGCCTATTTTGTGATGTTCTCGCCATGTTTACGTAATTTTGATAATCATTTCTTCAAAGTAAAGAAAATCAGACAAAATCACCGTAACTGACAGTGCATTGCCACTGTGTAGTGTGTGTGAGATGAGCTGAGTTGCAGTTGAAAGTGTGTGAGTTGAATTCGAGTCGAAGAGATTTGACACTTTGAAATTGTTATCTGTTGGTTTGCATCATTATTGCCGCGATTTCAATATAGTTTCGTGAATAGATTTACGAAACCTGAGCTTAGAATTAGTAAAAGTATTACTAGACTCTAATGTCTACGTTTTTAAAAGACTGTTTGATTTTCCTGTGAAAATTTTACTTTGAAAAATGATTATCGAAATTCATGGTCAGAAATAATCACAATCTAGGGTCTATTATGTTACAGTTCTTGCATCAAATCAATGCATGAAAACTTAGTTATTGAACTAGAAAAATGTTTTTTTTTTTTTTAAATAGGCAATTATGAAGTAGGAAGCCTGAAACCTAATTGCCTACTAAACAAATCTCAACAAAGTGTAGGCCTATCCTTATATGAAATTAATGAAAAAGTAGCCCCAGAAAAAAGAACCCCAGAAAATTTCCCTAAAATTTGAAATGGAGCCCCCGAAATGAAAAACTTAATTTTTTGCCTGCGCACCCCCTCTAGAATCCCGCGGATTTCCGCGGGTCCTGAGTTGAGTGTATATATAATATAGGCGTGGGGTCCACGGGTTTCAAGGGGCCATAAACCCCCAAAAGCTCGGGGGTTACGTTTTTCAAAGTTGGGGGGGGGGGGGGGGGGGAGAGATCAGATCGCAGCGAGTTGAGTGTATATATAATATAGGCGTGGGGTCCACGGGTTTCAAGGGGCCATAAACCCCCGAAAGCTCGGGGGTTTAGGCGTATAGGGTCAGATGAGCATATTTTTAATACTTTATTTGTGACACTTGCGGGTCACTAATTGGCGTGGGGTCAATACGTAGAGTTGCGTAGTGTTGCGTAACAACTACGCTGGCCTACGTTACTATATGCTGAGGGACGGAAAGGGGTACGCAAGATGAACGAAAACAATTCAACCTGTTTAATTTTTTTCGCCAGCCTACGCATAACCTACGCAGGGACTATTTCCCCATTAATACGCAGCCTAATTTCTGCGTAGTCGGTACGCCACACTACGGAACTCTACGCAGTTCCAGTGGCTTAAAGAATAACTACCGGTACAGTTGGATCGTTTTTTTAATTTTTATATAAGGCCAAATTAAAAAAAAAACATGTTTAGCTTCCTGTTTTTTCGAAAATGGAAGGAGGAGGCCCTTTTTTTTCTTTTTATTTTCTTTCAAAATGGCCGCTCCGTACATTTTTCCTGACATTCAGGCTATTTTTCAAGATGGCGGCCGACAATTTTTTTTTTTTTTTAAAATCAGAAATACATTTTAGCAGTGCTTTTCATGTTTTTTTTCTTTCAAAAAAAAAAAAAAAAAAAAAAAAAAAAAAACTTTTCAAAAAATTTCAAAAAAAAAAATAGGAGGCGGCCCCCAAAAAGGAAGCGGGCGGGGACGCTTAACATGTATATTTCTTAATGGCCTGAATGGCAAATAAAGTTCTTGGTGGTTTTAATTTAGACAGTCTCTATATATCTATTTACACCCCCCGCCCCCTCTAGGATCCCGCGGATTTCCGCGGGTCCTGCTAGTATATATATAAAAAAAAAGAATTAGACGGTCACTTCCTCCTTTAAAAAAAGTATTTTAGCGACGCCCGGATAGACCGACAGAGAGAGAGAGAGAGAGAGAGAGAGAGAGAGAAGGGGTATACAGTTGCTAGACTCATTATGATAATGATCAAATGCATGACATAATTTCCATGATACTATTGCCTAGACATACCAGAGGTAGTGGTGTTTTGGGAAGTCGTTGTGTATGAGCGTTCCGAAATCGTAGTCGTAATGTTCGTCGTAGGCTTGGTCGTCAGTTCCGTCGTTGACTGTATGATCACTGAAAACAACAGCAACAGACAAACATAGCTGAGGTAAATGACGATGTATAACATTATTTTCCTTTCAAATTATGTCCCTGCCGGCTGTCTTCAGGCGCTCTTAGTCAGGGAAGGGGGATACGATCAAGAGGGGGAGGGGGGGGGGGGGGGCTGATAGAAATCAGAGAAATACTTTTCCTGTGGGAATCCCAATTCTATCAAAAAGTTCCGAAAGAGGGCAGTGATGTACTTCTTTGTAATCATCATCATCATCTTCTTCTTCTCCTTTTTCTTCTTCTTCTTCTTCTCCTTTTTCTTCTTCTTCTCTTTCTTCTCCTTCTTCTTATTCTTCTTCTTCTTCTTCGGTACCGGCCAGCGTCTTGTATTGTCGAACTGGTGTATGTACAATGTCCCCATGTCTGATAAGATACAGCAAAATTGCGTATAAGTAAACAAATAACTGCGATTTTTTTTTTGTTACACCCTGTGGAAAGTCTTTTCATGCTGTTTGCTCACTAATTGGCCATTCATTAATTGCTCATTAATTGGCCAGATACGCCTATTATATTACACTTACTTTCATCGCAGTGTCTCCCTTGAAACCCACTTGAGCAGGTACAGTTGTAGCCTACCATAGTCTCCTCACACCAGCCGTTGTTACAGAGGTTTTCGTCACAATCTGTGAAATAAGAAATAAACGGGATCAAACTAATTATTTTATAAATAAGGCTTCCAAGTGGTACAATGAATCAGTTTATTTAATATCTTTAGCGTAGTACCCGGAAGACAGATCAATATATGACAGATAATAATAATAATAATGTTTTTTTTTCTTTTTCGTGTGATACAAGAAATATATTGCTCTCGCTATTACAATATTGGAATCGTTTGCGACTCATCGAATATTGTCATAGCGAAAGCAATATATCGACGAGTCCAATATTTTAAACTCGCCAGCCGTTCCACCGATACCAAACGAAATACCAACCAATTAAATTATAAACCATCAATAATTAGTACTCAAATCACCCAGCAGCCTGAAATTAAATATCAATGAATTTGCTATTAATGGATTGCCAGTCAGTCTTCTCGCTCTTTTGAATAGTCTTCTAAATAAACGACAGTTGTTACTTTTCGGCTGGAACGATTCATTTTCACAATCTAAATAGGTTTTACAAATTAGGATGGCATTGTCACTGGGTCGAAAAGAGTTTTAGTTCCCTGAAATATCTTCGACATTCGATTGAGTTAAAACAGAACAAAAATATAAGATATTCTTCTTGTCATGATGGGACAATAATTTTGTCACATACATTTTTTATTATCATTATCATAATTACTATTATTGTTGTTCTTCATATCATTAATGTTAGCATAATAATCATTATCATTATTATATTATTTTATCATCATTGTTACTAATATTAATATTATAATCATACGTATTCATATTATCATCATCTTCATTACTATTATCATATTTTTTTCATCGTTATTATTACTATTACATATTATCATAATTGTTATTGTTAGTAGTAGTAGTCATCGTAGTGTAAGTATTAATATACGTAGCAGTAGTAGTAGTAGTAGTAGTAGTAGTAGTAGTAGTAGTAGTAGTAGAAGTAGTAGTAGAAGTAGTAGTACAAGTAGTAGTAATAGTAGTTGTAGTAATAATAGTAGTAGCAGTAGTAGCAGTAGTATAAGTAGTAGAAGTAGTCAGTAGTAGTAGAAGTAGTAGTAGTGGTAGTAGTAGTAGTAGTAGTAGTAGTAGTAGTAGTAGTAGTAGTAGTAGTAGTAGGAGTAGTAGTAGTAGTAGTAGTAGTAGTAGTATTGTTAGTAGTAGTAGTAGTAGTAGTAGTAGTAGTAGTAGTAGTAGTAGTAGTAGTAGTAGTAGTAGTAATAGTAGTAGTAGTAGTAGTATTAGTATTAGTAGTAGTAGTAGTAGTAGTAATAGTAGTAGTAGAGGTAGCATTAGTAGTGGGGTAGAGGAAATAACAGAAAAAGTAGTAGTAGTAGTAGTAGTAGTAGTAGTAGTATTAGTAGTTGTAGTAGAAGTAGTATTGTTAGCAGTAGTAGCAGTAGAAGTAGTAGTAGTAGTAGTAGTAGTAGTAGTAGGAGTAGTAGTAGTAGTAGTAGTAGTAGTAGTAGTAGTAGTAGTATTGTTAGTAGTAGTAGTAGTAGTAGTAGTAGTAGTAGTAGTAGTAATAGTAGTAGTAGTAGTAGTATTAGTATTAGTAGTAGTAGTAGTAGTAGTAATAGTAGTAGTAGAGGTAGCATTAGTAGTGGGGTAGAGGAAATAACAGAAGTAGTAGTAGTAGTAGTAGTAGTAGTAGTAGTAGTAGTAGTATTAGTAGTTGTAGTAGAAGTAGTAGTAATAGTAGTAGTAGTAGTAGTAGTAGTAGTAGTAGTAGTAGTAGTAGTGGGGTAGAGGTAATAACAGAAGTTGTAGTAGTAGTAGTAGTAGTAGTAGTAGTAGTAGTAGAAGAAGTTAGGAGTTGATATCAAACTTTAATGATATCACTGAAGTCCGTGTTATCTGCATGTAGATTTATTGATTAAACAAAGAAACGAATATGACATATGAGAATAAACATGAATACAAAATGAAACCTACACGGGATTCTGCATATTCTATGCCCGCCCGGGATCCCTTCTTTACTCTTCCTTTGGTGGCACCCGCCGATGACAGAAGGGAAAGGGATGAGTTTGGGGATGCTCTGCACCATGCTGCCATCCTGGAGTCGCATCATCTTACACTTTTGGAACATGGGCAAAGTGTAATTCAGGCCGTACCAGTCTGAACAAGATGTCCTATCCGATAACACAGGCAAGGCTGTGAAGAATATATTAGAAAATTAATTGCTAGTTGTTTTCTTTCTCCTCCTATGCGTCTTCTCCTCCTGCCTCACCTCCTTCTTAATGTCCTTCTCTACCTCCCCCTTCATCTTGCTCCTCCTCCTCCTCCATATCCTCCTTCTCCTACCCGCCCTGCTACTTCTCTCCACCCCCTCCTCGTTCTTGTCTTCCTCCCCATTCCTCCTCTCATATACTCATCCTCATATAGCCCTCCTCGAGCCTAATCATCATTCCCTTCCCTCCCTTACCTCCCCTTACCGCTCCTCCTCGTCGTTGCCTTACACCCTCTTTTCAATCTTGAGGATGCAGGTTTTCTTAAAATATTTTGAAACATTTATTAGAAAGACTTTTTTCGGATGTGTTTTTTGGTTTGAGATGCCATGATTATTAGATCAAGTTTGAGGGCATAAATTCTTGTCAATGGTTGTTTAATAGTGTCTGCAAAATGTGATCATACAATATTATTGGCTGTGCATACTTAAGCTGCTTGTTTTGACACATCCGGAAGCAGGCAGATCTACGCTCTGCCCAATGATTTAGGAATTGTGATAAAGTGTCAAATTACAGTCTGTGCTTGTAGACTAACGTACTTTTTTCACCTCGCTCTTATTTCGCTTCGTTGTATAATTTTCAAAGCCAACTCTTTTCCAGAAATATTTAACAAAATATGATGTTAAGTCAAAATAATACTTACCGAAGGACAAGCAGGTTACGGTACCAAACAGCAACTTCCCAAATACACCTATCTTTGGGTCTTTAGCCTGTTTTTAGAAAAAAATATGAATATTGTTTAAATCAGCAAGAACAATAACAACAACTGAAGAAAAAAGTGTGATGAGCATATAGATACGGACGATAATGTAAGTGATGATGATGATTATCACGACGGTATGTTTAAGAGCAATTACCGTTACTTATACAACACATACATGTTCCACTAACGTAATTGTTGAGACTTTCACATCTGTCAACGAGATTTTATAAAGGTTTTCTTGGCCAATTTTTTAGTTTTTCCAGCAAGTTTGGTAAAACATTCGTTCAATTTAGGGTAAACACTATTTTTGGTGGAGACTGTCATTTACTTTAGGGGATCGGGCAGGTTTTAAAAAACATATTTACCCAGGGAGGAGGGGGGGGGGGGGATCAGGTTTTAAGACATGGAATGATATTAAAGGTCGGTGTGTACCAACGTTTTCAGGGACCTCCCTGCACAATTTCTAAGTAGACTATCTTGAAAATATGCTGCTGGAAACAAAAAGGCGGCCATATTCCAAAATTACTGTTGAACTATTCTTTCAGATTACTTTTTAGAAGAACATCATTTACCATGTGTGAGATGTCATTTTATGAATAATATTTTTTGATACTTATCATCATATGTGATATTTTTTGCATTGGGTTTCGTTACCTTTGAGTTTTCAAAGGTTACGAAACTAATATTAGATATAAACACCTTATGCTTATGCTCCTTACGTACACTGTCGCTCATATAGTTGGAATATTTTTGTTTTACCACAATTTATGGAATTATTTTAAAAATAATTTAAAAATAATAGATCTAGATAATAGTATACATTCTCAGATTTCATTGAATAAATATTGGACAATGTGTGTTTTGCGTGACTGCTAAAGCATGTGTATGCTACTTTGCTTATCAACTAGGAGATCTACGCCCTTAAGTCATAAATGACAGTAATGAGGATTAATGCCCCCACAAAAGGGCACTAATATAGCACATCGACACGGTATTGATCCTGGGTCCTCACAGTTACGAGGCCATTGCTTTGTCACTGAACCATAACTGTTCGCAGCGGGGGCTAGGGTAGGGGGCAGTTTCCATAAATTAAAACAAACAAAAACAGAAAATGCAATAAATTTTCAATAATTTATTGCATTTTACCCCGGTTCCAAACATTAAAAAAAAATCGTCTGGACGGCCATGCATTATGGCTCAAGGCATGGGCACACAGAGGATTTTTTTATATTGGGAATCGGGGTAAAATGCAATAAATTATTGAAAATTAATTGCATTTTCTTTGAGAAATGGCGCAGCAGACAGAATCTACATAATCATGAGACAAGAAGTTTAGTAGACTGTTCAAAACAACAAAAGGGTTATCCTATGAATTGAAACAAGATACTGTGAAAGCTTAAATTCATTGCATCATTTTAAACAATGAAGCACCAAATCACGAGGCAAAATTTAACTTTTAAAAGGATTTAAGACCGAAAAAGCATAATTATGCATATGGCCTGACCCAAATTAGTTCCATCAGCCCAAACTTAGTACATGGCGATTTTGACAAAACTTTTTAAAGACCCTGGTGCTCAGTCGCTGTGAGAGAAATATTATAGATAGGCTACCATTTGACAGAAAATTACTTACTACTCATCAGGAAAAAAATGAAGTCATATTGGTTACGAATTTGTATTAGGAGCTACCAAAGTTGTTTACACTTTTTTATATGCACTGTACACTAAAACGGGAGTTACAGAGTGTTTCAGTCCACGATCAGAGACACGGTTCAGGACTTATATGTGATTATGCACCAGGATTTATATGTGATTATGCACTGATTGAACCCATACTATCAGTGATGTCCTGGACAAGCTAAAGCCCGTTAGAGGTGATAATATTAGTTACAAACTCCACACACTCTTGCAAGCACCAAAGATTCTTAAGCACATTGTGAAAAGTGGAAAAGGTAAATTCATGAGAAAATTTCAAATGCGATCCCCTTCACAACTGCCTCCGAACAGCTGCTAAATGACCAGATACCACAATAAAGTGGAGGTGAAAGAGACATTGTATAGGTAGCAGCAGAGGATTCTATCATCAGGCATCAGCAATGTTTATTTAATTTAGAAGAAAGAATAGGGGCGGAATACAAAATCAGAACCCAGGGCCCCGTCTAATAGACAGTTGGGTTGTATCCAAACTTATCTAAACCAACTTTACATAAAAATCAATTCATAAATCTGTATAAACAGTGACGTATATGGATTATGGCGCCGAGAGCAATCGATAAAACTGCGACCCCCCCCCCCCCAACTTTACCTACGTAACTGTGCAAGCGAGGGAGCAAGGCGACCGGCTAAGGAAGTAAGCGCAGCGATCGAGTAGTATCAAAGATGTACGCATTTTGAACATAAAAAGTTGGTTTTCTATTCATTCCTCATTAAGTGTTGAACACAATTAATGAATGAATGAGGGATTTAGCAAGGTAACCAAAATAAAATGTTTTTTTTCAAAAGTTGAATCGCATTTAAGAAATTTAATTATTTTGATGTCAAATTTGGAACCATTTGAAAACGCTATCCCCTCCCCCAATAAACTATCCATATTTTGGGCATAAATTACGAGATCCTGTGCAACATTGTTAGGTCGGGACAATCTACTCATATTGGCCCTTCCACAACTCGGAATTATATTGATATATAATGAAAATCAAGACGATTTGGTTACCTTTTGATCCGATTCTTCGTTTATTATTCTCAACTCAAGAAAACCTGTCAAAATTAGCATATTCATCAATCATCTAATTTGCATATTCGTAACATATCTCCCCCCATAAAAGAAAGTTTCTATCAGTAGTTAGAACTTTCTTCTGAACAATAATCGTAAGATCTAAAGGTGATAAATTAACCACACAAAAGTATTTAAAAGCTAGCATGAAGATCATCTTTCTAATATCGAAGACAGACTGATTAGTCCTTTCATTCCAACATTTAATAACAAAACACAAACTGCAGAAAAATGAAAACAACTTTGATAGATAACATTATATGTTCTCTTCCTGAAACCTGTAAGTAAGTACCAGGACATTAATCAAACACAATGCCTGTGTTTAGTAAAGAACCACCAACTGTAGTGGTCGGAACACGTCTCTACACATCACACATAATGAATATATGAATATATATGAGCGTAATGAGCATGCGCGATAAATGAAACACTGAATATTCAGCAAAGACGCAGATATCCCACACGCGCAAAACACAATTTGCATAACAAATGATTGCATATTCATATAATGAACGCGTACAACGTAGTCACGTGATGCGTCGCTATGACGACACCTTATTACTATGTCGGAATGCAGTGTCTCATTAAATGTGTGGGTCAACAGAAGCAATATGTTATGATGATCCACATAACTGTGCACAGCTCGATTTGAAATATTTCTGACATTAAATGCAAGAGTAAGGGTACATACATGTACATATTCTGTGTACATATTACATGAGAAACATAATCTGTTGAGTTACTGCTGCAAGCTATAAATTTAAACTTGTTTAAATACAAACAAATGAGCAAGACTTATCAAGTCAAATCACAAACACATACATATGCAATACTTGCAGTCAATAATCTTTGAAATCTGTGTAACAACATTACGCAAGTTGTGATGCTACAATGTACACCTTTGTTTTACTTTCAATTTGTTTTACACCTGTAACATTGATAACAGTTGCCTTTTATGCAAATATTATTATAATTATTTTGTTGTTGTTATGAAATGGTAAATGCATTAAGCTTTGCGTTGCATAGCTAACAATGCTGGGTATAAACAATAACTGTTCTCTTTTGATCAAAAGAAAACTATTCTAAATAACGTACAAACAGAATCAAGAAAAGACATGAAATCATTATACATGTAGGCACAGATAAGGAAACAATGACATATGGTGCACATTCTCCACAGAATATAGTCCTCTGTCCATACTGGCGTCTCCCTGTAAATAGGTGAAATGTTCATACATGATCATTCATATCACTGTTCAAAATTAATGAACTGTCTGATCCATCAGTTCACAGCATTTAAGTAAGTGTACAGATACAAAGCAATAAATCATGTGTAGATTCCTTATGACGAATTAAGACAAAATATTAAAGTTCTAGTTTCTTCACAATTTGTCAAATGTTCAGTAGGTTTGCTTAAGCTCTAGAAAGCGTATCTGCGATTATATTGTCCTTTCCTTTGATATGAGTAACTTTCAGTCCATAAGGCTGGAGATCATGCTCCGCTGACACAGTCTCTGATTTTCATTTCTGAAGCGCTCAAGAAGAGTCAATGGATTATGATCTGTGAATATAGTCACCACTGAAGAGTTGCTCAGGTACCCGTCGAAGCGCTGAACTGGCAAGACGAGACCAAGGCACTCCTCTATAGTAGAACATCTTCGCTGGTGGGGGTTGAGCTTCTTGGAAAAGTAGCTAATGGGTTCCAGGAGACCCATGTCATCCATCTGTAGGAGAACAGCATCAACTCCTACATCACTGGCGTCAGCGGCAAGCTGAAAAGGCTTCTGGAAGTTTGGAGCGTCCAGCACTGGTTTTGACATCAGCACACCACATTTTGTGGAAGAACACTGCAACACTTTTTTAGCTTCTCCTGCTGGTAGAGCAACATCACACAACTTCTTCAAGTCCTCTGCTGCTTTCTGAGCCTCAATCAAGGCAGGCTGACTAAAGATAGTCGTAGCATGACTCTGGTCATCTTGGCCCTCCTCCAATGTTCTGGAAAAAGTGTCACCCAAATTGACGTCACCATCCTTGTCATCTTCTTCCTTTTTCATAGCTTGGGCTCCAGTAACTACACACGAAGGGGAAAAACCAGGAAGTTCACTTTCCAATTTCTCTGCCTCAAAATTCACCACAGGAGTGTCACACACAACTGGCGATGGCGACACTTTACTTACGGCTAAATCATTGCCAAGCAACATCGAAATTCCCCTCATTGGCAACTTAGTAACAATGCCAACAATTACTGGTCCAGAAACGAATCCACTGCTAAGCTCGATAGTATATAATGGAACCGGTTTCAAACCATCATTCACATCCTGAATCAAAACTTTCTTGCCAGTGAAATTCTTTGTGTCCAAGGACGACTCATCAGCAATAAGCAACGTTTTCACAGAACCAGTGTCCCTTAATATCGTGATAGGACACTCCTTATCATCAACACTGAACCTAACCGTGCCATAAGAAACAAAATCTAGAAATCCTTCATCAATCTTCTCATCACTTCTAACATCTCTTACTTGATCACTTCTTTCTGTTTCATTGTGATCATTCATTACACGTTCTTGCATGCCGACTGCTGCTATGCGCACAAAGCCACTAGGCTGTGTAATTTCGTGTTCAAGATTTTTTTCTTTTACTTTTAGTCTTGGACATTGCGTCTTAAGGTGGCCCTCTTTCTTACAGTAGGCACAGAGAAGTCTGCCTTCACTTCTCGCTTGGGGTGCGAGAGGTCCCGGGTTCGACTCCCGGACGAGCCCCCAATCTGTTAGGTCGGGACAATCTACTCATATTGGCCCTTCCACAACTCGGAATTATATTGATATATAATGAAAATCAAGACGATTTGGTTACCTTTTGATCCGATTCTTCGTTTATTATTCTCAACTCAAGAAAACCTGTCAAAATTAGCATATTCATCAATCATCTAATTTGCATATTCGTAACAACATAATTATGCGAGATGCGACCGAGCTTGAGAAAATGTTCTATTTCTAATGTATTTTACCTTGCGTATTGGGGCGCATTTATTAATAAGGATCAATAGTTTTCTTCCTTTTCGCCGCCCACGTATCTCTCTTTTACATTTTTGCTCTCTAAAAATTCACGTGTCACGTCGTCAGGAGAGGATAGTCAACCTGTTCGAAACGTCGAGCCAACTCCCGCCGCTCATCTTCTCCAAGCGCTATAGTTCTCCTTAAAACTATAAGCTATAGAAAGATAACCAACAGCCTTTTTCAAGACTATGTACCAACTGTCCTTTTCAGGACTAACAAACCCTCAAGAAAGATTACCGAATCTTTCGTCTACGGCTGATTGTCAACGAAACGGAGTTAGGTCTTTTGTTAATTCTGTTTGTTAATTCTGTTTGTTGCTACGGCCGGGAGCCATTGAAAACGAATTCGTTTGATAAAATTATGGAAATGCAAGCACTATTTTAAAGGTACTATAGTCTATAACAGCTAATAGTCGTTATTTTCCCACTTGAAGACTTTTTCAAGCCCCCCTTTTTTAGGGAAGTTCTAAATTAATATTATCTATCAAATGCCGTTGGAATTTAACCTTTTCATTTTTTGGCCTGCAAATGGGACATAGTACCTTTAAACAAACAGAACTTTGTTATTCCTAGCTCATCTTTCCTGACTGAGGTGTCATATGAAAGGGCAGGAACTCAACTTTTTAGAAATGTGATTTTCTCTTTGAAATTCAGATACAGTTCGCCAAATGGCTTTTGGGTTTCCTCTCTTCAAATTCATTTTAATCCCTCATGCGTAAAATATGCATCATATGACTTGCATCAAATGAAAGACGACGATCTAAGCTTTCCAAATATGTGTCATTTATTAATTATAAATGTGACTAAGTTATGATAAAACACTGTATAATAGTTATACATGGCGGCCAATTTAAGAGCAGCATACTTTCAAGCGAGTCCACCTAAAAATAATTTTTTTTTAAAGGGTTTGCCCCGTCTTGCACATGTGCCATGCGAGTTTCATTAAAATTCATCGAAGAAACTGAATAATTTTAATGAACGAAATGCTAAGTCGGTTGCTCAAAATGATTTTGAATGTATGAAGGACAGGATTACGTAATCATGTCATTCTAACATGTATGTACGCCTGACGAAAAACGTAAATCACCCACGAATTAGAATGAGGAACATTATAATTTGATTTAATCAAACGCGAATTTAAATGCACAGATCATGAATTTATACTTTTGAATAGCAAGACTGGGACAAATCATTTTTCTATTGAATGAATTTTAAAAGTTGCGAAATTGGCCGCGAAGATCTATACTTTCTCTTTTCTTCTGTTCTTTTAATTTGTTAAATGTTCTTCTGTTTGTATTCTTCTTCTCCTCATCTCTTTTTATTTTCTATTTTCTTCATCATTTTCTTCATTTCATCCTATATTCTTCTTTCTTCTTTTAGGCCTGATGTAGATCAAATATGGACGTTCAACTAAAAAGAGCATGAAATTTGCCCAATAGACCAGTTCGTAGTTAGTGTATATTAAACATTTATTCACGAAGACTCCAGTCTAACTCAAGCTTTTGCTTTCTTTGGCTGAAGTCTCATGTGCAATTATATTTCTTTAAACTTGAACCACACAGCTATTATTCATTTAGTAATGATTCACTCTCCTTTTCATCATATGAACATTGATTCCTATATCATGCCTCTCTGTTTGAGTCATTTATGAAATGTTTAATTTAAAAAAACAAATCTATTCTCTTTATCTTGTTTGTTTTACACATTCATTACCTTCTATCATTTCGATCTGTATCATATTTTTTTTCTCTTTTCCTCAAGCGAGGTCTTTATTTCCATAATTTTAATACATATTTACATTAATTACTATATAATTGAATGGAGAAAAACACTGGCTAAAAATTAAAGTATGTTCAACAATTCTTACAGCTTAGTATTATTTTCTTTGCCCACACGTTCATAGCTTTAAAAAGCAATTTTAGCAACGACTTGAATTAAAATAACAAAGTATGCGGGTACATAGCAGAACCATTTACAACATTTTTAACGTAACATTTATAAATTGCATATTGCGCACAATTTAAAATGATGTACAGGATAGTATATTTCTTGTTTCTATATTTCCTTACCTACAACTAGTATCTTTTGGCTGACTTGAAGTTCTACTTTGAATAGGTAGAATATCAAATGATAAATTATTTTCCAACAAATAATCACATCTTTGCAATACAACAAAAGTG
The DNA here is from genome assembly GCF_000002235.5 of Strongylocentrotus purpuratus. Classification (NCBI taxonomy): domain Eukaryota; kingdom Metazoa; phylum Echinodermata; class Echinoidea; order Camarodonta; family Strongylocentrotidae; genus Strongylocentrotus; species Strongylocentrotus purpuratus. Next base: position 29,062,311 of record NW_022145598.1, read on the forward strand.
AAACCTTGAATCAACTTTTTCACAAGTGCATAAAGTACTATACACCATTTGCGATTTAAAAACAGATCTTTTAAGGCATTAATCTTGTGAATCATCTTGAAGTTAAATTATTACGAATTTGCTTTAATTTAAATGAAAATACATCATTTCAAACAAAGTCATTATCTAAATCTAGAAAGGAATCATTATGCTTATAATGAAACGGGCATTTAGTAAAACGGCAATGAAATCAAATCAGGCTCATCATGGCCGTTTCCATATGATTGAAACAACAAAATAAGATACTTACCATTTTACAGATCAATCTTCAAGGGCCTTCAAAAGTGATCCAACAGCACGATGTTAACCTGACCTCTTTCTCGGATAAAACAAATGAACAAATTTGGCAACGAAGAAAACAGCTGCTTGAATACAGAAAGGCGGGAAATATAAACTGTAAGATTTAAACCGTAGGCTAAAGCTACTGATCAACGGAGATCCATTTAATCGCAGAAGACATATGACTTGATATCTTCCGTCGACAAATGGTAAATGGTAAATGGTACGTTTTTCCTTCTCTGCAGGCGGTGAGCTCATACGAGAACGGGATTGGTATGAACAGATAGATTAAACAGGAAATACCGTCAATTGGTATAGATCAAAATTATGATGATGATTGGTGGATTGATATTCATGGGACAGATGATTGGATAGCTCTGCAAGGGATGGAGCTAATGTGATGATTGTTTGGTTTTAGTTCTTGTTTGTAAAGTCACCCATTACTTAAGCAGCTTGTTGTATTGTGAACAGAATTCATGGGATAGCTTTTAACGCCGATTATTGTTGTTTCTTTGTTGTTTGTTTATTGCTTTTGTTTGAAAAAACGCTCGTTATCTCAGAAACATTATACCTTTGAATCGAGTTGGGGAATAGCTCCTTGAAATAGCTATCAGCGCCTATAATATTTGTTAGTCTTTTGGGGGGGGGGGGGGCTTTTGTTTACACACGTTATCTCAGAAACATCCAAATTTTGGATGGAATTTAGGGGTTAGCTCTATTAGATAGGTATTAGCGCCGATGAACTTGTTCTGAGGGTTGGGACGTACATAATTTTGCTCGTGAAAATAATTGTTACGCTAATAACATGCTAAAAGTGAGAAAATTATGAGTCAGCTTTATGGAATACTTTTCAGCGCCAATGATTTTTAGAGAGGTGGAGTTGTATTTTTTGTTTGGGGAAAACACAAGTTACCTTTGTTGACGTTACGATGGAAACAAGCTGATTAAATTGATATGTATGATACAAGAAGAAGAAAAACCCGACCGTTATGCACAATCAGTCGATTGGATATCGAGCCTCATCACAATCAATAACACCGCCGCGTCACACTTTAATGCTTTCACTTCGGTAGAATAATGGATGGCATAGTTTTTCTCCCAAACGTTTGTACTTTCAAAGTTTGTTTACTCGAATTCTGAGAATAAAATAGGGTTCATTACCCTGGACGAGGTTTGCAATTGTGAAATAGAAAAACTCTCCCTTTTTCGGAAGAAAGAACCCTATTTCATCTCCCGACTTATCATGAAAAACATTTGAAATGACGAGCATCCGGAGAAACACACCTTGGAATTGTGAACCGTAGGAATAAAGAATCTTTCTGATTATTAAATCTTGGGAATCATGTATCTCCGAGATAATGAACTTTCGGAATCATAAAACTTCGACAAAAAACTAAATAAACTCGGTTTAGTAGGTTAATTTACCGAGAAGGTAACATTTAGGCTAACCAAGTTAATGAGTCATTTTAAACATCATGTTGGTCATCATATTGTCCCGACTAAAACTTTCTTCAAAATATAAAAACAAAAAATATCCTTGCTTACAAGGAGACAAATACAAATGAAATTTCTAATTTTAAACCTGAGTGTTGAATTTTGGATTACTATCGGCACAAAGGTTTTTAGAGAAGTGGGGTTGTATTTTTTTTTTTGGGGGGGGGGGGGGTGGCACACGTTACCTTAGAAATATGTTGAGGGAGTTAATTGATGGTTTAGCATGACAGGATGTATATTTATAGCTTCAACCATTTGTGTTGTCGAGATGGACTTTACGATAGAAACAAGCTGATTAAATTGAAGGCATGATACAAGAAAAAAAGGGAACCCAACCGTCATGCATAATCAGACAGTTTGATATCGAGCCTCAAATGCCCAACACATATTAATAACGCGTCACACTTTAATGCTCTCGCTTTGGTAGAATAATAGATGGCACAGTTTCCTCCCGAACGTTTGTACTTTCAAATGTTCGTTTATTTGAATTCGGAGAATGAAATAGGGTTCACGTACTCTGAATCAGGTTTGCAATTTTGAAAATGTAAATTCTCTCTTCGTTTCCAGATTAAAAACCCTATTTCATCTTTCGACTTATCATTATAAGCCTTTGAAATGACGAGCGTTAGGATAAACAAACATCAGAATTATGAACTGTTAGAATAAAGAATCTTTCTGATTAATAAACCTTGGGAATTATGAACCTTGGGAATTATGTTCTTTGAGATAATGAACTTTTGGAATTATAAACCTTCGACAAAAAATAAAAAATAAACTCGGTGTAGAAGATTAATTGTCCGACAAGGTTACATTCAGCATAACCAAATTAATGAGTCATTTTAAACATCATGTTGGTCATCATATTGTCCCGACTGAAACTTTCTTCAAAATAAACAAACAAATAATCATCATGTTTACAAGAAGACTAATGGAAATGAAATTTCTCATTCTACACCTAAATGTTAAATTTTGAGACATTTAGAAATTATGAGATTTGGAATACTTATCGGCCCCAAAGGTTTTTGGAGAAGTGGGGTTTTATTTTGTTTGTTGGGGGGGGGGGACACATGTTACCTTAAAAACATGTTGAGTGGATCTAAATTATGGGATAGCAGTATTGGATAGATACTGATAGCGTCGACCATTTTGTTAGTACTTGCAAAAATTATCTCGAGTGTATAAACTGTGTTGTTATCAGTGGCGTCGATCACTCGACGTTTCATAAAATTATTAGAGAAAGAAGACGATTCGTTGTACTGTTTTCGCCCATCCCGTGCAAAGCGCGGAAGCTTTCATGTTAAATTATTAGAGAGAGATGACGATTCGTTGTATCGTGTCCTTGTCTGAATTCAGTTTCCAGCAATCTGGTTTCCATTGTCAACACAAACTTACAATCATCACTGTACACATAGATTGGCATATTGCAAGCTTTGCATGGCACGCACACACACGAGCTGACTAGCCATCCGGGTAAGTTCAAAGTCCGACCAGACCCATGTACTATCAGCTGGTTACCACGCACCGCGCCGGTATCGAGTGTCGCGAGTATTATTGGGTCGCGTGCCAGCTAGAAATACATGCCTTACAGGATTTTGTGAAAGAAAGTTAAATATAAAAATAACACAAAAAAGCGTCATTTGTGGCTGTCGGTTGTGTGACAATTTCGTAAAAGAAACATAATGATGTACATTAAATAAATCATACAAAAACAAATTTGTAGTGGGTGATGCAGCACCCCCAGCACCCCCCTCATCCCAGGGCCCTGCACTTTCAAAAATATTATCGTTATGCATCAAAATATGCGCATCCTATCCCCATAAATGCGCCAAGGTGCAAGGAGAAGGGACACGAATAATTACGTCATGAAGAAATATGAAGGAGTTTCAAATGAAAAGGAGGTTGATGTGATTTCTGTTATAAAAAATATATAAATAAAATGAATGATTGTTTTTGTACAAGTCAATATGTATTATGCTGCGGGACTTCGCCACTAGGAGGCGCTGTCCAGTGAGTCTAATCGTCAGGCGCGCCGGAAGCAGTTTGGGATTGGGGGGGGGGGGGGCAAACATTCCAGGGGGCTCACCTTCCGAGGGCAGTGACGTAATGAGAAAAAACGTTCGGAAGGGGGGGGGGGCAGACGAAAAATCTGCATCACCACCAGTCTTACACGTTACATGCAGGTCCCGCGGAACGTTTTTCAAAGTGAAGTATTAACGATCAGGTAGAGCGTAAATTGGCGTGGGGTCCAGCCTCGGCAGGGTGTCAAGGGGCTGAGCCCCCGGAAGCTCAGGGATTTTAGGTATTTAATTACGGTTAGATGAGCATCCAGGGGCCTCTTTAAGGCCATTGACGTGTTCCAGAGGGGGGGGGGGGAGCCCCCAGAAGCTCAGAGGTTTTAATATTTAACTACGGTCAGATGAGCAACCAGGGGCCGCCCTAGGGCACTTGGTGGGGTCCAGGGGGCAGGGCCCCCGGAAGCTCAGGGGTTTTAGGTATTGAATAATGGTCAGATGAGCATCCAGGGGCCCGCCTTATAGGGCCCTTGGTGGGGTCCAGGGGGCAGAGCCCCCGGAAGCTCAGGGGTTTTAGGTATTTAATAATGGTCAGATGAGCATCCAGGGGCCCGCCTTATAGGGCCCTTGGTGGGGTCCAGGGGGCAGAGCCCCCGGAAGCTCAGGGGTTTTAGGTATTTAACTACGGTCAGATGAGCAACCAGGGGCCGCCCTAGGGCACTTGGTGGGGTCCAGGGGGCAGGGCCCCCGGAAGCTCAGGGGTTTTAGGTATTGAATAATGGTCAGATGAGCATCCAGGGGCCCGCCTTATAGGGCCCTTGGTGGGGTCCAGGGGGCAGAGCCCCCGGAAGCTCAGGGGTTTTAGGTATTTAATTACGGTCAGATGAGCATCCAGGGGCCCGCCTTAGAGCCCTTGGTGGGGTCCAGGGGGCAGAGCCCCCGGAAGCTCAGGGGTTTTAGGTATTTAATTACGGTCAGATGAGCATCCAGGGGCCCGCCTTAGGGCCCTTGGTGGGGTCCGGGGGCGGAGCACCCGTAAGCTCTGGGGTTTTAGGCATTTAATTACGGTCAGATGAGCATTTTTTATGCCTTATTTGTGACATTGGCAGGTCACTTATTTTTTCTCTCCGTCTTTCTTTCTTTTTCTCTTTAACATACTTTTTCAAAAAGTGAGGGGGGAGGGGCTCGAGCCCAGCCACTTTGCAGACCATGTCATAAAGGCTTCTAAATAAGCGTATTTTTCGCCCGACTGTAATTTGGGAATTTCTTATTTTCCAACAAACGCATAAAAAGGTATGACTTAAAAAAAAATGGAGAAAAAATACCGGAAAATCATGTCATAACAGCAACATGTGTAAATCACTGGTATCGTATAGATATACCCCCCCCATCAGTACGCCAGCGTTCAGGGGCTCATGTCTTCTCACCCCTATAACAAAACCAAAAAAACAGACACGTTTTCCCATTCTCGCACAATATGTCCACGATATGCGCGTATCGCTATTATAAACCGTATAGGTAGCATGCGCAATGTTTATAAAAATTTAATTCCTGTGAACTTTCCTTTTCTTTGAATGGAATGGTATATGTGCTTTAATTCAGGTTTTTATTATTGTTATGTTCTTTTGGGTTAAAAATACAAACCATGTTTATTCCTTTACTGCTTTTTTTTTTTTTTTTTTGGAGGGGGGGGGGGGGGCGTTTTGGGGGGGCAAAAATGCGTTTTGCCCCCCCACTTTTTTGACTGGGGGGGCAACTGCCCCCCCTGCCCCCCCCCCCCCACTTCCGGCGCCTATGCTAATCGTAGGTACAAGCTTCTTTCGTCTGTTCTTTCGGTTCATGGTAGAAAATACTAATCACCCTTTCCCGATGCTGGGTTGTATATAACGTGATAAAAGAAGTTCTCTAATTTCAATTTTATATCCGCACATTCTCTCAGTCTATGTGTTCATCACGTCTATTCAAATTCTCTCAATCATTTATACCGCTTATTATCATTTTTTAAATAAATCATTTAAAATGTGTCTCTCCCTTTATCATCTTCGTACAATCTGTTTACAATCTTTATTTCTTCCATTCAAATCCATTTACCTTTTAAAATTTATATGTCTTAAAAACCTCTTACTTTATTATCTTCTCACATTCTCTCACTCTTTTGTTTTCCTCTCTTTTAAATCATCTTACTCCCTTTCATTCACAAATTTTCTCCCTTCATCACCTTCTTATAATCTTTATCTGAGTCTTCCTTTCCAATTAAATCACTCTATCATACATCTCTTTCATGACAAATTTCTCTCACTTTAAATCAATATCTTCTCACATTCTCTCACTCGTTATCTCTTCCTTTCGAGTTTTCTCACTAAATTATACATGTCTTTCCTTACAACTTCTCTCAATTTCTCCTCTCCACTCTTTCTTATGTGCTGTGTATCTCTCTACTTCTTACTCAAACATAACAATTGATAGTAATTGAAACTAAATATTGCACGTCAAACAAACATTTAATCACTAATGCTACTATTTCAATGACTTTAGAAAATGAATCATCCTGTAATATGGCAACTCCCATCGTATCAAGTTTGTATATTTACATTGGCTATTTCAATGACTTTAGAAAATAAATCATCCTGTAAAAGTGCCAACTCCCATCATTTCAAGTTTGCCTATTTACATCAGCTTTACTTATACAATAAATAGTACTATTAGTTTGGAAATAATAGTTATGGTCATAGCAATAGTCATGATAATAATAATTATAATCATAATGATAACAACAATACTGATACTATTAATATTATTAGCAAAATGTAAAGTGCCCATCAATTTGATTCTTGTTTTCTAACTTATACTCTTTAAAAAAAGTTCAGGCAGTTCAGCGTGTACAGATTAATGTAATCAATGTATCATAGGAAAGCATTATACTTCTACCCTATGGAAACAAGGAATCGTATTATGCACCTCATAGATATTCACAAGATCTATTTGTTTTCGAGTTTCATCTTTACTGGGACGCAGTGTATAGTTAATAATTTATAAACCGAGCATATTACTTTAGATTACCCATATTTCACACTAAAACCATATTTGTTTTACCTTAAGTTTGGAAGATCAAATATTGACTTTTGTCTTTCTTTATTCTTTTTCCTTGTCTTGAATTACTTATATGACATGATGTCGTGTATTGCATATAGTTCTCATTGAGGGAATGCATTTATTCATTGTATTCAATCTATTTATGTAATGATTGTGAAATATCAAATAAGATGAACTTGAAACTTAAAACCAGTGACATAAATTGCCGTGTTTTTTGACACATTAACGTTACAATATCTGTTTTCGTTATTCACTAGTTCTATTCGTATCTGAAGTATAAGCTCATTACTCGAGACCACAGCCAGATATGTATATAGCTATGTATATGCATATGTATATGTATATGTGTATGTGCATTTACATGTATATGTAAAAAGGTTCCTATATTTGTATCATAGACCCTATAAATACTCTACAACACAAACTGCACTTTTATGTTCAAATATCTTTGACGTTTCACGATTTCAAGAAGCACTGACTATTATCATACAATGAAGTTTGAACAAAGTCTTTTGGTAATAAAGTAAGATTATATGATACACAATAAGAACAAATCGCCACATGCGTCATCTATGTGTGACCGACCGGGCCATAATGTATGTTATTATGCATTCAATATATTTGTTTAATTTCGTTTATTAGCTTTTTAAAATTATATACAATTAAAATAGTGTATCAAACCATATTATATTCATGAAAATGTATGATGAAAAAAAGAAAAGAGTTGTAGAAACCAATAAATCAAATCAAATCAAATCAATTCAGTTTTCCACTCCCGCGCGAAGCGCGGAAGCCTCGCCGTCTTATTAAATGAATACTCTTAATCCTTGTCTGAGTTCATTTTTCGCCCATCCCGTGCAAAGCGCGGAAGCTTCCACGTTTCATTAAATTGTTAGAGAAAGAAGACGATTTGTTGTATCGTGTCCTTGTCTGAATTCAGTTTCCAGCAATCTGGTTTCCATTGTCTGTCATCACACAAAACTTACAATCATCACTGTACACATAGATTGGCATATTGCAATCTTTACATGGCGCGCACACACATGAACTGACTAGCCATCCGGGTAAGTTCAAAGTCCGACCAGACCCATGTAGACCTACTATCAGCTGGTTACCACGCACCGCGCCGGTATCGAGTGTCGCGAGTATTATTGGGTCGCGTGCCAGCTAGGAATACATGTTATAGGATTTTGTGAAAGACAGTTTATAAATAACACAAAAAAGCGTCATTTGTGGCTGTCGGCTGTGTGACAATTTCGTAAAAGAAGTATAATGATATACATTAAATATATCATACAAACAAATTTGCAGTGGGTGATGCAGCACCCCCGTCAACCCCTCTTCCCAGGGCCCTGCACATAATATATATATATATATATATATATATAAACATACATATTAATGTCCAGATATCTCCTAGGAGAGCGAGGAAAATACACAAGAATATAAGAAATATTTATGTTTCGTACACGCAGAAATTGTTTTAAAAATGTTCGCTCTTAGGGCTATGCAAAGGAATGATTTTATTTAATTTTCAAAAATATCATCGTTATGCATCAAAATATGCGCATCCTATCCCCATAAATGCGCCAAGGTGCAAGGAGAGGGGACACGAATAATTACGTCACGAAGAAATAAGAAGGAGTTTCCAATGGAAAGGAGGTTGATGTTATTTCTGTTATAAAAATATATATAAATAAAATTAATGATTGTTTGTGTACAAGTCAATATGTATTATGCTGCGGGACTTCGCCACTAGGAGGCGCTGTCCAGTGAGTCTAATCGTAGGTATAAGCTTTTTTTCCTCTGTTCTTTCCGTTCATAGTAGAAAATACTAATCACCCTTTCCCGATAGTGGGTTGAATATAACGTGATAAAAGAAGTTCACTAATTTCAATTTTATATCCTCGCATTCTCTCAGTCTATATGTTCATCACGTCTATTCAAATTCTCTCAATCATTTATACCGCTTATTATCATTTTTAGAATAAATCATTTAAAATGTGTCTCTCCCTTTATCATCTTCGTACAATCTGTTTACAATCTTTATTTCTTCCATTCAAATCCATTTACCTTTTAAAATTTATATGTCTTAAAAACCTCTTACTTTATTATCTTCTCACATTCTCTCACTCTTTTGTTTTCCTCTCTTTTAAATCATCTTACTCCCTTTCATTCACAAATTCTCTCCCTTCATCACCTTCTTATAATCTTTATCTGAGTCTCCTTTTCAAATTAAATCACTCTATCATACATCTTTTTCATGACAAATATATCTCACTTTAAATCAATATCTTCTCACATTCTCTCACTCGTTATCTGTTCCTTTCGAGTTTTCTCACTAAATTATACATGTCTTTCCTTACAACTTCTCTCAATTTCTCCCCTCCACTCTTTCTTATGTGCTGTGTATCTCTCTTCTTCTTACTCAAACAAAAACAATTGACAGGATAGTAATTGAAACTAAATATTGCACGTCAAACAAACATTTAATCACTAATACTACTATTTCAATGACTTTAGAACATGAATCATCATAAAAGCGGCAACTCCCATCGTTTCAAGTATGCCTATTTACATCAGCTTTACTCACAATAAATATTATTATTAGTTCGGAAATAATAGTTATCTTCATAGGAATAGTCATGATAATAATTATAATATTAATAATAACAACAATACTGATACTATTAATATTATTATCAAAATGTAAGGCGTCCATCAACATGATTTTGGTTTTAAATATCGTCTAACTTGCTCTTTAAAAAACTTCAGGCAGTTCTGAAAATGCAAAAATCCTGTTCATTCAATTGCAGACCCATTCACTAACTAAAGTTTGCCCTTTTACCCTCACCATTAACAATATTTCCACGATGCATTATTTTATGATAAAGATGGTATTAATCTTGCCTTCATTATTAATAAGGCTCATTAAAATAATCTTCTCATTCGCTTTTAAAATGTGTGTTTCTTTCAGGTCATGATCGGTCATGTTCACGTTTGATATTTAGATACTAACGGTTTTACTGTTTCACACAAATCCGGCACAAGTGGATGTTGACATGACATTTCAACACGATGTTGCTCAGTGAAGCGTGTATAGATTAATGTAATCAATGTATCATTGGAAAGCATATTACTTTTACTCTATGAAAGCAAATCATCTTATTATACACCTCATAGATATTCACAATATCTATTTGTTTTCGAGTTTCATCTTTTCTGGGACGCAGTGTATAGTTAATAATTTATAAACTGAGCATCTTACTTTAAATTATCTCATATTTCACACTGAAACCATATTTGTTTTACCTTAAGTTTGGAAGATAAAATATTGACTTTTGTCTTTCTTTATTCTTTTACCTTGTCTTGAATTACTTATATGACATGATGTCATGTATTGCATATAGTTTTCATTGAGGGAATGTATTTATTCATTATTTTCGATCTATTTAGGTAATGATTGCGAAATATAAAATAAGATAGACTTGAAACAAGTAAATAATGTCATAAATTGCCGTGTATTTTGACACATTAACATTACATTCTTTGTTTTCGTTATTCACTAGTATCTGAAGTATAAGCTCGTTACTCGAGACCACAGACAGATATGTATATTCCTATGTATATGTATATGTATTTGTATTTACATGTACATTTACATGTGTGTGTGTATTTACATGTACATCTATAATTAAGCATAAGTATACAGGTTTAGTATACAGGTTTGTATATTTCTATCATAGACCCTATACTCTACTACACAAACTGCACTTTTATGTCTTCATCAAATATCTTTGACTTTTCATTTTCATGAAGCACTACCTAATATTATACAATGAAGTTTGAACAAAGTCTCTTGGCAATAAAAATGAGATTCTATGAAACACAAAAAAGAACACACCGCCACTAATGCTCATCATCAATATAATTATTTTTAAATTGCTTAAATATGAAGATGAAAGGTGCTCTGTCTTTTAAACATCATAAATTAACACCTTTTTTAACAATCTTTTCAGAACTATTCATGTAAAAATTAGTGCATGGAACGACACAAACCACAAACTGAAACATTTATACAGCTCCGATAGATTTACACACACAATGACAAAGGAACGAAAACCTGATTTTACATGGATGCAGTGGTGCAACCAGGCGGTATGAAAAATTGAAAGAAACAAATCTATTTGTTATTTCCTCATTTCTTTCTCGCATATGAATCTATATTGTGTGGAGCAATCCTTATCATGCCAACTACTATATTGACCCTGACACAGAATACGAAAACAGCCTACATTATCATTGAACGAATACGGGTTAAAACTGCTATATGTAAGACTTGATCCGTCTAGCCACCTTGCCTCACTGGGACTCAAGCCGGTCAGCCCGATCCAGTAGTAAGTATTCGGGGTACCCCGGTAGTACTCAACATGCCGCGCGATGAAGTCCTCTTCCTCTTGCGACTCGATGAAGACCAGATGGGATCCGTATTGGGAACAAGCTGAAACCGCGGAAGCATGATTCATCTCCGAAGTGCTGAAATTGTAGAACGACCCGCCGTATTCACAATCCACCGGAGGAGATGAGCATGCTGAAAAGATGAAAATACAATATGTAAATTGCTCAATTTCAAGAAAGTAGACAAAATGATTATTTGGGTAGAATCTGAAATATTCAAAGAAAAATAGATAATAATTATGATGATTACGAAAATAATAATAATATTGATAATGAAATAATAATACTAAAAGTAGATTTATGAACAAAACTACAGTTATGATAATCAATACCTACAGAGACTTTGCTCACCATCGCAAATAACAATGTTATTTTATACAGTTATTTTTGTTTTTATGAATGAAAGAGGGGGAGGAGGAGAGGAGGGAGAGAGCGAGCGAGAGAGAGAGAGAGAGAGAGAGAGAGACAGACGGACAGAGAGAGAGAAAGAGAGAGAGAGAGAGAAGAGGAGAGTGGTAGTGGCAAGACCCATTATAATGATGATCAAATGCATGACGCCACTGTATTGCTTCTATTACTCAGAGTCAGATAAAGACTGAAAGAGTGACAATAATACTCTATTCCGAGGCGCACTAATTATTACACTGGCTTTAGCCTTGCTGCCATTACGGTGCTCCAGTATTTCAAGGAATTAATTCCTATATAAATTATATACCAAGTACCGATTTACCTCACATGGGTCGAGTGTGGCAAATGAAGATTAGCTGCCATTACGGCGCTCTAGTATTTCAAGGAATTAATTCCGATAGGTTCCCATTTATCTCATCTGGGTCGAGTGTGGCAAATGGAGATTATATGCCTTGCCAAAGGACATTAATGCCGTGTCGGGAATCGAACCACGACCTTTGAGTTTCAAGTCAAGTGCTTAAATCACTCGACTGAGAAACTACAAAGATGAAGAGAGGGCGAAAGAGGGATGGAGGGGTGGTCGGTGCATAGGGAGGGGAGAAAGAAATGGAGAGAGAGAGAGAGGGGGGAGAGAGAAAGAGAGGGAAGGAGGTAGTGGCTTGACACATTATAATAATGATTTTTTTTTTAAAGCATGACATAATTTCATCTCTTACTTACTGGAGGCGGGGGTTTCTTGTGATGTCGTTGTGTCTGGCATCGTGGTCGTAGGGCTCGTTATGGGCTTGCTCGTAGCGTCCGTAGTCGATACTTCTGCTGTCTCTGAAACGTTTGAAGGTTGTTACAAATGAAACCATACTTACAAAGCAATGGGATTATGAATGACAATCTAAACGTGATTATATAAGGCCAAAACGAAGACAATTGTGATCCCTGACATCATATAAATTGTATTAGTTTGTTTATTTTATAAGGTATTATTTGTGTTTGTAGATTTAGTGGTGTGTTCCTATGGCGTGTTTGTTGTCATTAAACTCGTGGGCAAACGAATGAGACGGGTACCTCCTCCTTTTAGAGAAGCCCGTGACAGGATAGAGATAAAGACTGAGGGGGAGGGAGAAAGAGAGGGGAAAGCATTTTCTTAGTCAGGGTACGGGGTTAGGATCAAGTTGGGGGGGGGGGGGGGGAATAGAAATCAGAAAATGCTTTTCCTGTGGGAATCCCAATTCTATCAAAAAGTTCGAAAAGAGGACCGCGAGTTACTTTCTTTTTAATCATTATCATCATCAGCATCATCATCTTCTTCTTCTTCTTCTTCTTCAGTTGCAGTACCGGCCACTGTCTTGTATTGTCGTACTAGTAAAATTACCGGCAAATTTATATCATCACGTATTAGTCAAAACATATTCTTTCACATGATTGGTAATAAGACCTTCCATTTCATTTTTTGAGAGGGGGCGTTTCCAAAACCGGTGACACCTTTAACATTGCAAATTTTAGGAAATTCACAATGTTATTTCTTATATATATTTTTTGTTTGTTTATGAATGAAAGAGGTGAGGAGAGGAGGGGTGGGATGGGAAGGAGAGGAGGGAGGGAGGGAGGGAGGGAGATCAGGCGCGGATCCAGGATTTCTTAGGGGAGGGGGCCCAACTTTTTTTTTTTTTTCTCCCGAAAATTGAAAATCGGGTAGTGAGCACATTTTTTTTTTTTGATCCTCAAAAAAAAAAAAAATTTGCACCCCCCCCCCTTGAGCGCCAGGGGGGCCCAACCCCCCAAAAAGGTAAAAATCACGTGATTTTACATGATTTTTTTCTAAAGGGGGAGGGCCCCCCCCCCCCTGGATCCGCCACTGAGGGAGATAGAGAGAGAGAGAAAGAGAAAGAGAGAGAGAGAGAGAGAGGGGGAGGGAGATAGATAGAGAGAGAGAGAGAGAGAGTGGAGAGTAGAAGTTGCTAGACCTACCACTGAATTTATTGCATTGTTTCTCTTACTCAGAGTCAGATAAAGACTAAAAGAGAGATGAAGATTGTATGATCTCCCAAAGCTGTTTTAATTTGTTTTAATTTTCCAAGTCCTTTCACTATAGCAATGATCGTATTATATATAATTATTTATGGTAATTGTATGATCTCCCAAAGCTGTTTTAATTTGTTTCTAATTTGAATTCCAAGTCCTTTCACTGTAGCAATGATCGTATTATATATAATTATTTATGGTAATTGTATATACTTATTTTTTTACTTATTATTATGTACTTATATACTTATTATATATATATTTTTTTTTACTTATTAATGATTTAATTCATCCATGTGTTTTTTTACCTTGTTATGTTTTTTGTTATGCATTTTATATTGTTAACTGACTTGTTTAGTCTTCGGACTTTTTAATCAGTACTTGAATAAAACCAAATATCTATCTATCTATCTATCTAAGAGAGAGAAAAGGGGAGGGGTGGAGGTTAGGTGGCCAGTAGAAGGAGACGGATGGTGAAGAGGACGGGATAGAGAGAGGAAGAGAGAGAGAGAGAAGGAGAGAGAAAGAGAGAGAAGGGGGTAGTGGCTAGACAAATTATATTAATGATCAAAAGCATACTTACTGGAGGTAATGGTGTCTTGCAATGTCGTTGTGTCTGATATCGTGGTCCTAGGGCTCGTCATGGGCTTGCCCGTCGCGTCCGTAGTCGATAATTCTGCTGACTCTGAAACGTTTGAAGGTTGTAACAAATTAAACCAAAAATACAAAGCACTGAGATTATGAATGACAACCTATACATGATTGTAGAGGACCAAAACGAAGAAAATTCTGCTCCCTGACAACAAATAAATTGTGTTTGTAGATTAAGTGGTGCTTTGCCAAAGCCCAAGTAAATTTTTACCGAATAATTTATCTAAATGTGTTTGTTGTCTTTAAACTCGTGGGCGAACGAATGAGACGGTTACCTGCCCCTAAATAAGGTTTTAGCGACGCCCGTGACAGGATAGAGATAACAACTGAGAGAGAGAAAGAGAGAGAGAGAGAGAGAGAGAGAGAGAGAGAGAGAGAGAGAGGGAGAGAGGGGGTGGAGTGAGAGAGAGAGAGAGGGGAAAGTTGTTTCTCTTACTAGAGGTTGTGGTTACTTGCGATGTCGTTGCCTCTGATCGTTCCGGCATCGTGATCGTAGGGCTCGGCTCGGACTTGGTTTTGGCTTCCGTTTTCACCGAATCTGAACGGAATAAAAGACAAAGAAAAAATTGTTCAATAAGTGGGGGGAGCCGGAGTGAGGGAATGATTTGGATATAGACAGACAGAGACAAAGAACGCGCGAAGAGGATAGAAGAAGATAAAGACTGAAAGAGAGATGAAGAAAGAGAGAAAGGCGGAGGGGTGGAGGGAGTGGTCATGAAGGGGTGAGGGTGGTGAAGGGGGAGTGGAAAGAGAGAATAGGAGAGAGAGATAGAGAGAGAGAGAGAGAGAGAGAGAGAGAGAGAGAGAGAGAGAGGGAAGGTGTAGTTGCTTGACACATTATAATAATGATCGAAAGCATGACATCATTTCATTGTTTCTCTTACTTACTGGAGGCGGTGGTTTCTGGCGATGTCGTTGTGGCTGACACCGTGGTCATAGGCCTCGTAGCCGTCTTGGTCGCCACGTCCGTAGTCGATGATTCCACTGACTCTGAAACGTTTGTAAAAAATGAAGCCACACGTTTAAAGTAATAACATTAGGAATGACACCTCAACAGGAATAGAAGGCCAAAACGAAGAACATTTTTTAAAAATAAACTTTAACAGTTTATTTATTTTATGAGGACTGTATAGTTTGTGTCAGGACATTGGGTTTAGTGGGTCTAAGTCAAAGGGTCTTATTTTTGCCAAATCATTTATCTAAATGTATTGATATGGCGTGTCTAATTGTTGTTAAACGCGTGGACAAAAGAATTAGACGGTCACTTACCCCTTAAACAAATGTTTTACCGACGCCCGAGATAGGAAAGGACTTTTAAAAAGTCAGATAAAGACTGAGATATACAGATATAAAGAGAGAGAGAGAGAGAGAGAGAGAGAGAAAGGAGAGAGAGAGAGAGAGAGAGAGAGAGAGAGAGAGAGATAGAGAGAGAGAGAGAGAGACTATATTGGCTAAACCTAGATGCCCGAATTCACAAAGGAGGTTTGTCGACAAACCTCCTTGAATTCGGGCTATATTGATATTAATCACATGACGTCATTTTAATGTTTCTCTTACTGGAAGTTGTGGTTTCTTGCGATGACGTCGCGTCTGATCGTTCCGGCATTGTGACCGTTGGGCTCGTCGCGGACTTGGTTTTCGCTTCCCGTTGTGAACGAAATGGAAAAAATGTATTAAATTGAGTGGGGAAAAGGGAGCCGGAGTCAGGAAATGATAGAAAAACAAATAGATAGAGACAAAGAATGTGCGAAGAGTGAAGATGAACAATAACAGCATCAAGAACGTTGTCGTTAAACTTAAAGGCAAAATATATATTTAAATAATTAACGTACACTGTCCCCTTCTAAAGTGTTTTAGCGACGCTCCTGAAAGAAGGACAAATAAAAATAAGACTATAAAAATAAGAATTAGACGGTCACTCCCCCCCCCCCTCCTTAAAGAAAATGTTTTAGTGACGCCCCGAAAGGACCGAAAAATAGTATAGAGATATCGACTGCTTCAAGAGGCCTTGCTGTTTAAAAGGCTCAAGATGTGCAAGCTCTTGAAAGCCTATACATCAGCCAGACCTCGAATATTAAAGAATTCGATATGTCTTTAATAATGCTGAATTGAAACAAAAATCTACCAAGAATTCTCACCTTATTCTTTTATTGAGTAAAGATCGGTTAAAACATCACGGAAAATCTGAGAAACTGTCTGTTTATCTTTGTTTAGCGGTGTCCGCGTCGCACAAAGGAAATTTTAACACTTAAACCACAGTGGGTATTGCAGCAAAATTTTACTATTTTCATGGAAACCGAAATTTTGAGGGATCTCACTTTTGGACTATTAACCGGTATTGGCATTTTTTGTTTCTTTACGGGAATGGCCAAAATCACGACTCCAATTTCGACCAGTCAGATGGTTGTGTTTCTTAAGTGAGGTATATCAAATCAGATAAAGACCGAGAGAGAGGGAAAGAGAAAAAAGGGGATATAGTGGCTAGACCCATTATGATAAAAATCAAATGCATGACGTGGTCGAGTGGATACGTCGCCGGACTGTCGATCACAAGGTCCGCGGTTCGAGTCCCGCCGCTGCACTAATGTCCTTTGGCAAGACATTGATCTACATTTTCCATACTCCACCCAGGTGAAGTAAATGGGTACCTGGTAGGAATTTATTCCTTGAAACGCAGCGCGCGTAACAGCTGCACTGCTAAAGCCATGGTAATTATGCTGCATTATTGTAGAGCGCTTAGAGACTTCTGACAAAGTAAGTGTTAGGCGCTATATAAGCACTGTAATTATTATTATTTCCATGAAGCTTTTGCCTAGACATACCAGAGGTAGTGGTGCTTTGAGAAGTCGTTGTGTCTGAGCGTTCCGTCATCGTAGTCAAAGGGCTCGTCGTAGGCTTGTTCGTCGCTTCCTCCGTTGACTCTGTGAAGAAGAAACAAACATGGGGTAGATGACAAGGCATAATATTTACTCCGAAATTATCTTCCCGCCGGCTGTCTCCAGGCGCTCTTGGTCAGGGAGAGGGATAGGATCAAAGCGGGGGGGGGGGGGAAACAAATAGAAATCGGAAAACATTTTTCCTGTGGGAATCCAAATTATTTCAACAAATTCCGAAAGAGGACCGCGAGGTATTTTCTTCTTAAACATCATCTTTTACTTCTTCTTCTTCTTCAGTTGCAACTACTGAATTTTCGTTTACCCCCTGTAGAAAGTCTCTTCATGCTAATTGTTCATTAATTAGCCACCCTCCCCCTCCCCCGATACGCCTACGTTAATATTACACCTACGTTCATCGCAGTGTCTCCCTTGAAACCCACTTGAGCAGTGACAGTGGTAGCCTACCATAGTCTCCTCACACCAGCCGTTTTTACAGAGGTTTTTGCCACAATCTGCGAAATAAGTAATAAACGGGATAAAACTTAATATTGATTAACAAATTATCATTACATTTTGTTCTGTTTGGTGTGAAAAGATATATTTTCGGGATTTTCACAAATTAACATAAAAAAAGATAAGCAAGACTAATGATAATGCATTTTTACCAGGGCTTAAACATGTCAAACGCCACGGAGACCATACTCCATAGCCATCGGATACCCATTTCATTGGTGTCAGTGCCCATTCTCTAATTCACTGTTTTGCCTGGTGTAATTCACAGCCCTTGCCGACTATTTTTTTTTTAATCCCCCGTTAATTGTTCCTGGCTTTATTTTGTCAAAGGTTTATGATTAGGGTAAGAGTTGCAATTGGCTTTAAGGTTAGGATTAGAGTTAGGGTCAGGTATAGTGTTTGTTACAGTTACAGGAAAACCCAATCATAATAGACAACTACTCTATAAGAAAGCAGAAATATCAGAGAAGCAGACTGATGAAAGTTCGAATGGAATCGGATAATAAATAAGAAAATTTGTTCAACACACAAAATGACTAAAATGTTAATTTTTCCAAATGTTTGACTCTGGAGGGCCTTTCCATTTGAGAAAACCGATGATAATGTGCTATCCGAAATATATTTTGCCTACTGCCCCAAGGGAGAAGGCACTTCTAACCATTTTTATCCACGACGAACGGGAAAGTTGTCCATGACTATGTCACAATCAATTGGAGATTGGCATATATTTAGTGATCTCATATTTCAATCATTCATAACTCCCTTGGAGTTAATTCGATTTATTTTGCCAATCTTTGTCTCTTACTTTTCTACTTTCATACAAATGAATATTTAACAAGATTTGGATTCCCCTTTAAGAAATTAACGTGGAGCAATTTTCGTCAGAAACAAGTGTCGTACAACCTTTCCCTTTTTAGATCTTCCTACGTACCTGTACTGTAATAAAAGAAATCGTGATATAGAAAAAGCGGCCTAAAAATAAAGAAATTATTTAGAAACGAGACCGCGAAGTTTGTTACTGGTTTTTCTAGCACTTAACAATTACTTAAGCCCATCCATTTAGGCCTTAATTCAAGTGAGAAAATAATAATTATTTCACACTGTTTTCAAATTCTGGTACTTGATAGCGAAGGGAAAAACGAGAATATTATTTGGTGAATACGAATTCACAAATATTGTTGCTCGTCTCGCACCAGAATATTGTTTTGCTAGATAATTTGATGTTCCTTTCATTATTTTCGATAGATTTTACTAAACATCTAGAGAGGAATTTCAAATAGTAGTATTAGTAGAAGTCGTAGAAGTCGAAGGAGTAGTAGTAGTAGTAGTAGTAGTAGTAGTAGTAGTAGTAGTAGTAGTAGTAGTAGTAGAAGTGGTAGTTAGAGTACCCAATAAACAAAATCACGTGAAAATCACGTCAATATGAAGGTATCGACTTAAGGAGAGTTACGTTCTTCAAACACCGGACATTTACGTAAATGTGTTAATACGTTTTTTGCATTAGGTAACTTAAAACACACGTACACTAAATCACGCAATTGTCACTGCAATATTACCATTATAATAACGTGATTATCCCTACCTTGGAGACCATGGTTTGTAAACCTAATACTCCCGTGTTTGTTTGGTTATGAAATTACATCTTCATACACGAAATTATCGCGTCACAGAAACACGTGAAGCGTTAGTGATAGTTTTAGTCAAAATATCTGCGTGAAATTCACGTGAATATTACGAGGCTGACTTGAGATGAATCATGTTCTTCATTCACGTGAAATTTACGTCGAAGAGGAAGTATGTTACTGTAACCCGCGTTCAACCCAATAATTACGCAAATGTTACACAATAAATGAACCAAAATAATGACGTTCTCATCCCGTTTCTGAACATCGGGTCTTGGATCTTCCATAATTACGTCCAGGCGCGCCGGAAGCAGTTTGGGATTAGAGGGGGTTGAGTGAGGGGGAGGGGGTGCAAACATCCCAGAAGAGAAAGCTAGTTGCAACTGGTCCAGTTGATGAACCATTTAATGCCAACTGGTAACCCTGGAAATTGAAATGGGCTAAATGATCCAGTTGATCCAGGCCAGTTATAATTCAACTGGTCTAGCTGAGCCATTAAAACCATTTGGTAAAACTTCCAACCAGTTGAACAGCAACAATACTTCAATACTGGTACGTCTGAATTTCCAATGTAAGGGCACTGGTAATAAGTAGACTTACATAATTGAAATAATCGAAAAAAATTCGTATACTTGTACTTTATTGAAATTATTTTAGTTCACAGTTAATGTTTCCCTTATTCATGTTTAACTATTTATACGAAGTAGCGAAATGTCCTAATAACTGGTAATATATATTTGTAGTATTTTCGAAATGAATTGCATATAACTAAATCATCAGTAATTAAGAAATATGCTGTAAATTCAGATAAATTGTTTTAAAAACATAGATCTGCACGCACCCCATATTCAATATGCAAATGAATTGGTGTCAGCTGGGTCAACTCGAAATATGCCAACGCTCAGTCATCAACTGGTGCAACTGGAAATATGCACACTCCAGTTATCAACTGGTGCAATGAAAATATGCCAACAGTCAGTTATCAACTGGTGAACATAGAAATATGCCAACAGTCACGGGATTATCACCACGGAACTTAAATGGTAACTGTGAAACCATCAAGACACCCAAGAATAACTCATTTCACACATGGAAAACACGGAATACCCAGCTTATATTAAAAATCCGTTTGAGTCACGCGATCATCACCGCGGAACTGCTGGCAACTTTGACTACGATTTAAATAGGAGTTTTAAGACACCTAATCATGACTAATTTTTCACACCTAAAAGTCACGTATGCCCAGCTTAGATTAATAATCCGTTTGAGTCACGAGATCATCACCGCGGAACTTATGGCAACTTTGACTTCCATTTAAATAGGTGTTTTAATACACCTAATAATGACTAATTTTTCACACCTAAATATCACGGATTCACAGCTTAGATTAGTAATCAGTTTTAACTACGTGATCATCACCAAGAAAGTTATGGTAACTTTGAAACCATTTAAATAGGTGTTTTAAGACACCTAATAATGACTAATTTTTCACACCTAAAAGTCACGTATGACAACTTTAGCTCAATAATCCGTTTGAGTCACGAGATCATCACCGCGGAACTTATGGCAACTTTGACTACCATTTAAAAAGGTGTTTTAAAACACTTAATAATTACTAATTTTCACACCTACATATCACGTTTTCACAGCTTAGATTAGTAATCAGCTTGAGCCACGTGATCATAACCAAGAAATTTATGGTAACTTTGAAACCTTTTAAAGAGGTGTGTAAGACACCTCAGAATTACTAGTTGAATATAACCAGAGATTCACGGACAGAACAATAAGACGATTAGCCGGTGTAAGTAACGTGATTATTACCATCAACCTTGGATAACCTGTGAAACCAATCAATAAAGGTGCTTACAATACCAAATAATTAAGTATTTATCGCCACCATCGGTTAACGGACAAAAAACTCGTTGCTTGGTCAAGTGGTTATTTGGTCATAAACACTTGATTTACAGAGGTAAGTGGAATCACGTTACTCCAGTCGCGTGATAAACTGGTGGTTTTTAGGTTAGATGAAAACGTGAACAGGAGTACCTTTTTTGTTTAAATGAAGGCACGTGTCGATAACGTTTAAATCTAGTTCAAAAGGCACTATACTTTAAAATCACTTAAAATACACTCCCAAAAGAGGTTACTTTTTGGTGTTCTGTTTATTGGGTAGTAGTAGTAGTAGTAGTAGTAGTAGTAGTAGTAGTAGAGGTAGTAGTAGTAGTAGTAGTAGTAGTAGTAGTAGTAGTAATAGTAGTAGTAGTAGTAGTAGTAGTAGTAGATGCAGTGGTAGTAGTAATTGTAGTGGTAGTAATAGTAGTAAACATTTAGTAGTAGTAGTAGTAGTAGTAGTAGTAGTAGTAGTAGTAGTAGTAGTGGTAGTTAGAGTAGTAGTAGTAGTAGTAGTAGTAGTAGTAGTAGTAGTAGAGGTAGTAGTAGTAGTAGTAGTAGTAGTAGTAGTAGTAGTAGTAATAGTAGTAGTAGTAGTAGTAGTAGTAGTAGTAGTAGTAGTAGTTGCAGTGGTATTAGTAATTGTAGTGGTAGTAATAGTAGTAAACATTTAGTAGTAGTAGTAGTAGTAGTAGTCGTAGTAGTAGTTGCAGTGGTAGTAGTAATTGTAGTGGTAGTAATAGTAGTAAACATTTAGTAGTAGTAGTAGTAGTAGTAGTAGTAGTAGTAGTAGAGGTAGTAGTAGTAAACAATTAGTAGTAGTAGTAGTAGTAGTAGTAGTAGTAGTCGTAGTAGTTTTATTTGTAGTAGTTGTAGTAGTGGTGGTAGACCTCTAGTAGTATTCGTATAGTATTGTTAGTAGTTTTAATGATAGTGGGATCGGATATTTATAATGTCAATTAAAAATGTATGATCTGTACTATTATTAATTGATTAGCTTTTTTTTAAGGGATTTGATATTTGATAACAAAAATGAAACCAAGGAAGCATGAGATTTACCCGGGATTCTGCATATTATGTGTTGGCCAGGAATTTTTCCAGCGAAGACGGCAGGGTTAGAGAAGAGTTTTGGGACGGTCTGCAACATGGTGCCATCGGGCAGTCGCACCATCTTACAATTAAAGGATGTCGGCAAGGTGCTTTGCTTGCTGAACTCGCCTGGACAAGATGTTTTCGTCAGCTTCGACGAATCCGATAAAGCGGGCAAGGCTGTGTGGAATAAACACAAACAAAAATCGCTAGTGAGCTCTTCCTCCTACTGCTCTCCCTCCTCCTATTCCCCTCCCCAATCCTTCCTCTTCCTCCCTTGCCTCCCCTCCTCCTCCTCCTCTTCCCGCTGTCCCTCCTCTTCTACCTCCCCCTTTCTCAGCCTTCCCTCCTCCTCATCGCCTCCCCTCCTACTCACCAACTCCCCTCCTCCTCCCCGCCTCCCCTCCTCCTTACCGCCTCCCCTCCTCCTCACCGCCTCCCCTCCTCCTCACCGCCTCCCCTCCTCCTCACCGCCTCCCCTCCTCCTTACCGCCTCCCCTCCTCCTCCCCCATCTTCTTCCTCTTCTACCCCCTCCTCTTCCACCTCTTCCTCTCCCCCTTAATAGTATCATTCTCTTTCTCCCATATTCCCCTCATTCTCCTCATCTTCCTCCTCAACCTCTTTCTCTTCCTCCTCTTCCTCCCCGTTACCTCTCACCATCTCTCCTTCCTTTCCCCCTTCCCCATCTCCTATTTATTCTTCCCCTCCCCTACCCCTTATGATTGAAATTTCCCTTACAATAGTTTGAAACATTCATTAGGGGGAATTTTCCAAACGTCGAACTATTTATTAGAGATCCCACGTAGATTTTACACCTCGCTCCTATTTCGCTTCATAATGGTAATTTTATGAGCCAACCTTTTCAGCAATATTCGTACAATCATGAAAATATGACGTATATAATTATGAAGTCACACTTTTTCTTACCGAAGGACAAACAGGTTACAGTGCCAAACAGCAACTTCCACATTACACCGATCTTTTGGTCTTTAGCCTGTGTTTATAAAAATGTTAACATTGCATAAACAAATAGAACAAGAACAGAAAAATGATGATTAAGATAATGGCTAATTATGCTAATGTTATCACCTACCAAAACCAAGAACGGTATTTTCCAGCAGGATTTTCACTTTCACTGGCCCAAAATATTGGGATGCCCTTCCCGGCACATTAAAAGAAAAACCCTCTATAAGTGGTTTCAAAAATGCCCTCAAGCAGTTTTTGTTGCAAACGAATCAGAATAAGTAGTTCCCCGTTTTTGTTTTTTGGTTTATTGTTTTTCCCCCGTAATTGTATTTTGTCTGGCAGTGCTCTGTGGCATTCATGTATTTAGTTAACACTGGTTTCAAGTGGTACCTCGTTCGTTTGAGCAAATGCATTTTGTAGGGGCCCCCTATGGGGGCGTCTGGCGGGCCCTTAGCAGCAGAAATTTTGTCTGGCATGGGCCATTCAGTACTCAATGGCATTCATACAATTAGTTAACACTGGTTTCAAGTGGTACCTCGTTCGTTTGATCAGATGCATTTTTGGGCCCCCCTCAACTGGCCCCAGGGGCCACATGCAGCAGAGGGACTCCGGCAGACGTCCACATTTTGATATCCTAGGATTTTTCCCAAATGTTCCAATACTCAGATATTGTTACCTCGTTCGTTTGATCAAAGTGCTCTGGGCTGCCGGACTATAGGCTATGCCCTTACGTACAACTGATATATTTAGGTTCATTCGAAGTTTTACTTGGAATAAGTGGAATATCAAATTACAAATTATTTTCCAAAACATAATCATATCCCTGTTATACAAACAAAAAGTGAAACGTTGCATCGACTTTTTCACAAGTGTTGCATAAATTATTATTCACCGTTTGCCATTTATATAAATTTTCTTTTGAGGCAATATTCCTATGAATCATCTTTAAATTTAAATGTTTAACTTTATTATAACGAATTTGCATTAATTTAAATGAAAATACATCCTTCTAAACAACTTAATTAATTATCTAAATCTAGAAAGGAATCATGTATTTATTAAAACGTTTAACAAGGAAAACGGCTATAAAATAAAATCAAGCACATGGTGGCTATTTCATTATGATTGAAACAAAAACATAAAATACTTAACAGATCAATCTTCAAGGGCTTTAAACAAAAAGATCAAGTAAAAGGAGGCACTTTTTCTTTGTTCAAAAGGGCCCTTTTGGGGGTACTTAGAAAGGTTGGGGGCACTGTGACCCTTGTCAAACCCCTCCACCCCCTTCTCCCAGGATCCCCGCCTCTACATTAGCTTGTTTGCTTCGTTTTGGTTTGTGATGTTTGTGAAAACGCTCGTTATCTTTAAAAAAAAAAAATCATAATTCTAGATCGAAATTTTTCAAAAGCTGTGTTAGGTATTAGGGCCAATGTACTTATTTTCGGGAGTGGGGCGTACATTTATTTTATATGTGAAAATACATTTTACGCTTATAACATGCTGAAAGTGGATTGCCAATTATGATTCAGCTTCATTGGAATACCTGTCAGCGCCAGGGGTGGGGTTTGTGAGTGGATCAAAAGGATAGATATTGATAGTATCACCATTATTTTTCGTTGCTATGCACGTTGCGATACAAACAAGCTGGTATTAATGATACGCTGATTAAAAAGAACCAAGACCAATTTGCACTATCAGACAATTAAATATCGACCTTCATCACATTACCTTAGAGGAATATTTCCGGCATGGAAAAATTCTGTATTTTTAATGAAAAGATGTATAATTGAATTGCAATATAGCGTCTCACTTGGATGCTCTTGTTTTGGTAGGATAATGATGGGCATCGTTTTCTCCCAAACGTTGGTACTTTCAATGGCTCATACAATAACAAAAATAGAATACCAGTGAGTTCATTAATCTGAAAATGTTATAACGGTTAAATTGTGAACGTTAATTTTTCCCCCAAATGTTTATATTTTACTTTTGAGTGCATGCATGCACTCAGCCCCAGCATTTGCAATTCCCAACGAATTTATCTACCCAGCAACATTGTACATGTATATTGATCTTCTAAAGCATTACCTTTTAATACATGCCATTCAGAAAAGAATTTGCTCGTTGTATTTTTTATTTTTCAAAGCCACTTGCTTTTCTAGAGAAAATTAAAGTTAATTTAATGTTTGAAACAGCTAAACGATGGTCTATATGTTTCGTGTATCTGTTATCAAATATCTTTTTTTCTCATTAGGATTAACAAACGAATTCGGGCCATTTCTTTTATATTGAAATGATACAGAGTAAAAATTAAAACTGATATAGGTAGTAGTACTGTCTCTATACCAGTCTTGAGACTGACCATATCGGCCTTATATATTAACACTCTCCACAAGTATGCTCCATTGTTTCGGGGAACTTTTCACAACAAAGTACATAGTTCTGAGTCAACCAATTTCATTTTACGTTATCTATAATTAGTTAGAAGACAGTTTGTGTTAATTTTAAACTGGGAATTCTTGTTTTAACTTCAATAGTTGATATAAAAGTTAGGATATATATATATATATATATATATATATATATATATATTTCCAATACTATCTGTAATATCCATTTTCTCGTAATTTCTTTTTGAGAAGCAGGAGGTATAAAAAAATCCTTTTAATTTTATAAGCTACATGTATGGCATGAACAATACTCCTCCAACGCATTACACAATTCGGGGGAACTCCTATTTTAACTATCAAATGGAATTATTGACCCGTAGTTATTTTATTAAGCACTAACAAAGTTTATACCTTTAACATGCACGCTTTTATCAACACAGGGTTTGGATGCAACAAAAATATTACGATTATTTCAAATTATTTGATTAGTAATTTCTACATCGTCTGGATTAATAAAACTGAAATAAGCTTTCATCATTCCTTTAAAAACGGCGATATGCTCTTCCACGTGTAAACTTGTTTTGGATGTACATTAAAATAAAAAAAAACTAGGTAACAGGGTTCCATGAACTTATCAAAGATATTCTTCCACACATTTCTAGTTGTGTTATTAATATCTATCCACTTCAACTTTTGAGCTGCAAAAATTGTTTTAAGGTCGACCATCTTGAAACCCCTTTCTTCTAAATCCACTATGATAGTGTTTGTTTATCATAACTTTACCTCCACTCCATAGAAAGTCCAATATGATTATGCTTTACATTGAATGACATATTCTGAGAAATCTAAAGCTGAAGCTAAATATATGAACTTTGCTATTAAAGGTAAAGGTTTTATTAAAAGTATTTTTAACTGAAAGTGTTACATTTTTGCATTTCCACATATTCAAAATCGTCTTTTATATTTGTCTGATTCTGTTTTTTAAGTTTAATTTTTCAGCTTAATCTTTATTATAAGGAAAACAGTCTAATAATGCATTCACTGCAGGGGCGGCCGAGTGACTTCGAAAGTGGGGGGAGGCACCAAGAAAAAAAGGGAACCTGCAAAAGGAAATCTCAGGGCGAAAATATACAATTTTTTAGACATTGGTATATACCCCTACACTGTGATTACAATTATCAGGGATGATTTCAATATTTGTTTCACTTTAAACACCATACAAGATAAAAATTACTTAAGCATCATGCTTTGCAGTTGGGTTTGATTGTCTACAACATTGTTTGCTAGCGAGCGAGGAAAAATTTTAAGATGTCTGAGGTCGCAGTAAGAAAAATTACATCTGATAAAGAGGGAAAAGCCCAATCCTAATGGGATGATGTGCACATTCTCATAACGGAGGACTGAAAAGACCTTTGATAAGTAACATAAGTATATCATCTATAGATGCGTGCGAGCGTAGCGAGCTTCGGGGAAAATTGCTCTTAGTCGCGCTTGAAATTAGCTAGGGCGCGTTTAATGATGAGAGGAAAAGGGGACACTTATCAGTTAAGAAAAGGAGCATGTGCCAAAGAACAAAAAGTGATTATCAGAGGTGAAAATAGGGCACTTCTTACACCCTCAAAAAGAGGCACTAACCAGGGATGAAAAAAATCATTAATGAGAATAGGAGATGGGCATTTTTCGACGAAAAAAGGGCCCCCATCAGATGTTGGTAGGGGCAGTTATAAGATATTATAATATATTGTTAAAAGGGAAATTATCAGAGGTGAAAAGATGCACTCATCGCATCTGAAAAGAGGCAATGACTAGACATGAAAAGGGGCACTTATGTGAATAAAAAGGGCACTTGTAATAAAGACAAATGTGCATTAGTTAGAAAATTGGCACCGAACAGATTTTAAAGGGGCATTTATCGGAGGTGAAGGGGGCACCTATCTGAAGTGAAAAGAAGTAATTTCTCGTACCTAGAAAGGGTCATTTACCAGAGAAGGGGCACTGATGAGAAGGGGAAGGGCCCTTTTTAAATGGGGAACTTATAAAATTGGGGTAGTAATTTAAAGGAAAAGGGGCACTTGTCAAAGGAAAAGAGGCACGTACCTATCAGATTTAAATAGGACATCTATCCGAGGTGAAGGGGGCACTTCTCGTACCTAACTAAGGGCACTTACTAGAGATTAAAAAGGGCACTTATGATAATGTAAAATGGGTTCTTGAAAAAGTGGGGGCCCTTTGCGCCCCCTGCCCCTTGGGAGGGCCGCCACTGCTTCACAGGCTGTGTTGGACACTTAATACCAAGTGGATTCTCGTTATTAAACCTTTTTGGACCTAGCTTCAAAGCTTGGGTCTTATTTACATTCATTTTCAAACCTGACATCTTATCAAAATTATGCAATTACAAAGGGAACTTTTAAGCAGATTCTATACCGTCAAAGACACAATGTTGTATCGTCTGCACATTGAATAATCTTTACCTTGGCATTATTAACAGATATATCGTTTATACTATCGTTATCTCGAATATACCAGGATAATGTTTCGACTGCTAAAATTAATTGAGAGGGAACTTAGCGGATCCCCCTATTGACCCCCTCTCCGATCCAAACAGGAAACGTCTCAATGTTCCGATAGAAAATTCCACTCTAGTGAATCAAATGCCTTTTCAAAATCCAGAATAAGCAAAATACCCGATATATTTTTGAGTTTGGTATAATCCATAATATCTTAAATTTTTCTCACAGACTCCCCCATATACCTTCCTTTCACGAAAACCCGTTTATATTCTAGACCTGAACAACAGATTTTCTATAATATTCCAAAATGTTAAATACCATTAACATGAGAAACCATCGTTACCTGAGCTCTTGCTTTTGGCCATTTTTCTAACGGCATTTAAACATTCACCAATTGAAAGATTGTTTTTACACTTTACAATAGGGCCTTCACGGAAAACGGTATTTAACTACTGATGGAGCCACCCTACTTAAAAAAAGACTAATAAATAAAATAAATAAATAAATAAAACAATGTCGCCTTCTTCTAGACAGCGGATAAATGTACTATATAATATACATGTAGAATCATGCTGAGTATTCTTATCAAATCTTGACCTGCACACATTTTTATAATATGCAATCTGCATAGACAATATTAGTTCTGGATAAACAAGCTCAGTGCAATCATCTGTTATCGACTTTTTACACTGCTCCTTCCGCGAGTTTCGCTTTTCAAGGCATTAAGACAAAAAAATACTTGTACTCTTTTCACCCTTTTCGGCCTATCTAATTCCTGAACGTAGAATTATATCAATCCATCTAATATTTTTCCATATTTTTCTTCTAGGGCATTTCTTACAACATGAATCTCATTAAGTGTAGCGTCTGGCGGATCCTAAGCAAGGTTTTTCTTTAATTTATCTAATAAACTAGTTAAATCAGATACTCTATCTCGTCATAGTTAATTTCCTTGCTTGGTACTTTATCCATTCCCATTTAACTTTAAAAAAGTGGATGGAAGTGGGATGGCCCTTATGAAGGTCCCTGTGCTTACCCTGCCCACGAACATCACATGAACATTGCTTCCTACATCATGCCTCTCTGTTTAAGTCATTTATGAAATGTTTAATTTAAGAAAACAAATCTTTTCTTTTTCTGGTCTGTTTTACACATTAATTACCTTTTATTATTTCAAAATGTATCATCTTTTGTTTTTCTCTTTTCCTCAAGCGAGGTTTTCATTTCTTTAATTTCAATACATATTTACATTAATTACTATATAATTGAATTGGAAAAAACATTGGCTAAAAATTAAAGTATGTTCAACAATTCTTACAGCTTAGTATGATTTTCTTTGCCAACACATTCATAAAAACACAATTTTAGCAACGACTTGAATTAAAATAACATAGTATGCGGGTAAATAACAGAACTATTCACAATCTTTTTATCGTAACATTTATAGTTTGCATATTGCGCACACCTTAAAATGATATTCAGGATAGTATATTTCTTGTTTCTATATTTCCTTACCTACAACTAATATCTGTTGGCTGACTTGAAGTTCTACTTTGAATAAGTAGAATGTCAAATGATAAGTTATTTTCCAACACATAATCACATCTTTGCAATCCAACAAAAGTGAAACCTTGAATCAACTTTTTCACAAGTGCATAAATTATCATTCACCATTTGCGATTTAAACAATTCTTTTGAGGCAATAATCTTGTGAATCATCTTGAAGTTAAATTGTTTAACTTTAGTATTACGAATTTCCTTTGAATTAAATGAAAATCCCTTTTTTTAAACAAAGTCATTATCTAAATCTAGAAATGAATCATGTACAATATGCTTATATTGAAACGGGCATTAGGTAAAACGGCAATGAAACCAAATCAGGCTCATGGTGACCATTTCACTTTGATTGAAACAAAAACATAAAATACTTACCATTTTACAGATCAATCTTCAAGGGCTTCCAAATGTGATCCAACAGCACGATGATAACCTGACGTTTTTCTCGGATAAAAAACAAACAAATTTGGCAAAGAAGAAAACAGATGTTTGAATACAGAAAGGCGTGAAATATTAACTGTAAGATTCAAACTGTAGGCTAAAGCTACTGATCAACGGAGATGTATTGAAATCGCAGGAGACATTATGACTTGATACCTTTCGTCGACCAATTGTAAATGGTAAATGATACGTTTGTCCTTCTCTGCAGGCGGTGAGCTGATACGAGAACGGGATTGATATGAACAGATAGATTAAAAAGGAAATACCGTCAATTGGTCGATCAAAATTATGATAATGATTGGTGGATTGATATTAATGGGACAGATGATTGGATAGCTCTGCAAGGGATGGAGCTAATGTGATGATGGTTTGGTTTTAGTTTTTGTTTGTAAAGTCACCCATTACTTAAGCAGCTTGTTGTATTGTGAACAGAATTCATGAGATAGCTTTTAACGCCGATTATTGTTGTTTCTTTGTTTTTTGTTTATTGCTTTTGTTTGAAAAAACACTCGTTATCTCAGAAACATTATACCTTTGAATTAAGTTGGGGGATAGCTCCTTGAAATAGCTATCAGCGCCGATAATATGTGTTAGTCTTTTTGGGGGGCTTTTGTTTATACACGTTATCTCAGAAACATCCAAATTTTGGATCGAATTTAGGGGTTAGCTCTATTAGATAGGTATTAGCGCCGATGAACTTGTTCTGAGGGTTGGGACGTACATAATTTTGCTCGTGAAAATAATTGTTACGCTAATAACATGCTAAAAGTGAGAAAATTATGAGTCAGCTTGATGGATACTTTTCAGCGCCAATGATTTTTAGAGGGGTGGAGTTGTATATTTTGTTTGGGGAAAACACAAGTTACCTTAGCAACATGTTGAGTGGATCGTAACTATGGGACAGCATTAAGGGATAGCATCGACCATTTTTGTTGTTGACGTTACGATAGAAACAGGCTGATTAAATTGTGAAAACAGATGTTGAAATGCACGTTACGATAGGAAAAAGCTGATTAAATTGATAGCTACGATACAAGAAGAAGAAAAAATCGACCGTTATGCACAATCAGTCGATTGGATATCGAGCCTCATCACAATCAATAACACCGCCGCGTCACATTTTAATGCTTTAATGCTTTCACTGGATGACATCGTTTTTCTCCCAAACGTTAGTACTTTCAAAGTTTTGTTTATTCGAAATTTGAGAATAAAATAGGGTTCATTACCCTGGACGAGGTTTGCAATTGTGAAATAGAAAAACTCTCCCTTTTTCGGAAGAAAGAACCCTATTTCATCTCCCGACTTATCATTATTAACCTTTGAAATGATGAGCATCCGGAGAAACGCACCTTGGAATTGTGAACCGTAGGAATAAAGAATCTTTCTGATTATTAAATCTTGGGAATTATTTATCTCCGAGATAATGAACTTTCGGAATCATAAAACTTCGACAAAAAACCAAATAAACTCGGTTTAGTAGGTTAATTTACCGAGAATGTTACATCTAGGCTAGCAAGTTAATGAGTCATTTTAAACATCATGTTGGTCATCATATTGTCCCGACTAAAACTTTCTTCAAAATAAACAAAAAAATAATTACCTTGCTCACAAGGAGACAAATACAAATGAAATTTCTAATTTTACACCTGAGTGTTGAATTTTGGATTACTATCGGCACAATGGTTTTTAGAGAAGTGGGGTTGTATTTGTTTTTCTTGGGGGGGGGGGGATTGACACACGTTACCTTAGAAACATGTTGAGTGGAGTTAATTAATGGTATAGTAGGACAGGATGTATATTTATAGCATCAACCATTTGTGTTGTTGAGATGGACGTTACGATAGAAACAAGCTGATTTAATTGAAGGCATGAAACAAGAAAAAAAGGGAACCCAACCGTCATGCATAATCAGACAATTGGATATCGAGCCTCATCACATTAACTGCCCAACACATATTAATAACGTGTCACACTTTAATGCTCTCGCTTTGGTAGAATAATGGATGGCACAGTTTCCTCCCGAACGTTTGTACTTTCAAAGGTTCGTTTATTTGAATTCGGAGAATGAAATAGGGTTCACGTACTCTGAGACAGGTTTGCAATTGTGAAAATAAAAATTCTCTCTTCGTTTCGGGAGTAAAAACCCTATTTCATCTTTCGACTTATCATTATAAGCCTTTTAAATGACGAGCGTTAGGATAAACAAACATCAGAATTATGAACTGTTAGAATAAAGAATCTTTCTGATTAATAAACCTTGGGAATTATGTTCTTTGAGATAATGAACTTTTGGAATTATAAACCTTCGACAAAAACTAAAAAAATAAACTCGGTGTAGAAGATTAATTTTCCGACAAGGTTACATTCAGCATAACCAAATTAATGAGTAATTTTAAACATCATGCTGGTCATCATATTGTCCCGACTGAAACTTTCTTCAAAATAAACAAACAAATAATTATCCTGCTTACAAGAAGACTATTGGAAAAGAAATTTCTCCTTCTACACCCAAATGTTGAATTTTGATACATTTAAAAATTATGAGATTTGGAATACTTATCGGCCCCAATGGTTTTTGGAGAGGTGGGGTTTTATTTTGTTCGTTGGAGGGGGGGGGGGGGGGGAAACACATGTTACTTTAAAAACATGTTGAGTGGATCTAAATTATGGGATAGCAGTATTGGATAGATACTGATAGCGTCGACCGTTTTGTTATGTTGTTGAAATGCACGTTGCCCCCTGAGGACAATTACCTCCCGAGGACAACTGCACCCGAGGACAATGGCTGTCGGCTGTGTGACAATTTCGTAAAAGAAGCATAATGATATACATTAAATATATCATACAAAAACAAATTTGCA
Organism: Strongylocentrotus purpuratus; assembly: GCF_000002235.5. Taxonomy (NCBI): domain Eukaryota; kingdom Metazoa; phylum Echinodermata; class Echinoidea; order Camarodonta; family Strongylocentrotidae; genus Strongylocentrotus; species Strongylocentrotus purpuratus. The sequence continues at coordinate 29,095,477 of NW_022145598.1, forward strand.
GTGGGTGCTGCAGCACCCCCAGCACCCCCTCTTCCTAGGGCCCTGCATATATATATATATATATATATATTTATATAAAAACATACATATTAATGTCCAGATATCTCCTCGGAGTTCGAGAAAATACACCAGAATATAAAAAATAATGATGCTCCTTACACGTAGAATTTAAAAAAATGTTTGCTCTTAGGGCTATCTGTCTGTAATTATTACTACTTTAACTTATTAATTTGGTATATGTCTGTCGGGGACCCCACTGGAAATAAACTCTCGAGCTTTCGTGGGTTATACGGTTCAAGCTAACTTAATTTTGATCTGTTATTCTTGTTTATTGTATGTTGGAAGCTTTTCGAATAAAAATCAATCAATCAATCGTGTCAAGTAATGATTTTATTTAACTTACAAAATTATCATCGTTTTGCGTCAGAATATGCGAAACCTATCCCGAAAATGCGCCAAGGTGCAAGGAGATGGGACACGAATAATGACTTCACAAAGAAATAAGAAGGAGTTTCCAATAAAAAAGAGGTTGATGTGATTTCTGTTATAAAAAAAAATATATAAATACAATTAATGGTTGTTTTTGTGCAAGTCAATAGGCTAACACATTATGCTGCGGGACTTCGCCAATAGGAGGCGCTGTTCAGTGAGTCTAATCGTAGGTTTATGCTTTATATGTTTTATATTGATTTATATGTTTTATATTGCTTATCTTGATAATTTCTTGCTATGTAAATTTCTTGCTATGTGAAATTATGAGGAAGGAAATAAAATATCATTTAAAACAAAAAAAAATCTACACTTTAAACCTTCCTCTACTGTTATTTTGATAATACACTGTTACATGCAAGAATTTTTTTGTTTTCCTTTTTTTTTCTATGTTCATTGATTGATGTAACTCATGAAGTGTCTTGTATCAAAGATCTTGTTTTATATTGCTTAATTTGATAATTTATTGTTATGTGAATTTCTTGTTATGTGAAATTATGAGGAAGGAAATAAAATGTCATTTAAAACAAAAAAATATGCTTCTTTCATCTGTTCTTTCCGTTCATGGTAGAAAATACTAATCACCCTTTCCCGATGCTGGGTTGTATATAACGTGATAAAAGAAGTTCTTTAATTTCAATTTCTTATCCGCACATTCTCTCAGTATACATCACGTCTTTTCAATTTTTCTCAATCATGTATACCGCTTATTATCATTTTTTAAATACATCATTTAACTTTTGTATTTCTATGTCTTAAAAATCTCTTACTTCATTGTCTTCTCATATTCTCTCACTCTTTTGTGTTCCTCTCTTTTAAATCATCCCAGTCCCTTTAATTAAACAATTTGCTCCCTTTACCACCTTCGCTTATTCTTTCAATCTTTATCTGAGTCTTCTTTTCAAATTATATCACTCTATCATACATCTCTTTCATGACAAATTTCTCTCACTTTACATCAATATCTTTTCACATTCTCTCACTCTTTATCTCTTTCTTTCGAGTTATTTCACTTAATTATACATCTCTTTCATTACAACTTCTCTCAATTTCTCCTCTCCACTCTTTCTTATGTGCTGTGTATCTCTCTTCTTCTTACTCAAACAAACACAATTGACAGGATAGTAATTGAGACTAATTATAGCACGTCAAACAAATATTTAATCACTAATGCTACTATTTTAATGACTTTACAAAATGAATCATCCTGTAAAATTGACAACTCCCATTGTTTCAAGTTTGCCTATTTACATCAGCTTTACTTATAGTAAATACTTTTATTAGCTTAGAAATAATGTTTACGGTCAAAACAGTAATCTTTATAAAAAAAATTTCAGGCAGTTCTGAAAATGCAAAAGCACTGTTCATTACAATTGCAGACCCATTCACTAAACTAAAATATGCCCTTTTACCCTCACTATCGACAATATTTCCACGATGCATTATTTTATGAAAAAGACGGTATTTATCTTGCCTTCATTGTTAAAAAAAGCTCATTAAAATAATCTTCTAATTCGCTTTTAAAATGTGTATTTCTTTCATGTCATGATCGGTCATGTTCGTGTTTGATATTTTGATACTAACGGTTTTACTCTTTCACACAAATCTGGCACAAACGGATGTTAACATGGCATTTCAAAACGATGTTGCTCAGTGCAGAAGCGTGTATGGATTAATGTAATCAATGTATCATTGGAAAGCATATTACTACTACTCTATGGAAACAAGGAATCTTATTATACACCTCATAGATGTTCACAAGATCTATTTGTTTTCGAGTTTCATTTTTTCTGGGACGCAGTGTATAGTTAATAATTTATAAACCGAGCATCTTAATTTAAAGTACCCATATTTCACTTTAAAACAATATCTATATAGTTTATATATATATATATATATATATATATATATATATATATATATAGTTTGGAAGATCAAATATTGACTTTTGTCTTTCTTTATTCTTTTTCCTTGTCTTGAATTACTTATATGACATGATGTCGTGTATTGCATATAGTTTTTCATTGAGGGAATGCATTTATTCATTTTATTCAATCTATTTATGTAATGATTGTGAAATATAAAATAAGATGAACTTGAAACTTAAAACCAGTGGCATAAATTGCCGTGTTTTTTTACACATTGACGTTACAATATCTGTTTCCGTTATTCACTAGTTCTATTCGTATCTGAAGTATAAGCTCATTACTCGAGACCACAGCCAGATATGTATATCGCTATGTATATGCATATATATATGTATATGTGTATGTGCATTTACATGTACATGTAAACAGGTTCCTATATTTGTATCATAGACCCTATAAATACTCTACTACACAAACTGCACTTTTATGTCTTCATCAAATATCTTTGACGTTTCATGATTTCAAGAAGCACTGACTATTATCATACGATGAAGTTTGAACAAAGTCTTTTGGTAATAAAGTAAGATTATATGATACACAATAAGAACAGATCGCCACATTCGTCATCTATGTGTGACCGGGCCATAATGTATGTTATTATGCATTCAATATATTTGTGTAATTTCGTTTATTAGCTTTTTAAAATTATATACACTTAAAATAGTGTATCAAACCATATTATATTCGTGAAAATGTATGATGAAAAAAAGAAAAAAGATGCAGAAACCAATAGATCAAATCAAATCAAATCAAATCAAATCAATTCAGTTTTCCACTCCCGCGCAAAGCGCGGAAGCCTCGCCGTTTCATTAAATTAAAACTCTTAATCCTTGTCTGAGTTTATTTTTCGCCGATCCCGTGCAAAGCGCGGAAGCTTTCTTACGTTTCATTAAATTATTAGAGAAAGAAGACGATTCGTTGTATCGTGTCCTTGTCTGAATTCAGTTTGCAGCAATCTGGTTTCCATTGTCTGACAACACACAAAACCTTACAATCATCACGGTACACATAGATTGGCATATTGCAAGCTTTGCATGGCACGCACACACATGAGCTGACTAGCCATCCGGGTAAGTTCAAAGTCCGACAAGACCCATGTACTATCAGCTGGTTACCACGCACCGCGCCGGTATCGAGTGTCGCGAGTATTATTGGGTGGCGTGCCAGCTAGGAATACATGGATTTTGTGAAAGAAAGTTTAAAAATAACACTAACAAGCGTCATTTGTGGCTGTCGGCTGTGTGACAATTTCGTAAAAGAAGCATAATGATATACATCAAATATATCATACCAAAAACAATTGCAGAGGGTGCAACCCCTCTTCCCATGCAGGGCCATGCACATACATATATAAACATACATATTAATGTCCAGATATCTCCTCGGAGATCGAGAAAAATACACAAGAATATAAGAAATAATAATGTTCCGTACACGCAGAAATTGTTTTAAAAATGTTCGCTCTTAGGGCTATATATATGTCAAGTAATGATTTTATTTAACTTTCAAAAATATTATCGTTATGCATCAAAATATGCGCATCCTATCCCCATAAATGCGCCAAGGTGCAAGGAGAGGGGACACGAATAATTACGTCACAAAGAAATATGAAGGAGTTTCCAATGAAAAGGAGTTTGATGTGATTTCTGTTATAAAAAATATATAAATAAAATTAATGATTGTTTGTGTACAAGTCAATATGTATTATGCTGCGGGACTTCGCCACTAGGAGGCGCTGTCCAGTGAGACTAATCGTAGGTATAATCTTCTTTCCTCTGTTCTTTCCGTTCATAGTAGAAATACTAATCACCCTTTCCCGATGCTGGGTTGTATATAACGTGATAAAAACAGTTCTCTAATATCAATTTTATATCCGCACATTCTCTCAGTCTATATGTATATCACGTCTATTCAAGTTCTCTCAATCATGTATACCGCTTATTATCATGTTTTAGATACATCATTTAAAATGTCTCTGCCTTTATCAGCTTTTTACAATCTGTTACTTTTTATTTCTTCTATTCAAATCCACTTACCTTTTGTATTTCTATGTCTTAAAAGTCTGTCACTTTATTATCTTCTCATATTCTCTCACTCTTTTGTGTTTCTCTCTTTCAAATCATCTCACTCCCTTTCATTAAGCAATTCGCTCCCTTTACCACCTTCGCTTATTTTTGTAATCTTTATCTGAGTCTTCCTTTCAAATTGAATCACTCTATCATACATCTCTTTCATGACAAATATATCTCACTTAAAATCAATATCTTCTCACATTATCTCACTCGTTATCTCTTCCTTTCGAGTTTTCTCACTAAATTATACATGTCTTTCCTTACAACTTCTCTCAATTTCTCCTCTCCACTCTTTCTTATGTGATGTGTATCTCTCTTCTTCTTACTCAAACAAACACAATTGACAGGATAGTAATTGAAACTAGATTATTACACGTCAAACAAACATTTAATCACTAATGCTACTATTTCAATGACTTTAGAAAATGAATCATCCTGTAACATGGCAACTCCCATCGTATCAAGTTTGCATATTTACATCGGCTTTACTTACATTAAGTATAATGATTAACTTGTAAAATAATAGTTATATTCACAGCAAAAGTAATAATAATGTTAATGATAATAATAATAATAATAACAGCAATACTGATAAAATAAATATTCTTATCAAAATGTAAGGCACCCATCAATTTGATTCTTGTTTTTTAAATATCTTTTAACTTGCTCTTTTTTCATTTGCAGACCCATTCACTATTAAACTAAAGTTTGCCCTTTTACCCTCACCATTAACAATATTTCCACGATGCATTATTTTATGATAAAGATGGTATATATTAATCTTGCCTTCATTATTAATAAAGCTCTATTTTATTTATTTATTTATTTATTTATTTATTCGGTTTAAAAACATCAACACGTAAAGTTCAGGAACTCATAATGGTTGATTTACAATGAAATTGAATAGTGTAAACAAAATTGAACCAACAAATATACACTTAAGAAGAACATATTGTTTCACACACATGAAAATATGGTTACAATACAATATACAACGGCTGGCTAGATGTGGCTAGACCAAGGCGAGATATGACAAGGAAATCGAAAAGAAGATAAATGACTAGAGAGAGAGAGAGAGAGAGAGAGAGAGAGAGAGAGAGAGAGAGAAGAAGCGGTGAGAGAGAAAGAGAGGGACAAGAAAGGGGAGGGTAGAAAGAAAAAGAGAGAGGGGAGGGAAAGAGAGGGGAGGGGAGATACGGAGGGGAAGTGAGGGAGAGAGAAGTAAGAGAGAGGAAGAGAGAGGAAGAGAGAGGAAGGTAGAAAGAGAGAGAAGAGAGAGGGAGAGAGTGAGGTATAGAAAGAGAGGGCGAGAGAGAGGATAGAGGAGAGAGAGAAGAGAGAGAAAAGAGGAGAGAGAGAAGGGGATAGAAGAGAAAGAGAGAGAGAGAGAGGGAGGAGAGAAAAAGAGAGACATGGAGAGGGAGGGAGAGATAGAGAGAGAGAGAGAGAGAGAGAGAGAGAGAGAGGAGATCTTTAAAAGGCAAATTAAGAAACAAGGTAGATAAACGTAGCATTAAAACATTAAAACATTTCTTATACACATCTACACAGGAGAAGGCGCACCGGAGCGTTCAGAGAAGACAACAATGGATTGGCCTGCAACGCATCGTCGCGTCCGCTCCGAAGGCCACGGTACGTGCGGCTGCACATGATGGTCAACATTTCAGCATTTTCAAGAAATTTAGAGTAGCTAGAATGTACAGGCAATTTGGCAGTAAATAGCAAAATATAATCAATACCCTTCCCGACAATGTTGTGCAAAACATATAAAGCTAATTGTTAAAGAGTTGACACCTCTATTAATTAATGGAAAAACCCGCATTTCTTCAATATTCTGGATCAGAAAAATACAGCTATAATAAAGTATTGCACCTTGTAGTGGTTCTAAAGAGTCACAACTAGGATGTGAAGCTAATCGCTAAGTTGACACCTCTATTAATGGAAAACCCGCATATCTTCAATTTAACGAATCAGAACATACGGCTATAATAAAGTATTGCACCTTGTACATGTATCAGGTCTAAAGATTCTATAAAATAATCTTCGCATTCGCTTTTAAAATGTGTGTTTCTTCCAGGTCATGATCGGTCATGTTCACGTTTGATATTTTGATACTAATGGTTTTACTCTTTTACACAAATCTGGCACAAGTAGATGTTGACATGGCATTTAAAAAACAATGTTGCTCAGTGAAGCGTGTGTAGATTAATGTAATCAATGTATCATTGGAAAGCATATTACTTTTACTCTATGAAAGCAAAGCATCTTATTATACACCTATATTTATTCACAATATCTATTTGTTTTCGAGTTTCATCTTTTCTGGGACGCAGTGTATAGTTAATAATTTATAAACCGAGCATATTACTTTATATTATCTCATATTTTACACTACATCCATATTCATTTTACCTTAAGTTTGGAAGATAAAATATTGACTTTTGTCTTTCGTTATTCGTTTGCCTTGTCTTGAAATACTTATATGACACGATGTCATGTATTGTAATAGTTTTAATGGAAGGAATGCATCTATTCATTGGATTCTATTTATTTAGGTTATGATTGTATATGATAGAATAAAATAAACTTGAAACTTAAAACAAGTAAATAAAGTCATAAACTGCCGTGTGTTTTGACATATTGACGTTACAATATTTATTTTCGTTATCCACTAGTTCTAGTCGTATCTGAAGTATAAGCTCATTACTCGAGACCACAGACAGATATGTATATGCATATGTATATGTGTATGTGTATTTACATGTACATGTATAAGTAAGTATAATTATGTATACAGGTATGTATATTTGTATCATGGACCCTATAAATACTTTACTACATAAACTGCACTTTTATGTTGTAATCAAATATTTTTTGACGTCTCATCATTTCGTGAAGCACTAACTATTACTATACAATGAAGTTTGAATAAAGTCTCTTGGTAATAAAAATGAGATTCTATAAAACACAAAAAGAACAAACCGCCACTGATTCTAGTCATTAATATGACTATTTTCGAATTGCTTGAATGTAAAGATGAAAAGTGCTCCGTCTTTTAAACACCATAAATTAACACCTCCGTAACAATCCTTTCAGTGCTCTTCGTTTGAAAATTAGTGCATGGAACGACAAAAAACCACAAACTTGAACATTCATACAGCTCCGATAGACTTATACACACAATGACAAAGCAACGAAAACCTGATTTTACATGTATCCAGTGGTGCAACCAGGCGGTATGAAAAATTGAAAGAAACAACTCCAATTTTTATATCCCTATACTTCTTTCTCGCATATGAATCTATTTATCCAGGAGCAATACCAATCATGCCATCCACTATATTGACCCCCACACTTAATACTAAAACAGTTTCCATGATCATTGAACGAACCATCGCTAAAATTATTATATGTAGGACTTGATCCGTCTAGCCACCTTGCCTCACTGGGACTTGAGCCGGTCAGCCCGATCCAGTAGTAATTGTACTGACCATGCTCCATGATCATGAAGTTCTCTTCCTCTTGCGACTCGATGAAGACCAGATGGGATCCGAATTGGGAACAAGCTAAAACCGCAGAAGCATGATCCATCCAGCGAGTGCTGAAATTGTAGGACGACCCGCCGAATTCACAATCCACCGGAGGGGATGAGCATGCTGAAAAGATGAAAATACAATATGTAAATTACTCAATTTTAAGAAAGTAGACAAAGTGGTTATTTGGGTATAGAAACTGAAATATTTAAAGAAAAAAAGATAATGATGATAATGATGACGAAAATAATAATAATAATAAAAGTCGATGCAAAGACATGAACAAAATTACATCTATAAAAAGCAATACCTACAGGAACTTTGCTCACCATCGCAGATAGCAATGGTATTTTATACAGTTATTTTTGTTTTTATGAATGAAACATAGGGAGGAGGGGGGAAGGGAGAGAGCGAGAGCGAGAGAAAGAGAGAGTGAGAGAGGCAGACAGACAGACAGAGAGATAGAGAGAAGGGGAAAGTGGTAGTGGCAAGACTCATTATAATGATGATCAAATGCATGACGTCAATGTATTGTTTCTATTACTCAGACTCAGATAAAGACTGAAAGAGTGACAATATTAATAGGCAATTTATATAGCATCTATCTAGACAACTATATTCCGAGGCGCACTAATAATTAACCCGGCTTTAGCCTTGCTGCCATTACGGCGCTCCAGTATTTCAAGGAATTAATTCCTACCAGGTACCCATTTACCTCACCTAGGTCGAGTGCGGCAAAGGAAGATTAGTTGCCATTAGGCATTACGGCGCTCTATTATTTCAAGGAATTAATTCTTACTAGGTTCCCATTTATCTCATCTGGGTCGGGTGTGGCAAATGGAGATTGATGCCTTGCCAAAGGACATTAATGCCGTGTCGCGGATTGAACCACGACCTTTGAATTTCAAGTCAAATGCTTAAACCACTCGACTGACACACAAAGATGAAGAGAGAGCGAAAGAGGGATGGAGGGGTGGTCGGTGAATAGGGAGGGGAGAAAGAGGTAGAGGGGGAGAAAGAGGGAGAGGGGGAGATAGAGAAAGAGAGGGAAGGTGTAGTTGCTTGAAACATTATAATAATGATCGAAAGCATGACATCATTTCATTGTTTCTCTTACTTACTGGAGGCGGTGGTTTCTTGCGATGTCGTTGTGGCTGACACCGTGGTCATAGGCCTCGTAGCCGTCTTGGTCGCCACGTCCGTAGTCGATAATTCTGCTGACTCTAAAACGTTTGAAGGTTGTTGCAAATGAAACCACACTTACAAAGCAATATGATTAGGAATGACAACCTGAACATGATTACAGAAGGCCAAAACAAAGAAAATTGTGCTCCATGACAACATATAAATTGTATCAGTCTATTTATTTCATGTGGTATTATTTGTGTTTGTAGATTTAGTGATGCTTTGTCAAAGCCCATGAATTTTACCAAATAATTTATCTAAATGTGTTTGTTGTCATTAAACTCGTGGGCGAACGAATGAGACGGGCGCCCGTGACAGGAAAGGGATAAAGGCTGAGAGAGAGAGAGAGAGAGAGAGAGAGAGAGAGAGAGAGAGAGGGGAGAGAAAGAGAGAGAGAGAGAGAGAGAGAGAGGGGATTTTTAATTATTTTTTTTACTTGAGGTGGTGGTTTCTTGCGATGTCGTTGCCTCTGATCGTTCTGGCATCGTGGCCGTAGGGCTCATCGCGGACTTGGTTTTCGCTTCCGTTGTCACCGACTCTGAACGGAATAAAAAATAAAAAATAAAATTAATTAAAAAATTAATTGAGTGGGACAAAAAAGGAGCCGGAGTCAGGTATTGATAGGGGATCAGACAGACAGAAACAAAGAACATGCAAAGAGGGAAGAAGAAGAACAACAACAACAACAACTAAAACCTGGTCGTTAAATTTATAGACAAAATGTAAATTTAAAAATTTGACGGGCACTAGCTGCCTCCTTATAAAGTGTTTGATTGACGCTCATGAAAGAATGACCAAATAAATAAATAAGACTAGAACAAACAAGAATTAGACGGTCACTTCCCCCTTAAAAAGTGTTTTAGCGACGCCCAGAAAGGAGTGAAAAATAGAGTCAGATATAGACCGAGAGAGTGGGAGAGAGAGGGAGAGAGAGAGAAGGGGGATATAGTGGCTAGACCCATTATGATATTATGATCAAAATAAATGCACGACGTAGACATACTAGACGTAGTGGTGTTTTGGGAAGTCGTTGTGTATGAGCGTTCCGATATTGTACTCGTAGGGCTCATCGTAGGCTTGGTCGTCGCTTCCGTCGTTGACTGTATGATCACTGAAAATACCAAATAACAACAACAAATAAACATAACTGAGATAAATGACGATGCATAACATTATTTTCATTGAAATATCTCCCCGCCGGCTGTCTCCACGCGCTCTTAGTCAGGGTACGGGGATAAGGTCAAGAGCGGAGGCGGGGGGGGGGGGGGGGGGGGGAGCTGATAAAAATCGGAGAAATATTTTCCCGGTGGGACTCCCAATTCTATGAAATAGCACCGAAAGAGGGCAGTGATGTACTTTCTTTTTAATCATTATCATCCTCTTCTTCTTCTTCTTCAGTTGCAGTACCGGCAAACGTCATGTATTGTCGTACTGGTGAGGTGCAGTGCAGAATGTATGTACAATTTCTGATAAAAGATACAGCAAACTCTTTGCTCTTTGCTCATTCATTGGCCACTCATTAATTGCTCATTAATTGGCCCGATACTATATTATATTACACCTACTTTCATCGCAGTGTCTCCCTTGAAACCCACTTGAGCAGGTACAGTTGTAGCCTACCATAGTCTCTTCACACCAGCCGTTGTTACAGAGGTTTTCGTTACAATCTGCGAAATAAGTTATAAACAGGATAATACTCATTATCATATATATAAATATAAATATATATATATATATATAAAGCTTCCAAGTGGTACAATGAATCAGTGTATTTAATATCTTTAGCGTAGTGCCCAGATGACAGATCCATATATGACAGAAAATAATAATAATATTGTATGGCTTTGTTTACGTGTGATACAAGAATATATTGCTATTACAATATTGGACTCGTCTGCGACTGGTCCAATATTGTGATAGCGATAGCAATATATCGACGAATCCAATATCGTAAACTCGTCTGCCGTTTCACCGTTATCAAACGAAATACCAACCAATATAATTATAAACCATCAATAATTAATACTCAAATCACCCATTAGCCTGAAATTAAATATCAATGAATTTGCTATTAATGGATTGCCAGTCAGTCTTCTCGCTCTTTTGAATAGTCTTCTAAATAAACGATAGTTGTTACTTTTCGGCTGGAACGATTCAGTTTCACAATCTAAATAGGTTTTACAAATTAGGATGGCATTGTCACTGGGTCGAAAAGAGTGTTAGTTCCCTGAAATATCTTCGACATTCGATTGAGTTAAAACATAACAAAAATATAAGATATTCTTCTTGTCATGATGGGACAATAATTTTGTCACATACATTTTTATTATCATTATCATAATTACTATTATTGTTGTTCTTGATATCATTAATGTTAGCATAATAATCATTATCATTATTATATTATTTTATCATCATTGTTACTAATATTAATTTTATAATCATACGTATTCATATTATCATCATCTTCATTACTATTATCATATTTTTTCATCGTTATTATTACTATTACATATTATCATAATTGTTATTGTTAGTAGTAGTAGTCATCGTAGTGTAAGTATTAATATACGTAGCAGTAGTAGTAGTAGTAGTAGTAGTAGTAGTAGTAGTAGTAGTAGTAGAAGTAGTAGTAGAAGTAGTAGTAGAAGTAGTAGTAATAGTAGTTGTAGTAATAATAGTAGTAGGAGTAGTAGCAGTAGTATAAGTAGTAGAAGTAGTAGTAGTAGTAGTAGTATTGTTAGAAGTAGTAGTAGTAGTAGTAGTAGTAGTAGTAGTAGTAGTAGAAGTAGTATTAGTAGTAGTAGTAGTAGTAGTAGGAGTAGTAGTAGTAGTAGTAGTAGTAGTAGTAGTAGTAGTAGTGATAGTAGTAGTAGTAGTAGTAGTAGTAGTAGTAGTAGTAGTAGTATTAGTAGTAGTAGTAGTAGAGGTAGTATTAATAGTGGGGTAGAGGTAATAACAGAAGTTGTAGTAGTAGTTGTAGTCAGACGCGTACGCAGGGGGGGGGTGTTTGGGGGGGTTAAACCCCCCTTTGGTATTTCTATGTGTGTAAACCCCCCTAATAAATCCCTAAACCCCCCCCCCCCCCCTTTGGATTTTTTTTTGTTTTTTTTTTGTAATTATTAAAAAAAAACTAAAAAAAACCCATGGCTGACCGAAGAAAGGTGACCTTACCCCCCCCCCCCCCCCAACGGAGCAAAATGTCAAATTTTCAAATTTCGAGACCAAAAAAAAAAAAAAGTGTCCGCTTACCCCCCCCCCCCCCCCCCCCCCCCCCCCCCCACCTCCCCCAACCAAAAGTTGTTCAATAGATTGACCTCTGAACAGGCAGGGAAGTGGGACTGAAAAAAAACCCATGGCTGACCGAAGAAAGGTGACCTTACCTCCCCCCCCCCCCCCCCCAACGGAGCAAAATGTCAAATTTTCAAATTTCGAGACCAAAAAAAAAAAAAGTGTCCGCTTACCCCCCCCCCCCCCCCCCCCCCCCCTACTGAGCGACTTTTTGGCCGGCGCGATTTTCAAATTTTTCTGAGTCGTTTCGAAATTTTGGACCCGATTTAAACCCCCCCCCCCCCCCCTTGAAAAAATCCTGCGTACGCCACTGGTTGTAGTAGTAGTATTAGTAGTTGTAGTAGTAGTAGTATTAGTACTAGTAGTAGTAGTAGTAGTAGTAGTAGTAGTAGTAGTAGTAGTAGTAGTAGTAGTAGTAGTAGTGGGGTAGAGGAAATAATAGAAGTTGTAGTAGTAGTAGCAGTAGTAGTAGAAGAAGTTAGGAGTTGATATCAAACTTTAATGATATCACTGAAGTCCGTGTTATCTGCATGTAGATTTATTGATTAAACAAAGAAACGATTTTGACATATGAGAATAAACATGAATACAAAATGAAACCTACACGGGATTCTGCATATTCTATGCCCGCCCGGGATCCCTTCTTTACTCTTCCTTTGGTGGCACCCGCCGATGACAGAAGGGAAAGGGATGAGTTTGGGGATGCTCTGCACCATGCTGCCATCGCGGAGTCGCATCATCTTACACTTTTGGAACATGGGCAAAGTGTAATTTAGGCCGTACCAGTCTGAACAAGATGTCCTATCCGATAACACAGGCAAGGCTGTGAAGAATATATTAGAACATTAATTGCTATTTGTTTTCTCCCTCCTCCTACGCCTCTTCTCCTCCTGCCTCACCTCCTTCTTCATGACCTCCTCTACCTCCCTCTTCCTCTTGCTCCTCCTCCTCCTCCTCCACCACATCCTCCTCCTCCTACCAGCCCTGCTACTTCTCTCCACCCCCTCTTCATACTCCTCTTCCTCCCCATTGCTCCTCTCCTACTCATCCTCATATAGCCCTCATCGAGCCTAATCATCATTCCCTTCCCTCCCTTTACCGCTCCTCCTCGTCCTTGCCTTAAACCCTCTTCTCAATCTTGAGGATGCAGGTTTTTTAACATATATTTTGAAACATTTATTAGAGAGACTTTTTTCGGATGTGTTTTTTGGTTTGAGATGCCATGTTCATCAGGTCAAGTTTGAGGGCATAAATCCTTGTCAATGGTTGTGTCTGCAAATCGTGACTATACTATTGGCTGTGTATACTTCACCTGCTTGTTTTGATACAGCCAGAAACAGGCAGATCTACGCTCTGCCCAAGGATTTATGAATTGTGATAAAGTGTCAAAATCAGTCTGTGCTTGCAGACTAACTTAGGTTTTTCACTTCGCTCTTATTTCGCTTTATTGTGGAAATTTTGTAAGCCAGCTATGTTTTTGCAATATTCAAAAAATATTACGGATATGTTAAGTTAAAAAAAATACTTACCGAAGGACAAGCAGGTTACGGTACCAAGCAGCAACTTCAAAAATACACCTATCTTTGGGTCTTTAGCCTGTATTTAGAAAAATATTAATATTTTTTAAATCAGCAAGAACAAGAACAAACAACAACTGAATAAGTTACTATGATGAGCATTTTGAAATGGATGATAATGGTAATACTGATAATGGTGATGATGATGATGATGATACGAGCAATTACCGTTACTTATACAACACATACATGTTCCACTAACGTAATTGATGAGACTTTCACATCTGTCAACGAGATTTTATAAAGGTTTCATTGGCCAATTTCGTAGTTTTTCCAGCAAATTTGATAAAACGTTCGTTCAATTTATCGTAAACACTATTTTTGGTGGAGACTGTCATTTACTTTAGGGGATTGGGCAGGTTTGTAAAAACAAATTTACCCAGGGGGAAGCAGGTTTTTGAGACATGGAATGTCGTTAAAGGTCGGGGGTATCAACGTGTGGAGGGAACCCCCCTGCACCATTTCTAAGTGGACTTCCTTGAAAATATACTGCTGGAACAAAAAATGGCGGCCATTTTCCAAAAATACTGTTGAACTATCTTTGAGATCACTTTTTACCATGTGTGAGATGTCATATGAAAAAGAATTAAATTTCATACGGGGTGATAACACATTTCATGAAAAATGTTCTTTGATACATATCATCATAAGTGATCTTTTTTGCATTTGGATTTCGTTACCTTTGAGTTTTCAAAGGTTACGAAACCGGTATTCGAGATAAAGACCTTATGCTCCTTACGTATGTGAAATGGCGCAGCGGTCAGACAGAATTAAAATAATCATGAGACAAATTAGTAAACTGTTCAAAACAACGTAAAGGTTATCCTATGTATTGATACAAGATAATGTGAAAGCTTAACTACATTGCATCATTTTAAACAATGAAGCACCAAATCACGAGGCAAAATTTAACTTTTAAGCATTATGCACAATGGCCTGACTCAAATTCGTTCCATCAGCCCAAACTTGGTACAAGGTAAAACTTTTTAAAGACCGTGGTGCTTATTCACTGCGGGAGGAATATTATGGATAGGCTATCATTTGAAAGAAAATTACTTACTTTTCATCATGAACAAAATTTCAAAGTCATATTAGTTATTAAAACGGGAGTTACATAGTATTTCAGTCCCCGATCAGAGACACGGTTCAGGACTTATATGTGATTATGCACCAGGACTTGTATGTGATTATGCACCAGGACTTATATGTGATTATGCACCAGGACTTATATGTGATTATGCACCAGGACTTATATGTGATTATGCACCAGGACTTATATGTGATTATGCACCGGTTGCACACATACTATCAGTGATGCCCTGGAGAAGCTGAAGCCCGTTTGAGGTGATAATATCAGTTACAAACTCCACACACTCTTGCAAGCACCAAAGATTCTTAAGCACATTGTGAAAAGTGGAAGAGGTAAATTCATGAGAAAATTTCAAATGCGATCCCCTTCACAACCGCCTACGACCACCTGCTAAATGACCAGATACCACAATAAAGTGGAGGTGAAAGAGACATTGTAGATTATAGGTAGCAGCAGAGGATGCTATCATCAGGTATCAGCAATGTCTATTTAATTTAGAAGAAAAACATAGGTGTGGAATACAAATTAATTCAGAACCCAGAGCCCCGTCTTATAAACAGTTGCGATTTATCCAAACTGAGGAGCCCAATGCTGCCTGTCCAAACCAATTTTACATTGAAATCAACTCACAACTCTGTATAAACCGTGACGTATGTACGGATTATGGCGCCCAGAGCAATTGATGAGACTGCACCCCCCCCCCCACACACACACACTTTCGAATGTTTCTACGTAACTGTGCAAGCGAGGGAGCAATGCGACCGGCTAAGGAAATTCGCAAGGGAGCGCAGCGATCAAGTAGTAGTATAGAGTACATAGATAGGTCGTTTTCTATTTATTCTTCATTAAGTGTTGAACACAATTAATGAAAATTGTGGAGTAATACAGTTGAGGGATTTAGCAAGGTAACCAAAATCTAAGATTTTTTTAAAAAGTTGAATCGCATTTAAGAAATTAAATTGTATTGATGTCAAATTTGGAACCATTTGAAAATGCTATCCCATCCCTCCCCCCATAAACTATCTATATTTGGGCACAAATTACGAGATCGGGTCCATAATTTATGCGAGTCGCATCCGAGCTTCAGATAATGTTCTATTTCTAATGCATTTTATCTTGCATATTGGGGCGCATGTATAAGGATAAATAGTTTTCTACCTTTTCGCCGCTCACGTATCTCTTTTTTATAGTTTTGCGCTCCTTTTTTGTGCTCTCTAAAAAATCACGTGTCCCAGCCCCCATAGAGATGCCACTGTGTAGATTAAACTGTATTAATCACAACTCTTGATAAAGACACTGTACTAAACCCATTCATGTTACTGTATTCTTACTGATGAAGTAAATAGTTTTTTTTTCTTCAGAAAGTAGTACTTGTAACTTTTAATTTGGGTCAAAGTGTATATCCGAGAGACATAAGCCGGGTAGGGCATTGGTGTGTATGTTCTCTTTTAAATCATCAAATAATTTGCCAAGACTCCTTTCCCTCATTATGATGTCATTCCAAGTTTTCGACGTTATGGTAAAAATGTCATTTCGTTTACAAAATTACCTCAGACCAGATGTATTCAATCAAGCATTTAGCGACATATAGACTCGGATATGACGTTTTTCTGGCAACTTGCTGCCTGGATATGAGGTGACGGTTGCCCAAATGTCGATACGTTCAAAATAATCAGGGGAGCTGAGTATCTAGTTTTTATAGAGTGATACCGGTCTTTCAATTCAATCCAGGTCTTTTATTATTGTACATATGGCTGATTTAAAAATGTATTATACAAAACAAATAATTTACGCCCGTTTTCAAAGTAGGGGAAGGAAAGAGGAAATACATTGACAAACATGTTTCGAAGCCAGTTGGACAATTATATTTTAAATGTATTGATAAGATTCCGTGGGAAAAAAGACTAGTTTTGGATTGCAATGAATGTACTATAAACATAATGCTTTGCACGAAAAAATGTTGTTCTAGATGAGAGAGAGAGAGAGAGAGAGAGAGGGAGAGAGAGAGAGAGAGAGACTGAGGGGATGGGTTAGTCACAGAAGGGGTGTAGGGTGTAAGTTCTGAACTCCACCATCCATTATATTCATGTTTCAGACTAAAAATAATGACTATCACCTGGATCCAGATCTTATCTATGAATCATTCAACCGATAGCCTGCATCATTTTTGAACCCACATCATGCCCTACACAACATATTGCCCCCCCATCCCGAAATTTTTCTTGATGTTAGTGAGGGCGGGGGGGGGGGGGCGTGTCAAAGGATGGGGGAGGTATACACTATGCCCATGTTTCAGAGAGCAAATCATGTCTGTCACTTTTAAAATTTTATTTATTATTTGACCAATAGCCTAATTTAGTTTCAGAGAACACATTTTTCGGTTGCTATGGAAATCATTGTCATATCAACAATATTACTCATCTGCTTAAAGATAGCGTCTACTCGCGATATATTCTATTTTCATCTATTTGACAAATGCTTAGGAGCAGACGGCCCTTAGCAAACAAAATGTCCATTTTAGCTCATATCAAAGTGAAAAAAAATAGAGCGCTATAACTTTTTGTTACAAAGCAATGAACTTGGATATGATATCCAAGGTTTTCAGAAAGTTCCAAGTCAGTAGTCATCATAATTATCTAAATATATACGGAAAAATAGGTATTAGGGGTATATGTTTGGTAAATTTGTAAAAACTCTTTTTTTTTTGGTCAAAATTATTATGCAAATCATCCCCGAACCTACTTAATATACTTAATATTATATCATCTTGTACGAAACTTATTTTGTTTCATATGACACCTCACACATAGAAAAATGAGTTTCAGAATTGACAAAAGACTTAACTCCGTTTCGTTGACAATCAGCCATGCATGAAGTCTTTCGTCTACGGCTGATTGTCAACGAAACGGAGTTAGGTCTTTTGTTAATTGCACATGTGCCATGCAAGATTCAAATTCATCGAAGAAACTGAATAATTTCAATGAACGAAATGCTAAGTGTTAGTCGGTTGCTCAAAATGATTTTGAATGTATGAAAGACAGGATTACGTGATCATGTCATTCTAAAATGTATGTACGCCTGACGAAAAGCGTAAATCACCCACGAATTAGAATTTCATCACAGGAACATTGCTTCCTATATCATGCCCCTCTGTTTGAGTCATTTATGAAGTGTTTAATTTAAGAAAAAAAATCTTTTCTCTTTTTCTTGTTTGTTTTACACATTCATTACCTTCTATCATTTCGATGTGTATCATAATTTTTTCTCTTTTCTTCAAACGAGGTCTATATTTCCATAAGTTTAATACATATTTAGATTAAGTACTATATAATTGAATGGGAAAAAACATTGGCTAAAAATTATGTTCAACAATTCTTACAGCTTAGTATTATTTTCTTTACCAACACATTCATAGCTTAAAAAAACAATTTTAGCAAGGACTTCAATCAAAATAACAAAGTATGCGGGTAAATAACAGAACTATTTACAATCTTTTCAACGTAACATTCATAAATTGCATATTGCGCACAATTTAAAATAATATTCAGGAGAGTATATTTCTTGTTTCTATATTTCCTTACCTATACAACTAATATATTTTGGCTGACTTGAAGTTCTACTTTGAATAAGTAGAATATCAAATGATAAATTATTTTCCAAAACACAATCACATCTTTGCAATTCAACAAAAGTGAAACCTTGAATCAACTTTTTCACAAGTGCATAAATTATTATTCACCATTTGCGATTTAAAAAAATTATTTTGAGGCAATAATCTTGCGAATTATCTTGATATTAAATTGTTTAACTTTAGTATAGGATTTCCCGGCCAAATTCGCGTGTTTGTCATTCGAACTCATTTACTTTGCATTTAAGTTGGCGCAGATCGGCTTTGCCATGCCAATTATCATTCAATTTTCCAGTTTTTGTATTTAATTAAGCATTTTGGTCGAAGGGTTTCATAGATCTGTCATTCAATTTAGAAACTGCTCAACTAGCATTCAGATTAATATTCACTTGTCGAAGCGTAATTGTTATCATTCAAATTAACACCTGTCATTCATATTCGTTATATTTTTATTCAAGTTAGGAATGTTAGGGGGAAGAATTGCAACAAACTTTTACAGTTTTTAAATAATGCAGTTAAAATGCATGATTTGTCATTGGGGTCTAAGCTGTTATTCCATTTATTTATTTTCAGGACAATGCAGATGGGTGTAGTCAGACATAAAGTAAAGAAGGAGCGAAATTAAGGGATATGGCATTTCTGCACGGACATGTTCATATACCCGGGAAGGTGGGGGTACCCTCAATCGCCCCTTTTCCCTACAGACTCGGAATTTTACAAAAGTAATTCACATCGTCTCTTATACCCAGCACATCCCTCTGTTTTTCTTAAAGAGTTTCATAGTTTACTTGCCCGCCAGCAGATCGATGGCTAAAAACATGGCTAAATAATGAATCTTGTTCAAATTGTTGACTCTAGTCCCTACCCCGTCACAATACTGTACCCTTCTTCCATAATGAAATTATGATGAAATTATGATAAATTTATGATGAAACATGAAGACAAACAACTTCCTTACATGAACATTTACAAATATACTGTGACTATCAGGCCCGTAAATGCAAGTCGTTTTTTTCTTCTTAACAATTAAACTTAAATGTTGATGAATATCAGATAAATCTAATAAGTATTAGTGTATAAATGCCAGAAAATGAAATATAATGAAATACACATGAAAAAACAATCTTGAAAGAAAAAGTGTGTAATAAACGAGAAATGTATATTGACCATCAATTTAAGTGCACAAAGTGCTAATTTGAATGCTACAAATGAATTAGAATGCTAAAAGTACACCGTCGCGTTGTCAGAAAATCGTGTTGCACCAAATCGAATGACCAAATAGCGAAAGAAGCACATTGTTGATTAATTTGAATGAAACATACGTAGATTCTAACGAAAAATCCATAGATTTGAAAACTAGAAAAGGGAATATAACCCGACACTAAAACCGTCGAATTTGAACGCAAGACAAATTAATTTGAATGACAAACTCGCGAATTTGGCCGGGAAATCCTATTTTAAAACGGATAACAAGTAAAACGGCTATAAAATAAAATCAAGCACAAGGTGAACATTTCAATATGATTTAAAAAAAAACATAAAATACTTACCATTTTACAAATCAATCTTCAAGGGCCTCCAAAAATGATCAAACAGCACGATGATAACTTGACCTCGGTCTCGGATAAAAAATGAACAAATTTGGCAAAGAAGAAAACAGTTGCTCGAATACAGAAGGGCGGGAAATATCAACTGTAAGATTAAAACTGTAGGCTAAAGCTACCAATCAACGGAGATCAATTGAAATCGCAGGAGACATATGACTGGATAACTACGTTCGACCAATTGTAAATGGTAAATGATACATTTTTCCTTCTCCGCAGGCGGTAAGCTCATATGAGAACAGGATTGATATGAACAGATAGATTGTGTTTTGTTGTTGAAATGCACGTTGCGATAGAAACAAGCTGGTATTAAGAGGCATGCTATATACAATTATATTTTAAACAGACCGTTATGCACTGTCAGATAAATTAATATCAAACTTCATCACATAACCTTCATCGTTATTTCCGGCATGAAAAATTTCCGGCATCAACACATGTATAATTGAATTCTAATAATGCGTCAAGCTTGGATGTTCTTGTTTTGACAGGATAATAGATGGCATCGTTTTCTCACTCTCTCTCTCTCTCTCTCTCTCTAACTCACAGACACACGCACGCGCACACGCACGCACACACACACGCGTGCACACTCACGCACACACACGCACACGCGCAAACACACACAAACACACACACACAGCAATGCGTTCCCCTTCACGCCTCTCGCACACTCACTATAACCATGGGTAGGGACAACAAATATCAAAGAAGAGACAAAGTAAGGCCTACATTACGCTTCGATATTTTTTCTGCCTCATTCGAAGTTCATTAATGATTTTTAAAACATTGTGGAGATTAAGTTCCTAGTTTTAGTATAAATTTCCTTAGTTTTAGATAATAATAAATAAATACATGTATAACAATTATTATTAAAATTAACTCGAATATAACAAAAATTAAAACATATTCAAATAGTGACTGGGAAACCAAAGACTGGCATTCCCTCAACACCCCCCCCCCCCCCACCCAAATAACATTTTTTACATTGTCAACAGGAGATGTTGAATTGTATAGATTCGCTAGAGTAGTATATTTAAATGATTAAATTGTGGGGAAAAGTACTCAGATGCAATGGCAGTTGATAAATATTGAAGTCTCCTCTCCCCTCCTCCTCCCCCATCGTCATTTAAAGTAGTTTCTGTTCTGTCTGGGAACAGACTAAGGTTTCAACTCGTTGAGCGGACCGCCCAGGCCACTTTTATCACACGATATATTTTGCATCACAATGCCCATCAGGACCGAATCACTGAGCGAGAGATATGTATTCTCTCGTTTGATTGGTTAGCTGTAGTTATGTTTTTTCCTCTGGTCTCGTGTTATTTTACCACATGATCCAACTGACTGGCATTAGGTTTCTGCTCAATGCATATCACTAGACGATGAAATACAGACTCACGCAGCCTACATGTATTTCTGTCATTTCATACGGTTTATCCGTCACTTCTACATTAAACTCTGATGGAACGAAGCACATTTGTGCAAAAGAAATCTGCATTATATTGATTTCTAGATCATTTTCTTCGACACACTGCATTTTTGGCATCTGTCAAACCAGATTCATGAGCCAGAGATAAACTCTCCACTTATCTTGCGAAAAAGACATTTATGACATGTTCTAGAAGATACCTCTCATGTCACTTGTTGCCTGTTACTTTTATTTGAATTAAGACTATGTGTGAATCCTTTTAGCCGGGCTATAATTGGATAAGTATTTCTGAGGAGAGGACTCGACTCGACTTCCACGATTCATTTTGTATTTAGCAGGATCTAGGCAAACAGTGAGTATAATATACCATTTTTGACTCGTTACATCTAAATTTCGTTGATCCAAGCAAAAATAATGTTAAGAAATATATGTTTAATTTAGCCTATAATTGATTACCATTATCTTTCATGTCCATACCTTTCCTATCGCACTTGCGTCTATTTATCATGTATTTCATCTTTTGCGAAAGCTGCGCCTTGAGCATTTGATTGTCAAGAGGATTTGGTGCCTTACAAATCGTATGTGAGTATTATTATTAATACAAAATTATAGCCGCTATATAAGCTCGTCGGAATAGAGTTACATACAATCCAAGCATATTTTGCAGTAACCCTAATCCTTAGTAAATAACAAATTTACTTAATGTTATTAGTATTGTGAGAATGATTGGAAGGTGGACTATACCCACATTAGCAAGTCTTATAAATTCTTAAGTCTATACCTCGGCAAGGATAAAGCATTTTGGCTCTGTTAACGTATGGAACATCATCTTGTTCGAAGCGGTTCCCCCCAAATCCCCGGTAGGATAGTGGACTTGCATTTAATAACCTAAAATAAGTCTTTCCGATGAAGACTTGTTGTTGTTGTTGTTGTTGTTGATGTTGATGATCAGGGTGATGATTCGTGATTTCGTGTCGTTAGAAAACAATTTCAACATTCGGGCAATGTTGAGCAATTTGCATAAAGTTGTGAGCCTAATGTTCCTTTATGATGCATGATAGATCTATTCCCAGCTTCTGAAGGGAGTTTATTTTGTAATTTAATGCCATTTATAGGTGCCAAAGGACAAGTAAAAATCAGAAAAGTTATCATAAAGTATTGACTAAATTTTAATTGCCTTCAATTATAATTTCATATTACGCGATTATTGCATGAGAATCTCAGGTTAGTCACATGCAAAGTATCATGATATACCTAGCATTTATTTTGTTTGTCTCTTTTCCTCTGTTCGACCTCTTTACATTGATTTTTAGTTTTGACAGTATCTGCAGCTGAAATTTCTATTCTACTGCAACGAAATTATCATTCAAATGATTAATTTATAGTTACAATCGATACAAGGCCTTATTATACAACATGGAAAAGGGGACAATAGTCCGTAAATTATGTGACAAGAACAAAACAAGTGTTTTTCTTTTTGTTGGGGGACGAGCATGTGCCCTGTGTGTACCCCTCCTTCCAACCCGAGTTGCCACTGTTGCAGTACGTTTATATTCGCTGTAGGATATAAGTGAAACCGTGTGGTATACTGAAAGACAAAAGAAAACTTCAAACGGTTTGTGAATTAAAAGCTAGAGCATTATTTTTTTTCCACAAATTGTAATTTTTCATTATACCTTTTCAATAATAACAACATCGTGACCTTAATGGATCAGACTACCTTGCCATCAAACTGGAAACTCAAATATTTTGATTTAGATGCTTTCATTTGCCTTTATGTTATTCAATTACAAATATATGTGGTATTTGTAGAATTCAGTGTTTTCTTGATGTGTAACTGATTATTAACCACGGCAATGGCCGTGGTAGTCACATCCATCACCAACTTCATGACAAAACAAACAGATTATAATAGCTGAGGGTCCTAGATAACAAATGTATTTTATTTGATATGGTTCATATTCTGCTTGTCTGTTGATTATTTACCTTTATGTTTTAGTTCACTGAAGTCAACTTCTTTAATATTCAGTTTGCATGGCAGGGGCAATTCTTTTAAAAAGACCCCGGCTTCAAATGATTTATTTCTTTTTATTATAAACAAACGGTCTGCTAAAATTATTAGATGATTTTCACGTGTTTCATGTTGTTGAAGAACAATTAAATTATTTCTTGATCTGTTACCATAGTAACGGCCTGGCAGTCACATCCATCACCTACTTTATGGCAAACAAACAGAAACGATAACCGAGGGTCCTACATTGTAGCTAACAGAAATCATCATTTATTTAACAATATATTCATTAGTTTCAGGTATTTTTTGTATACAAATATCAATATTTTCTCACTGGTTTCATAGCAACAGCAAGTTTCAAACATGACTGATACATTTAATAACTTGTAGTTGAAATCAAGGGAGAAGCATTAAATATGAATATGGGCATGTTTTCAATGTTTTTTAAAATTTTAAAATTACAAATTTCTGACTTTTTCTATAATTCTAATGTTCATGATCCGTTACGCATCATGTAAAAAAGCATCAACTCATTTGGCATAGCATGAAATGATTTATTTCCATCACATTATCTGATCATTTATTTTTCTTTGTGTGGTACGACAACATATATTATATGTTTAATCTAGAACAAGTGTTTCAATGAACAGCATTATTGAATTTTGAAAACTTTGAAATATGATTAGTTTCAATAACCCCATTTTCCGAGTAAATCACCGTTTATGTTTCATGTTTTCAAAGTCAAATTCCCGTTTTAGTGCAATCACTAATATTGTTTATTCTATTTCAATGTGCACAATGTTTATAAAGCATATACCGTTAAATTTCATTTAAATGAAAATTTCACTCTAAAATGTTTCAGGCTTTGTGTAAGCCCTATGCTGGATTTCTACAGGAACGTCTGAGTTGTCTCCCCGGAGTTTGGGGGAGAACAAAACGCAGGTTTTTTTCTTATCGAACCTGCTGATTACATATTAAGATTATAATTTAATGCTTTTTATATCAAATTTGCTTTCCCATGAGGATGAAATTGTGTATTAACATCAGTCGAAATGCGATTGAACAGTCACTTTGGACATACTTCAAGAAATGACACTTCAAATAGTTTTATCGTCGCCATGGAAATAAGTTTATTTTTGCAGACCCTTTTATACATGAAAGAGAGTTTTTATGCCTCATTAACAAACTACTGTTAATTGATAACCCCAAATCCTATAGTGTTGAAATCGTATGACCTGAATCGCGATAGGTATTAAAACATTAATGTAACATTTTCATAACATTAAATATTGTTATATTATTATTTTAGTTGTTTCATTTTATTTGTTGAATTGCCCTCTTTGAATAATTTGCTCATTTAACTATGTATTATTTTGTTAAAGGACCATATCATTTTTTCTGTAAATTTACGTTTATACTCAATGTGTCCTATCTGCTCCATTTGATATTCCATTATATTAGTGAAGTAATTCCACCGTGATATGCAGGATGGACATCCAATCCTCACATTGTGATGCATTTACACTTTAAATTTAGAAGATGCCTATATTGATGCATAGTTTTTGGTGGTAAGTCCCCCCCCCCCCCCCCCCCCAAGTACAAAGACGAAAACGATTTATTTTGAAATCATAAAATATAATTGTTCGGGGCGGGGATATCGAGAAATTAAAAAGATCAATTTGCTTCATACTGTACGTTCAGCTGATATAGAAAGCAATTACAATGTGTGTGTTTTTTTGCTATAAGCACAAGTATACGATATATAGACTAAACAAGTACATACAATAATTGTATGTACTTAGTGATAATTATTCTATAGTTGTCAATAGATTTCAAGTTGGCAATTCTGAACGTGGTATTATGTCTGTGTCTTTGGTCTCACAAAAGGAAAAATAGTTTTTGATAGTAATCTACCCATCTTTTTCTAACTTTGTACTGATACACAACATTTAGTATAATCTGTAATTAACTAAGCTGTGTTTATATAAAATGTGATTTAGAAAGCAGGTAGGAATTCAACATTTAATTGGAAATATGAATTCATGAGTAGTCCTACATTTCAATTAACCTGTGCAGATATGCTGTAACTGAATAACGAATATTTGAATTCATAGTTCATTGTATCCATGGTACAAATAGATAGACGTGGAAACAGAGCAGTGAGTAATTGAATGATTAATATTTGATTTTGGCAAACAAGCTTCAGCTGAACTGCAGTTACAGTGCATGACTGTAGTATTAGAGCCAGAGGGCGACCATGAGAAATGATGGTTATTTCTTGGGTGGTTTCAGTTCATAGTATATAAATGGGCTTCGGCCAGGATGATGTCGATCTTGTGTAGGCATTTTGATCAGACTTAAATCATTCGCACTCACTGATACTTGAAATTGGTCTTGATGTGTACATTAATCTGGTGAACTGTATAGGTTTAATTCATAATGCAGGTTTGTTTTCAAGATGACTATAATAGCACAGTAATCTTGTAGTTCAGTAAAAGTAACATTGTGTAATAATAATTTTGCTCTGGAAGCAATCATATACTTTCAATCATTTGTCATGACACTGGTAAAATTTGTTGAATATTCTATTATGGAACAGCATATTTTCTATAAGAATCTAAATTGGAAATGACTCATATAAGAATTGAATTTGGTTTAATCCTTTTTAATTCTTCTCTTTCAGTTTATATATTATTTGATAGGAATTCTACCATTGTAAGTAATTCTGATTGAATCATTCCAAATTCTAAACCGTCTTTGATGTGTTTTAAAGAGAAGGTTCATTGATTTAAAAAAACTAACTTTAATGTCATTATTGCAAAGGTGACACTTTGATTGGCCAAGGTTATCAAAATCCAATGCTTGGAAACATTCGAAGTAATGATTATTAACAATTACAAAACGCTTAGATACAGCCCTGACATAGCACCTGAAAAGCTCTCCGGTCGCTGCTGAGATATGACGTCACATGTTGAACATGATGTGCACAAGCAGACGATGTCCCATGACATCTCACACAATTTCAGTGCCTGTTTTGTCATCTTTTCTTCAGTAATTTCTCTTACTTCAATGCTCTCAGGCGAAATGTTTAATCTATTGCCTCACTCTAAACCCCGTGCATGGTATTATTTTGATGAAAAATGCAGGGGCGGATCTAGCTTTTTGCTAAGGGGGGGTTTGACCAAAATAATGACGATGCAGAGCATCGTCCACGAGCCGCGTAGCGGCGAGCCGATTTTTTTTGGGGTGTTTATTTGAACCCCGTAAGTGATGTTTTCCTGGCATCTATTAACACAATGGAGACCATAAAAAGCAGTGCATGATAACGTCTTTTTAAATCAAGTAACAGCTTAATACACAGTTATATCCAGCCTTTTTATCATGTGTTTGGTTAAGTTACCAGATGAGTTGAATATCTTCTCACAATATTTGCACTTGAAAGGGTTTCTCTCCAGCGTGCGTTCTTTTTTCTTTCTTTTTTTTTTCTTTCTTTCTTTTTTTTTCTTTTTTTTTTTTTTTGGGCCGCCCAAGGGGGGGGGGGGGGGGTTTGAACCCCCTAAACCCCCCCGTAGATCCGCGCCTGAAATGCGAGGATTAACAAAAAAAAGGAATCCGTCGCTTGTAAACAAAATAAGACGCCATTGTATTTTCAGCTGCATACACCGCGGCATGTTCGGCGTTTCAAGAGGGAACAAATGACGTCCATGCTATCATTCCGGAGGTTTTTTAATTTGAAAGTGTGTTTTGTTTGATTGTTCATTAACTCCTATCCTGTGTATTTACAAAAAAAAAAAAAATTAGTTATCAGAATGGGGGTCATATCCCTTTTTGAATGGTGTAAAATTCCATCACATTTATATACACTAAACTCATTATACTTTGAGAAATAAAAGCATTGCAATTATGTTCATTCTTTATGGGATGTCGTCTGCTTGGGCAGGGTTGGTTCATATTTAGTCCGTGGGCCAGAGGGGGCTACCGTGCACCCCCCCCTATGATCCTACTTGTTGGGTGTCATTTTGTTCATTGGGATCCATAATATAAGAAAAAAGACGTTCCCAAGAAAAAAACTCATTTGGACACTGTTTTTTTGCTCCTTATTTGAAGATATGTAAAAATGTCAGTTTGTCGTGTTTTGCACACTTTCTTAGGGTTTGTGAATTATGTGCTTACATTTTACCCTGTTTCTCAGCAGATATAACTCTAATCTCCACCGAATTTATGAACAATCTTTGTAAACTATACAACAATAGGTAGACAAAATTATTTTATTTTATTTTATTGTCTTCAATTATTAATGACGTCATAAATTTGCATATATTTTGATATGCAAATTTCTGTCTCAAAACCTGTCAAAATCACCTGAAAGTTGTATTTTGTCTGCTATTATCATGAAATAAGTTTTCAAACCCTCTAATTTGGTGGAAAATTATTCATTGATATGTTACCTGATGTTTCCTGCAAACAAAAATCAGCCAACTCATGTAGACATTGTTTTTTCCCCATTATTTTGTATGTAAACATATTAGTTTTCCGTGTGTTGTACATTTTCTTAGGGTTTGTGAATTATGTGCTTACACTTTACCCTGTTTCTCAGCAGATATAAGTCCAACCTCCATCAAATTAATAAACAATCTTTGTAAATCATACAACAACATGTAAACAAAATTATTTTAATTTATTTTATTGTCTTCAATAATTAATGACGTCATAAATTTGCATATATTTAATATGTAAATTTCTGTCTCAAAACCTTTCAAAATCACCTAAAAGTTGTATTTTGTCTGCTATTATCATGAAATAAGTTTTCTGGTTTAATATTGTTTATTGATATGTTATCTGATATTTCCCCCCAAAAAAATCAGTATCAGTCAACTCGTATGCGCATCTCCCCCCCCCCCCCCCCGCTCATTACAACTAGTACATTCTGTATATATAATGTACATTTAATCCAGGTTGGATAGCAACTGCTCTTGTACAGTCCACGAATCACCAAGTCCTGCCAGGGGTTTGACAAATTTGATTGGCTTGACTTTGCCGGTTCCTTTAAATGCGCTTAAAACAGCCTGAGAAAGCATGTATTCCAAGGAGTGCTGCGCAAAATTAGTGACATCTTTGAGCCGCTGCTTGTAATGTAATGTCTGAAGTGAGATGAGCGTAATGAAGCAATATACAAAATATATTGCTGCTTGGGCTTTTGATCTGCACATGATCACAACCTTGCTCCTTTACCGTATTGGCAGTAAAGGATCACGCATGAATCTGTTTCTTCTTGGGCTGAGTTGAGAGATGGAATCTCAGAACACAGTGTCTCTCTCCCATTCTGAGAAGTGAGCAGTTGGGCTTCTCCTTCTTAATTTGATGAATATCATTTTTTCCCATACAGCCTCTTAGCTCGGCTCTAGGCCATGTCGTGCTTACTCCAGACATTCAGAAGAACTTGAATAAGTTTTTTTCTTATTCTCATCATTCGTCAGGAACTGCTTCCAGTCGGATGGTCTTTTGGTCTTGCCTCCTTCAATCATCATCTTATCTGCACACCCGCGCCGTGTCCGTTCACTTGACTTCTCAGAATCTGGCTTGTACATGATTTTCTGCGCTGAAGATGACATCGCATTTGGACAACACTCCATTGTGAATTTTGATGCAAATATCGTGGAAGTATGCAGGCATCTCTTTTAGGTAGTAGAAAACAGCATTACCATCTTCCACTACCAAAGAATTGCCAGTGGTGGGAGGTAGCGAGTTCTCTACATCCTTACAGAGATAGTGTAGGCCCTAAAACGTATCTGTCTTAGCAAAGAAGTTGTTCCAATGTTCCAATTGAGTAGAGAGCAGGGATCAAAGAATTCCCGTAGATTGAGTTGGCTGCCTGAACTTTGTGCCTTTACCATCAGCTGGATAGCAACGTTCCCTTGTTGCTTGTACTCTTTTACCTTTCTTTGGGATGTTTTAAGCTTGAATTTCTTATTTGTCTCTGCCAAGCTTTGAGCTTCAGTTTCTTGATGGGGTCAGAGAACGATGTCTTTTTCTCTAATCGCTCTTTGATGAACATCTCTTTTTGGTCTTTCCCTGTGGTAATTGATGCATGACATCTTTCTCAACCTCAGCTGGAACGCGGGTACCGGAAGAAAAACATACAATCCATTCTTGTCATCAACATCAACATGATTGAGGAAGCTTTTTACATCTGATCATCTATGGCCCTTTTTTAATACACATCCCTTACTTTTCCTCATCTGAGTTGGTTGTTGATCTATGTGTTTACTTCCACGGTGAGCATCAAACGTCATATCTGCATAATGTTCGAGCCCACCTCTGATATACACTGTAGTTCTAAATTATGCCAGAGACACCGACACCACTACCACCCCACAGCGAGATTTGCCATGCTTCAGGATTATCTCCTCAATTGTCTTGTCGACAGCACATCGGTTACCTGGAATGAGCGACCTGGCAACACTTATTGCACCTCTTTCGAGCAATGTCATGGCACCAGGATGTGAATCTTTAATGTTTACTAAGAATACATCAAGGTAGGTCAGATATAGGGAGTAATTGTGACCAGGTCAGGCATAAGGAACAGGCAGTGCAAGTACAATGGACAGTCATTTTCTTTCACAGACCTGATCAATGAAAGATCAATCCAAACGCAATCAACATACGGCATCAAAAATTGTGCCGTCTTTCCAGGAGATCCTCTTTGAATATCAGCTTTGAAGCTCTCATAATGACTCTACCAACGCCTTCAGATCTTCATTAACCACAACCTCAGCAAGCCTCTCCTTTGTTGGTGATCGAATTAGCTCTAAGAAGATATTCTTTGATTACTCAGCTATACCAACAAGTGCATCATATTTTCCAGTCATTGACAAGAACTCATAAAAAAGGAGCCTTTCTAAGCACTCCACCATTGTCTTGTGACAATGCAGACTCCTGTCACAGTTCTTTCCTGTTATGACATCTTTCATAGACCCAGAAGACATGAGACCAGCTTCCAAGAGGATATCTTCAAGTCCGGATCCTTCCATTTTCTTTCCAAGCATCTTGGAGTATGCACAAATCAAATGGAAAGTGCCAATCAACACAATGTGTTTCTTGTAATTGTATGGATGGCTCCAAATGAGAGGATATGCCTTCATGCACACGCCCAAGTCAAATGTTGTTATGACATAGTCTTGGCCAACCTGGCGGCTTGCTTCTTCTGCAGGTCTCGGGCACTCTTGGATTGTATCGAATTCTGTTATGGAATATTTTATAACAGGATAGTAGTCTATGGTAGTCACATTTGAAGGCACCTCCCATGTTACTGAGACAAATCCAGCCCAACCTGGAAGCTCTTGACCTGTCTCTTCACTACTTCGGACAAGCATCCACGCAATATCATTTCTGGCACATTGTTTGAATACTTTATATCGGTTGACATAGCAAGATGGAAGAGGACCTTCATGTTCAATAGCCAAGGAACGTTCTTTGGTTCATTTACGTGCTTCTGAGGGTACTGTGCTATTTGAAGATTCAACTGTCTCATTGTTAGAAATCTCCTGCAACATAATCCCATGGGCTGTGTGGACAGAGCCAGAACCACTTAAGCTTGAAATGTATTGGTTGAAATCGTCAACGTCTGAATGGAAGACTGATGGCTCCATGGGATGGCGGACTACCTGTCTAGATAGAATACCGAAAGTCTACTGTAGCGCTTGTGCTATGGCAGATTCAAGCTCAAGTGAAAATTAATAGCTTTCTAAAAGAACAAGGCGATTCATGAATGTGATCAGTTGAGCACTGCGTAAGAGATGTCTCAGAGTCATCCATACAAGAATATGCTTGGACACTTTCCACTTTCCATTTGTGGCTGCCCTACATCTTGCCCACGAGATATGACAAGTCTAGTCACTCTCTGGGATGGTCGAGATGGATTTCCACTCACAAATGGTTCAGAAACTTCTCTAGCTCAGTGCGAATCTGGTCATCTATATACAGGCAATGGCTTCTGCGGTTGAGGGCCAGGTATTTCATCATCTACAATTTAATCTACATATACTGGCAAATGCTTTCTTGTGGGCTACTTCCATTGTTCTCTGTTTAGCTACTTCATCGTACTTGTCACTTCTCCATTAATCTGGTTCTTAGTTCGCCACATATTTCTTCTGACAGTTCTTGTGATATCTTGCTTCTGCAGCAAACAGATAAACTTCCATGATTCTCAAAAGTAGGTTTTCATCACCAACTCTCTTCGCGACATCTACAACATTTTGCCACCCACCAAAATCTTACATTGGTGACTTTCTGTTGTCCAAGAGCTTTTCACTTTGATTGATTTTGGGCCTTCCTGTTTACAAAAGATACAATCAGAATTGAAGATAACTTCATCAATTGACGATCTGGGTGGACGGGATGTTGAAGGTTCTGTGGCATCAGAAAAGATCTCTGACAGTCGATTGAGATTCTTGGTAAAAAGTTGGTATCACTCCCGATGATAACCGTGCACATCTGAAATGTCTTCAAGAATGAGGATGCATGCTTCTTTCGTTGCTAATTGTGTCAAGTTAGTTGAAATTCGTGAAATTGTACCCCGTATACGTTTGATCATTCATTTGTATAAACAACAAACTATTATAGCATACAATGGGATTAATAACCAACTGCTGAATAAGTTGGCTTTGTCTGATCCCCCTCTTCAGACTGATACTATTAAAGGAAACAATGATGTATGTGGTAATATACTGTATTTGATTTAGTTTCATGTTAACAGGCTAGCCCCAATAGTAATTGAAATACTGCTTGTTGAGCTTTTGTTTTTTTAAACAGGAACTTTAATTGAATGTACATTATATATACAGAATGTATTAATCGTAATATGCGGGGGGAGGGGGGGGGGGAAACAAAATTTGCGGGAAACATCAGATAACATATCAATGAATAATATTACACCAAATTAGGAGGCTAGAAAACTTATTTCATGATAATAGCAGACAAAATACAACTTTTAGGTCATTTTGACAGGTTTTGAGACAGAAATTTGCATATTAAATATATGCAAATTTATGACGTCATTAATTATTGAAGACAATAAAATGAATTAAAATAATTTTGTCTACATGTTGTTGTATGATTTACAAAGATTGTTTATTAATTTGATGGAGGTTAGACTTATATCTGCTGAGAAACAGGGTAAAGTGTAAGCATAATTCACAAACCCTAAGAAAATGTACAATACACGGAAAACTGATATGTTTACATACAAAATAATGGGGGGAAAAAACAATGTCTACATGAGTTGGCTGAATTTTGTTTGCAGGAAACATCAGATAACATATCAATGAATAATTTTACACCAAATTAGGGGGTTTGAAAACTTATTTCATGATAATAGCAGACAAAATACAACTTGCAGGTGATTTTGACAGGTTTTGAGACAGAAATTTGCATATCAAAATATATGCAAATTTATGACGTCATTAATAATTGAAGACAATAAAATAAAATAAAATAATTTTGTCTACCTATTGTTGTATAGTTTACAAAGATTGTTCATAAATTCGGTGGAGATTAGAGTTATATCTGCTGAGAAACAGGGTAAAATGTAAGCACATAATTCACAAACCCTAAGAAAGTGTGCAAAACACGACAAACTGACATTTTTACATATCTTCAAATAAGGAGCAAAAAAACAGTGTCCAAATGAGTTTTTTTCTTGGGAACGTCTTTTTTCTTATATTATGGATCCCAATGAACAAAATGACACCCAAAAAGTAGGATCATAGGGGGGGGGGTGCACGGTAGCCCCCTCTGGCCCACGGACTAATTGTGACGGCATTAAAACATCGTTATTTTCGGCCCGAATCTCTCGCATATCCCAGATGCTATGGAGGTTGTTTTATTTGTATTTTTATAAATCACCCGATTTGTAGTTAACCTAAAACTTGCATGATGGCCATCTGTTAGCATACCAGTTTCTAGTAATACGATATTTGCCATATTTGTGATTTTCTATGAACCCGCACTTTAAGACGGAGGCATGCCATCAGAAAAAAAAATGATGGTGGCTAGTGAGAAGGCAGATAAGGGGATTTGTTGCCTGTCCCTTTATGGTAATGATGATATTCTCGAAGATCTGACTCAATTATTCCATTGTGGTCTGTGGATGGAAGTACAGACCTCCAATGTTTCATGGGTAATGTGTCAGCGTTACTAGCTGGTGGAAATTATATTTCATGTTATGACAATATTGATTGCAATTCAACAAAATCTGTTTATTTACATTCATCAATATTATAAATGACTCAAGTATTAATTGATTGATATTCTTCTCTTTCTTGCAGGGCTTTGTTTTGGTTTCGTCTGATGACAAATAAAACGATGAACTAAAAATACACCACGTCTACACTTTCCTTCATTGGAAGTTTACCCACGACATTATCATCCGACAAAGGAGTACCCTTCTTATTTCAGATGTGATATATTGACGTCATGGCAAACAGCTCAATCTTGTACCCATTGCTCATCGCTTGTCTCCTCGTCAGCTCGTCCTTTCAATTTGTACATCGACGTGATGGAGATTCGCAGAAGATATCCTTAATACTGGACACAGACAAATCTTTCCATGGATGCGATCAGAATCTTGAACTGAAAAAAGCTGCTTGCAGCAATAAAGGCCTGGATACGGTTCCCCAGAATCTTTCTGGGGATACCGAGGTGCTTGACTTGTCTAAGAACAGTCTCACTAAACTCATGAACTCCTCTTTTGAAGTATACCCTCTGATTAACTTTTTGGAAATTTCTTCTAACGATGTAAGAGCGATAGAATCTGCCGCTTTTTACCCCCCCAAGGACTTAATGTACCTGTATCTATATTCTAACCCGCATCTTGTGCTTCCAGCAAAATGCGTCTTTATGATGTCTTCACAGCTTTCCATTCTCGATTTAATGTCAACAAACTTAAAGTCGCTTCCCAATGACACTCTAAAATGGAGTCCACATCTAGATACTGTTGTTCTGTACGAGAACCGGCTCTCCTTCATCAATGTAAGTTCATGTGGCATGGCCGACATTGTGAGCATGGCTTCTAATCAACTAAAACACCTTACGGCGAGAGATTTCACCTTTGTGTGCCACACTGATACTCTAGATCTTAGAGAAAACCCAATCCAATCAGTAGACCCTGATGTGATCGCATCACTACATGTTCGCTCTTTGGTGCTAGGTATCTACCATCTAAGTTACGAGGTGTTGACGAACATCTTCCTCGGAATCTCAAAATCAGACATCGAACAGCTTATAATCCAGGAAGGCTCTGTTGGTGCGTTTCTGAACGGTTTCTTTGATCCACTGCGCGATTTTTCTCTCTCTGTTCTGGGCTTTCACTACAACTACCTGAAAAACCTCCATCCTTTAGTCTTCTCAAATTTAACAAAACTTAAACAATTAATTATCAGTTCTAACCATCTCCCCATAGACAAAATTCAACCAGACTTTTTCGAGGGCATGAAGGCATTAAAGGTACTGATAATCAAAGACAACCAAGTAAAACAAATAAATCCTCAAAATCAGACTTGGACAGTGGACTTATCGGAGTTGGACTTATCCGGTAATCTGATTACAGAAATATCTGAATCTGTATTTCGGGGTTTAGGAAATTTAACTTTCTTAAACATGAGCTATAACAAACAACTTTTTGCCTTTGAGCTGACGGCCTTTTCTGGACTTGACAATATTCAAACCATTGATTTGACCGGAAGTCAATTATATAGAATTCTGGAATTGAACACCCCAATATTAAGATCACTTTTCCTAAACTCTCTTGATCAGTACAGAATCGGGGTTAATATCCGACCAGGAGCCTCCTTTCAACATTTAAAATCCCTTGTTAATTTAGACATGAAAGACTCTCGACTTCACATTGGGAACATATGGAATGGAAACGCGTCTCTTTTTGATAGATTATTGGATCTTAATCATTTGGATTTGAGTAGAAACCCTTTCCGGAGTTTTTTACCGCCAGGGATATTTCGACAACTCTCTGTTTTACAAGGGCTAAATCTAGACTACTGCGATATTTCAAATCTACATCCTTTTGTCTTCTCGGGGTTGGAATCGCTTCAGAAATTGAGTTTGAAAGGAAACAACATCCAACATATTCATGATGATGTATTGTCGGGGTTAGGTCAAGTTAACATTATCGTCTTTGAAGGAAACCAGATCGCGT
Organism: Strongylocentrotus purpuratus; assembly: GCF_000002235.5. NCBI lineage: Eukaryota > Metazoa > Echinodermata > Echinoidea > Camarodonta > Strongylocentrotidae > Strongylocentrotus > Strongylocentrotus purpuratus. The sequence continues at coordinate 29,131,522 of NW_022145598.1, forward strand.
ACTTGGGTGAGCTAATGTTCTCAAATAACTGGAAACTCACTAATCTTTCCTTGGCCGACAACAAATTAACTCGCTTTAATCAAAGGACTTTCAAGTCGATCCTTTCCTCCATTTCTTCACTTGATCTATCCATGAACCCAATTGATTGTAACTGTGATCTAAAGTGGCTTATTGATTGGATTAATAAACCTATGCACCTGATAGACAAGGACAAAACTATCTGTTCGTCAGCATCTCTGGAGCCTCTTCGTGAGAAACCGCTGCTTGATGTTGATCCAAATCAACTCTGTATAATAAATGGTCTATTGTTTCTGATTCCCCTCGCCTCCATTGGCTTGGTTGTAATCAGCGTGCTGCTGTATCACTACCGATGGCAGTTGAGATACAAACTATTTCTCTTAAAACTGGCCGCAGTGGGCTATAACGAGATGCGAGACGCTCGAGACCACAATGACTATGAGTTTGACGTGAACATCATTTTATACGACGATGACGATGTATGGATTCGCGAACAGCTTCGACCGGCTCTCGAAGAACGGCTACCACAGTTTCAGAGGAACGTCTTCGGTGACGAAGACCTTGTATTGGGTATGCATTACTTAGATTCCGTCGATTACGTGGTGAGCCACAGTTACAAGACCATCGTAGTGCTTAGCAGAGCTGCTGTGCAAGACCGCTGGTTCATACTCAAGTTCCGGACGGCCATGGACCACGTCAGTGACACTTTGACTGAATTTGTAGTCGTGGTCTTCCTTGAAGACATCCCAGATGATGAAATGCCATTCTTGGCGAGGTTGTATCTCAATGATGGCAGACCCTATATCCACTGGACTGAGGACGAAAGAGGACAGGAATGTTTCTGGAATGAATTGACCAAAAATCTGACCATTAATCTGAGGACAAATGACTTGATCCCAAACGAGTAGCATAACAGTCATATATGAACCTAGAGAAACGTTTGATGGTTATCAGTGATGAAAGTGTTAGTCGTAGTAATAGTAGTAGTTGTCATAGTATTATTAGTAGAAGTAGATTAATCGCTCTATATTGTTAATTGTTTATTGTTAACTATCATCAGAATTATTATAATCAATATCCCCATCCTCATCATTATTATTGATATTATCATTGTTATTATTATTATTAATATTATCATTATGATTATTATTATCATTGTTAACATCATCATCGTCATCATCATCATCATAACCATCGTCATTGGCATTATTGTTTCTGATGTTCTTGTTCTTGTTTCTGTAAAAAGTTTACATTGGAACTTAAATCTGTAAGAAAATCGGTTAGATAATTGGCAATCATAGAATTAACGTGTATCGTCGTGGTATGATGGTTTTATGACATGGTTGGATGCAAATCTTTATAAGACGTGTATCGCAGTTTCTTTCTATTGTTCAATATTAGAATTACAATCACCATTCGCTGAATAAGAGAATTTGCATTTAAAGGTTTATACTTACTGATTCCCATTACTCTAAGGCTTAGCGCACACTACACGATCTGACTGCGATCCGATTTTGGAAGAATTTACAACAGCATTTTATATGAACATTTCAACATGTAAAATCTTTAATGATTGAGGATTTGTTTAATCATGGAATTAATAGAATCTAACTTTTAGGGGATTTCAAGCTTACTTCTTCAAGAAACAGATCGCAGCCGGATCGTGTAGTGTGCGCCGGTAAGTGTTAGTTAAGTATTTATGGAGAAGTGAATCTCTTCAAGGCAACCAAAAAACCATGTCCATGACACCTCTATAACGACGAACTTTTCTGTAGATTAAGATTTGGAACATAACACGAGAAGCTATGATGATAATTCGAGGTAAAATTAAGGTTATTTTCTCATTGCCTTTTTTTAATACAATATTTTATCTTAAATCTCTCGGTGTCAAGGAAATTTCCTTAAGAATACCGATCTCTGAAAATGTATAAATTCTCGACATCGAACATGACTGTGTGTGGAATAGCTTAATGCTTCATAATTATTTACATTTGTGTACATTTCTGTAAATTATGCCAGTCACAACAAAATGTGAATGTTTTTAATAGCATTTTGAATACTTCACACATTATTATCACATTGCTGTATGATAGTTCACAATTTCATTGTAAAACGCTGTGTCAAAGGAATATTATGGCGTATTACAACCCCGGCCCCCACTCAGGTTTCAAAATGACCGCATGCGTGTTGCCAAAATGTCCTTTTCGTAACAAAAGAAAAAGGTCGAGCCGTATTGACTTTACACACCGGACTTTTGCTGAAAAGGGGGGGGGGGGTGCGGAAAAAGGCTCGTATACAAAATAAAAAGGTCGAGCCGTATTGACTTTACACACCGGACTTTTGCTGAAAAGGGGGGGGGGGGTCGGTTGGAACACGCATATGCGTACCCTAAATAACACTGAGTGGGGTGGGGGGGCCGGGATTACAACAACATTTATGTGTACCTGTGTTTCTCACAGTTTAGTCGAAAAGGTCACAACTATGGATGTACAGAGCGAGAAAGGAGGAGGATCGGGATGGGGTTTCCCCGTCCAATTTGAGCATTTTAAAACATGATAATCAGTGATGAGAAATGCCTGAACCTGAAAAGTAGCAATCTGGTGTCTTTTCGAAACGAACTTACAGAAGATAATTATGGAATGAGAGGAATTTTCTTCTTTCAGCCAGGAAAATTGAGGACATTATTTATACCTGGAAATATGAACATAAAAACGAGTTTAACTGTCAAAGGTTTCCTCCTGAAAGCCCGTGGAAATGTAGTCATACAATCAGCAATGTTTCCCATGCAATAGGAGAGGGGGAGATAGTGAAAACAATTTGTACTCTGTCAAATGTCATTGACATCACCACCCCCTTCTTTTTAGACCTGTTATAGAGCCATGGCGATTTTTTTTTGTTTGACTATTCTAGTCATGCTAGCTACAGTCCGCATTAAAATATGCATTTCTTGATTTCTTGAGCGAAATTCTTCATAGCATTAGTCTGCCATAGTCTGTGCTAGATATTTCAATTTCTCTTTGAAACGATATCTGCTCTTAGGCTGGCGGGAGTGTTCGAAACCTCGAACCCCGCCACCCCGTCCCCTCTAGTTACACGTACATTCATGACTTCGTGAATGTTATCAGAATAACTTGGAAGAGATAGAAACATGATATCAAGAGAAAGGAAAAATGGATTTGGAGATCATTTATGTTCGTTTTGTATACAGGAAATAGAAACATATAAACATTTATTTTTATCCTGCGGGAGCGTTCAAAGGATATGGCAGGCTTTAGTACAACTTTTTGAGTTAGATGAAATTATAGATTTTAGAATGGCGAGATATATTTTTTGGGTTGGCAGGTAGTTTATATAGAATAAATATTTGTAATACTATAATTGGCAACTAGATGAAAAGATGAAGAAAAACTTTTTTAATTATAGGGATGAGGAAAAGAAAATAGCCATTAGAATGGGAAAGCTGGGAGTACATTTTATAAAGTGGGAGCAACTTAGTCTTAATTAAGATTAATTTTCCTCTCCATCGTGAGCTTGTTAGTCTGGTTTACTTACTTATTTAGTATATTTCTTGAGTTCAGCATGTTAGCAGAGACATCCACTGAGTGAGTAGTATGTGTGTCTGTGTGGGTGTGCTTGTGTGAGGGAGGGGGGCAGGGAGGAGCAGGACTTTGTACCAGTAAAATAACTTCAGATTTTTTTATTTTTTTTAAATATAAGTGAATAACATGTTCAATTGACTTATAAATTGTGTTTTTGTACTTCAAAGGTATAGACCAGTTTTCGGAAACGTCCCCCCCCCCCCCTCTCAAAAAATGAAATGGAAGCTGTTATTAACAATCATGTGAAAGAATATGTTTTGACTAATACGTGATGATACAAATTTTGCCCGGACACCGCCTACTAATTGATATATTTGGTAAATTAGCATATCTATCCAGACTGGATAGACATCGCGTGGTCCCTTTCTGTGTACAGTGTTGGTAACTTTACCAAGACTGGGCCAAATTTCTTATCATTTTAATGATTCCAGAACCTTGCAGTACACACCATTACTTATATGCTAGATGAACAACCCTTTCTGATCGATTCCACAACGTTTCTTTCACAATGCAATCGCGTGACAAGAACTGGTTTATACCTTTAAGTTTACCTTGTTGCTCAGTTATATACTGCAAATGAGTTTGGATTTAATTATGTTTATGTATAAGCGATTAATATTCAAAGAGTTTATTTATTTTATTAAATTGTATGTTGTTCTTGTTTTCGTTACATTTGGAGCAATAAAACAAAATTAATATTTTTAAAAGGTGTATGTGTGTGTGTGTGCGTGTATGTGCGTGTGTGTGTGTGAGCGTGGTGTGTGTGTGTGTATGTGCGCGTGTGTGTGTAGGCGTTTGGGTAGGAGGCGGGGTTGTACATGCAAAAATTGTGAATAACACAGGCAAAACAAACAGATCTGGACTTCAGATAGCACAAGTCCAAAAAAAAACCTCTTTTACTATTACTTAATTTATTTAACGGCTGCCAATATTCAAGAAAAGTTTTATTTGTATTATACTCTTTTCACAGTTGTTGAAGTTTCCTGATTTTTACTCTCCATAAGACAAAAACAAACCAAAATAACACAATTCTGTTCCCTTTCCCTTTCTCATTCTCTCTCTCTCTCTCTCTCTCTATTTTATACAAACATTGTGTATTCCCTCTTGCTACTCCTCCCTTCTTCAACACTTCTCTTACCTCTCTACTTTAACCCCTTCATTCTTGTTTTCTCACTTTATTCACCCATCTCTCCTCATACCTAGTTCCCTACTCCTGTCACACTTTCTTGTTCTCCTTTTCTGATGATTCAACAAAATGTATCAAACCTCTACGCATTCTAAATTGTTATTGTTTGATGCCAAGCTTTATGAAACTTGACCCTGGTTTCCTTTCTTTGTCCATTAATGTGAGCATTTAAAGAAAACGCGAGAACCTAAAGATATAAGATAGAAAGTGATGAGAATTTCGAGTACCCGACAATTAGCAATAGGCTCTTGTCTTTACAAAACGAACTTACGAAAGATAATTATGAAGTGAGAGGGATTTTCCTCTTACATCCAGGGATTTTTTTTTGTATAAATTAATTCTAGTCAAGCTATAACTACTGCCCGCTTAAAATTCTTCATGGCATTAGTCTGTGCTAGATATTTCAATTTCTCCTTGAACGGATATCTGCTCTTTATACATGTATTATATCAGGCTGATGGGAATGTTCGAAACATCGAACCCCCGCCACTCCACCCCCTAGTTACATGTACGTAAATAACTCTGTTACTATTATCTAATTTATTTAACTGCTGTCAATATTCAAGTAAAATTTCTTCAGACTCTTATACCACATTTCTCTCTTCTGTTTCTCCCTGATCCCTCTCTCTCTCTCGAAATGATATATATATATACATATATATTTATATATAAAAATATACACTGTATCTCCCCATCCTGCTACTCCTCCTTTCTTCAACACCTGTCTTACCTTTCTACTTTAATCCCTTCATTCTTGTTTTCTCATTTTCTTCACCCATCTCTCTTTATACCTATTTCTCGATCTACTCCTTTCACATTTTCTCTTTCTCTTTTTCTGATTTATCAACAAAATATATAATATGAGTTTATCAAACTCAAGACCTACGCATTCTAAATTGTTTTTAAATTGATGAAAAGCTTTATGAAACTGGAGCCTGGATCCCGTTCTTTGTCTACTAATGTGAACACTTGAAGAAAACTCGAGAACCTGAAGATAATGAGATAGAAAGTGAGAGAGTAATTACGAGTACCTGAAGATAATCAGATAGAGAGTGGGAGAGTAATTACGAGTACCTGAAGATAATCAGATAGAGAGTGGGAGAGTAATTACGAGTATCTGAAAACTAGCTCTTGTCTTTTCAAAACGAACTTACAGAAGATAGTTTTGGAGTGAGAGGGGTTTTCCTCTCAAAGGACTTTCAAGCCGATCCTTTCCTCCATTTCTTCACTTGATCTATCAATGAACCCAATTGATTGTAACTGTGATCTAAAGTGGCTAATTGATTGGATTGATAAACCTATGTACCTGATCAGTGGCGTACGCAGGCATTTTTCAAGGGGGTGGGGGGGGGGGGGGGGGGGGGGGGTAAGCGGACACTTTTTTTTTTTGGAGTCCCCCCAAAAATCGCAACGACTCAGCCAGCCGCTGAATAAGCGGGGGGAGGGGGGAGGGGTAAGCAGACACTTTTTTTTTGGGGGGGGGGGGGCAGCCATTGGCATAATTTTTTTTTTGTATTAAAAAAATAACTCAAAAGGGGGGTGGGTGGTTTCCAAAAAACATACACAAAAGATACACATACAAAAAACGAGGGGGGGGGGTTAACCCCAAACCGCCCCCCCCCCCCCTCCCCCTGCGTACGCGCCTGTACCTGATAGACAAGGACAAAACTATCTGTTCGTCAGCATCTCTGGAGCCTCTTCGTGAGAAACCGCTGCTTGATGTTGATCCAAATCAACTCTGTATAATAAATGGCCAAAAAATAGTTTAAAATAAAATAAAATTGGTGCTCAAAAGAGGGGGGCGGCAGGGTGTTGGGTAAAAAAATAGAGCTCCATAACTCCTCCCCCGTTGAGCAAAAAATAAATCTGCCCGATCGTTTTATGCGACTCTACCACCCGCTGCCATAGGGGCCTATTTTACTATTTTACTTTTTTTGTTGGAGAAATACATTGACATATGAATTATATGATGATTATGTAGTGCTGAAAATGAAAATTAAAATGATACAGATTTTTCAAAGCAATATAAGAGGGAGCTATACAACATAAAGCGTTCATTATTTCCAATTTCCTAACTTTAGACTCGATTTCAACCGCGACAACGATCACTGAATATTGTAGGTTCGCACATGCTTCTAATATGTTCATTTGAACCAAATTCATGACCGCATACCAAAACTTTGTATTACCTTTAAAGGCACTATGTCCCTTTTGCAGCCAACCTCAAATTCTGTAGAACTTTGCAGGAAGTATGAATATGTCACGTATGTCCTATCTGTGAAATTTAAACGTTAGCAGTGTCCTCATATTCAAATTATGCAAGGAAACCCGTTTACTTGCTAGACTTGCTAGACTGTCAGACACTATTGAGTGACTGGCTTTTTTCTTCTTTGGTAATAACATACATGATAAGAGTTGTAAAGGGTACATGAGCATTTGTCTACATCAATTACCCACTTCTTGTGATGGCCAAGATTAAACTGATTGAATCTTTGCGTAGCATAAAACGTATGACCATTCGGTACAATTGCCTGAAAATCAAGACTATTACTTTTGGGCTCTATAGCCCTAAAGTCGATTTGACAACTAATAGTCGTTATTTTCCCACTTGAAGACATTTTCAAGCCCCACCTTTTTTAGGGAAGTTCTAAATTAGTATTATCTTTCAAATGCAGTTGGAATTTAACTTTTCATTTTTTTGGCCTGCAAATGGGACATAGTACCTTTAAATCAATTAAAGAAATAGATGACGAAGGAGAAAGGATAGATTGAAGAAAAAATAAAGAAATACATGAAAAAAGAGAAGAGGGTAGATTGAAGGAGAACACAGAGATATATAATAAAAGAGAAGAGAGGATAAATTTAACCCTCTCAAAACCCGGTCCACGCTCTCGACAATCATTCATCAACTATCTCTCGGTGGGCTCTCAAAAAAGTACATCGTGTAAGAAAAACGTGGACTATAGCTCTCATTCTCTTACTCCCGTAATCACTGAATGTCTGACAGGACTAAAGAAACAACACTTGCACAGTATCTGCAGTTCAAGTAACTTTACTCGTTTCTGGTATTAAAAACGGACCTGTCGCAACGACAGGTCAACGCTGACTCACAGATCACAACTATATTATAAAACCTGCCCCAACGAGTACCCCCAACGACAGCGTAACGCTGAATGACTGACATTTCACGATGTACATGTATATATTTCACAATTAACTATAACGCCCTCTACGTCTTACTAAATTACTGGGCTAGTTACAATATCATAGACGAATAAGGCAGCTCGGGGAGGTGAGATGGCTCAGTCAATAAAGGGTTTGCCCATCGACCCGTCGAGTTCAACACCAGCCCAGGTAAATGAATACAGGCCTGCTGTGTGTGTCAACATGCCCCTCCCCGTTGTATAGACGCCCCGGCCCCCCACTCAGTGTTATTTAGGGTACGCATATGCTCGTTCCCTCTTTTTAAAAGCACCCCCTATCTGAGGACTGCCAACATTTCCGAAACCCCCTTTCGCGTGCTTTTCCTGCCTTGGAGACCCCCCTAAATCAGGAAAAATGCTAAATGTACCCCTCCAATTTGGAATAACTTCTCAGGAGTCCAAAGAGATGAGAGAAAAAAAAAGGAAAAACAGTAAATAAATCTCCGGGTGAAAAGTCAAATACACCCCTTTTTTTTTACAATTCTCGGGCCGGACTTTGTTGCACGAAAAGTATCCCTTTACCGGATATTTTGGCAACACGCATGCGGTCATTCCGACCCCTGAGTGGGGGGGGGGGGCGGGATAGACACAGGTTAGATCACAGTGGAGAAGGTATTAGAGGAAACACTGGCCCCCATTTCACAAAACTTGTCATCAGTGACAAATGACAGTTTTTGTTATAAGCTACTGGAATCCTTGCTTCAGATTGGTTATCAGAAGATATGTCATTATTTTTGTCATTTGTCATCGAAAAAGGGCTTTCTGAAACGGGTCCCGGGTATAGTATAGTCTACCTGCACAATTAGTTATATCGAGAGGAGAGACCAGAGGGTAACACTAACTCGTTTCGCTCCACCCCACCCCCTCCCAGGAAGGGCAATGCTCAATACTTAACATCGATGATACAAATGGTAGCAATTAAAGCCTTTATATGATCATATCGCTCGAAAATCCATCGTTTGCTTGTTCCCCCAATCAAAATACATACCGGTACATCCATCCATAAATAAACACATGCCTTTCAACAAAAGTGCAATATATAAAGATGATACAGAAGGTTTACTAACAAAATTCAGTCACATACAAAAATAATCATTGATGTAAAATTTTGTGGAATATATTTAATGGTATAACAAAAAATCAAAGCTTGTTACGTTTGTACAAGTACAGTCCATAATATTTTCATTTCATTTCCATTTTTTGTACCCATTACCTGAAAAACTGTTACAATGTAAAATGTATCTTTACATGTACATGCAAGCACAGAAGACAAGGTTCTTGATCAACCATACTTTGACCAGTGCTCTATCTATAAATTGACTATAACAAAATGATGTCAGTTAGGCCTAAAATAAAAAACTTGTTGTATTGCCCTTTGCGACCGACCCCGAAATCTGAAAATCTACGGTCGGCATTTAAAAAAAGTTTTTTTTTTAAACCGTTTTTAGATTTTTTTCTATTAACTCTTTGTTTGCTTTGTTCGCCGATTTGCACGGACGTAGGCGTGCCAACTTCGCATTTTTGCACAGATGTATACGAGTCAATTAGACATTCATAATACCGCTCGCAGTGTGTAGCCACGCGTTGCGTTTACTATTGTTTACATTGTATACATCGCACACTTTCCGGTAAACTGTTTTTCTTCATAGTGTTACATTCGAAATTACCGTGTATTTAGCGGTTTTCTTTGGATTTTTTTTACTGATGTTACGATGGCACCTGCTGGAAAACGTCAACGTGTGTTTAGTGTAGAGGAGGCTCGAGATCTTGTTACTATGGAAGCATGGAGCATGGACTCTGATTCCGACGAATCGAGCAGTGACGAAGACTCTAGTGATAAAAGTGTTCCCTGAGAGTAGACTGATAGAATAAGAATGAATAAAAATTAATGAAAGAGCTAGAGATGACAGCAAGAAAGAGAGTAGACTGATAGAATAAGAATGAATAAAAAAAAATGAAAGAAGGAGATAGAGATGACAGCAAGAAAGAGAGTAGACAGTGATAGAATAAGAATGAATAAAAATAATGAAAGAAAGAGATAGAGATGACAGCAAGAAAGAGAGTAGACTGATAGAATAAGAATGAATAAAAATTAATGAAAGAGCTAGAGATGACAGCAAGAAAGAGAGTAGACAGTGATAGAATAAGAATGAATAAAACTAATGAAAGAAAGATGTATCCTGTCTTGCCGTCATCTTTATATCTTTCTTTTATTATCTTTATTCATTCTTATGCTATCAGTGTTTACTCTCTTTCTTTCCGTCATCTCTATCTTATTATTATTATCATTTTCCTATCTATATGTACCCTATGTCTTGCCGTCATCTGTATATCTTTTTCTTATTATCTTTATTCATTATTATGCTATGAGTGTAATACTCTCTTTCTTGCCGTCATCTCTATCTCATTATTATTATCATTTTCCTAACTATATGTACCCTATGTCTTGCCGTCATCTCTATATCTTTCTCTTATTATCTTTATTCATTCTTATGCTATCAGTGTTTACTCTCTTTCTTTCCGTCATCTCTATCTTATTATTATTATCATTTTCCTATCTATAATTATGTACCCTATGTCTTGCCGTCATCTCTATATCTTTCTCTTATTATCTTTATTCATTCTTATGCTATCAGTGTTTACTCTCTTTCTTGCCGTCATCTCTATCTTATTATTATTATCATTTTCCTATCTATATGTACCCTATGTCTTGCCGTCATCTGTATATCTTTCTCTTATTATCTTTATTCATTCTTATGCTATCAGTGTTTACTCTCTTTCTTGCCGTCATCTCTATCTTATTATTATTATTATTTTCCTATCAATATGTATCCTATGTCTTGCCGTCATCTCTATATATTTCTCTTATTATCTTTATTCATTCTTGTGCTATCAGTGTTTACTCTCTTTCTTTCCGTCATCTCTATCTTTTTATTATTATCATTTTCCTATCTATATGTACCCTATGTCTTGCCGTCATCTCTATATCTTTCTCTTATTATCTTTATTCATTCTTATGCTATCAGTGTTTACTCTCTTTCTTTCCGTCATCTCTATCTTATTATTATTATCATTTTCCTATCTATATGTACCCTATGTCTTGCCGTCATCTCTATATCTTTCTCTTATTATCTTTATTCATTCTTATGCTATCAGTGTTTACTCTCTTTCTTTCCGTCATCTCTATCTCATTATTATTGTTATTTTCGTATCAATATGTATCCTGTCTTGCCGTCATCTTTATCTCTTTCTCTTATAATCTTTATTCACAGTAAAGTCCTTTCATTTCATATCACTATTTCTCTCTCATAATGTCTCTCACGTCCGTTCTCCATATTTTATTCATTGCATACTCCACTCGTCAATCATTTCTGATAATAAGCTCTCTCACAATAAAGTAAATGGAAAACAATGCAATATAGTTTATATTTTAAGATTGATTCATTCTTTCTTTGTATATCTATGGCTGTGATAAATGTACTTGAAATCAATTTTATTGAGGGGTAAAGAAGGTGAGAGAACAGATGCGGTGAACATTCATAATGAGACATTTCAATAAGATGCTGATTATGTCATGTATATCACATATAATATATTATGCCTATACCATTTTTACATGCTCATACCAGTGGGCAAAATCAATAACATTCTCTTATTTCTTATTGACTTATCATGGCACAACAAAGAAAAACATCCCCACGACGTCCCTTTTCATGCCCCGCTAAACCGGACATTGACAATAACCTGGGGTAATAGGGATTTCAATGGGCAGATTAGCCCATTGTCAAGGGTGGCTGAGCGGGGTACTTTCAAGTCTCTCCCTATTGAACTTCTTTTCTTCAACAACCTAAATACTAACCTTCTGAATTGTTAGAATACTTGAGCAAGGTATGTAAAGAAAGGTAAGAAGTCCACCTTTCTAATAGATTCGATTTGAAGATGTCTTATCATTGCTAAATAAGAAATTCTAGAGGGATAAAAAACTGCCGTAAATAAGAAAAATTAAACATTATATAATTATGATTATTATAAAAATGATAATTCAAAATATAACAAATGACGGTTCATCGAAAAGCACGTTTTCCGGTCTACAACTTTGCTGCACAATATTTTTCATCATGATCATCCAGTGAAGAGTTATAGCCTCTTGATTCAGCAGAGTCAATAAAGATTCCCTCGAAATGTGTGACCCTAAAAGAATGTGGCACAGGGGGGTTTTTTAAGTGGCGCATAAAGAGTTAATGAATACAAAAATATGTATTTTGTTTGTTTAAATGGGATATAAATGCATAAAATCAAATTATTCCAAAATTCTCACTCGTGCAAACCATGGATAATTATGAGGTGAAAAAGATATCAAACACATGTATTAAAGCATTAAAAACTGAGAAATATCAGCCAAAAGAGGGCGGGGAAAAAAAAATGAAAAAACACAAAAACATTCTGAAAAATATCGGCCCAAAGAGGGCGACAAAAAAAAAAAACTTTCCCGACCGACCGACCCATGTTTTGGCACCCAAAGGGCAATACAATAAGTTTGTATTTTAGGCCTTATCATTATTAACTACCTGTGAAGGTGAGATAAAAGGTTCACACTGTACTCTCTTTTGTTACCCCCCCCCCCCCCCCCCCCCTCTCACCAGTATGAGGGAGGTTTATCAGGATGACAGCTAGGGGTAATTTTGTGATTATAAAAAAATGAATGTCCTTTTGTAGCCGGATGGGCATGAGCTCATGCATTCACACAGATTGTTTAACAACGTTTCCAGTTCTACAAATCTGAGATGGATGGCCCTACGTGTTATTAGTGTCTGTGATATGGTGTAATATTAAAGCCCTAAATAAATTGCGCTTCAAAATGATCATGAAGTGCTCAAAAGTGGTATAACAAACTGTTCAAAATTGTGTGGCAAACACTTTTGGACATACCTAATTCCAATTATAAATATCTTGATACTCAGACAGGTGATCGGCTTGTAAAAGTCATGGGATTCCTGACTGACCTTAAGGTTTAAAATAATGATTGCAGCATAAGCTAAATCCAGGATTTCGTTTAGAATATACCCAATCCCTTTAACACCCGTCAGGCTCTGAACGGGTGCTATACATTAAAAGTCAGTAAATCAAGATAAGAGGCAAGAACTTACATGTATTTTCTAGTTTCTGTGTTTTCTTTTGTTCACTTTTAAAATAATGCACTAACCTGTACATTTGATTTATATTTTCCTTTCCAGACAAAACAAAGTTAAGATATTACTTACAATGCATATCGGTAACGTAATTTCTACATGCCTTATTCATGTGCATGATGTATTTTGTTAATGACAATACAATGATCATGAAAATATCCTGCAGCTGATGATGATAATTATGACGATACCACTTATGATTAAAAGGATGATGACGATGAAGTTGCTACAGCTGATGTATATTATCCTGCCATAATAAATACAGCCCAGTGCCACAGGGCTAATCCCCATTGTTCCAAGCCACAAATCCCACCTGTGCCAAGTTTATTTTGAGATAATCTGAAGGTGCGATCAATAGCGCGTGTGAAGCACTCAGCACAGTACAATGAGCATAAACAATAACTGCTATTACGAATGCGAGCATGCATGCTTATTATTATTTCCTTTTTATTTTTTGATTCATTTAGACTGGTCACTATTATATCTGTCCTCCATTTATTACCACAAATTATTTCACTGGGGCCTACAGCTTTACAAGCTTGCTTTCATGTAGGTCCCATCATATTTCTCTTAGTTAAATCAGTACTCCATATTGACCACTTATCTTTGTGATTTATTAGGTATTATTGAAAAAAAACAATTTGTACTTATTTGATATGTAACATGAGAAATATGAAAAATAAATGAAATGAAATGAAATAAAGCAGCTAAGCTGTGGCTCGCTCACATGAATTAAGCAGCCCATCGGTAGCGTGCATGCCGCCTTATGGCAGGATATGAGTTAATGAAAACATGTATTTTCAGATGGTAAAATGTTGATAAATATAGGACAAATGTAAAATTCAAAGTGATACGTGTAATAATTAGTAATCTATGTACATGTTACAAATCTTCTTTCAATTAGCCAGTTACCAGATACAATCTGCACATGGGTAGATAAAGGTCATTTGTACCAAAAAGGTAAAACCCACCAGATATGAATACTGGATATGCGCTCATGAAAGTTATGTATCATTATTCATTTATGCACCAACGGTACATTCTAAGATACGCAGGTGGAAGTATTCTTTTCAAGAGGGCAAACAAAAGGTATTCATGAAGCACATCTATGACTTTAATTGGCAGTTATCATTCTAAGATGCTCAAAGTGGAACTTCAACATGTGTAAAAGATCTGTGGATATTTGGGGTCATTTGTACCATGTGCTATCTGTAAACTCTCTTATACTAACAATTCAAATTCTCATGAGCTATATCAATAGTTCTCCTAGTAATTCTAGTAATTTAAAAATGTATATACAAGTATAATGTTCTACGAATTCATTTATATTCTTTTGTTGTAGTTTAAAAAATACCATTCAAATTAGTGTAAATATATATTTATATATATATATATATATATATATATATATATATTCAATAGTTTGTTAAAAATAATTCAATTTTGTATGAATTTACTTACATAAAAACATTGTATACATTGCATAAATGGATTTTGCATTTTGGAAATAAATAATTGATCTATGTGAAGTGCCCTTCACATTTCTACACTTTTTAACAGACAAATAAGCGAGTATGCGTAGGGGGCTTTGTTATGCACAGATACTTTCAGTACCCCCCCCCCCCGGCATTTATTTACAAGACTATTTTTTTGTTTAAATATATGTTTCATTTTTAGGTAATTCAACAGAGCTGCAAACTTAGTACAGCATTTTAAAAAAAATGAATATTTATTATATTATGCAGCTAATGCAGTAACTACTGAGTTGATGAAATCGATGAATTGATAGACCCTGGTATATATTCCTGACTTGTTGGGACGTGCACACCCGTCGCCAAAGCGTGTGATGCCGACAAGATGCCACCTCCCGTCTTCACCTTCACACATCAATGGACCTCCGCTATCACCCTGCAGACAGGAAAAAAAACATCAGTGGATGAGAGAGTGTTCTATTGTACTATGTTCTATGTTGAGGCATGGGTTGAGTTGAGTTTGTCGTCAGGAAGGCAGATGTGCACAGGTGCATGCCATGAAGCAAATTTTTGGTATCTCTTTCCATGGTTTTGATTGCTCTGTACCACTGTAATAGGTATAGACCAGTTCTGGTCATGCGATTGCATTGTGAAAGAAACGTTGTGGAATCGATCAGAAAAGGTTGATCATCTAGCATATAAGTATTGGGTGTGTACTGCAAGGTTCTGGAATCATCAAAATGATAAGAAATCTGGCCAAGTCTTAGTAAAGTTACAAGCACTGTACACAGAAAGATGTATATGGGACTACGCAGTATCTATCCAGGCCGGATAGATATGTTAATTTACCAAATATATCAATTAGTAGGCGGTTTCCCAGCAAAATTTGTATCATCACGTATTAGTCAAAACATATTCATTCACATGATTGGTAATGAGAGTTTCCATTTCATTTTTTGAGAGGGGGGCATTTCCAAAACTGGTCTATACCTTTAAACATGACAGGGATTGCTCTCATTATCAACAATTAAAGAGAAAACAATGGATGGTTTTGGTTTTGTAACAAATAAGTATTTTTAAAGTGACTCTGTAACATTGTTGAAGGTTGATTAATATCTTCCTTCTACTATACTAACCCTCCAACATGCACAAAATCCTGAAAAAAATCTCAAACCACAAAGATATTAATGGTTTTCTAAGAAGGCGTCACTGTGAAACACTCTAACAGTGATTAACAGTTAATTCTCCCAACCATTTTTGAATTTTCCCAACCATTTTTCCATGAAAATAAGACAAAAGACAGGCTTTTAAAAAGCTGTCAACACTTAAATGCCTGGAATGGTATATAGAGCCAATCCATTGCTTTATAACGATTTCACCTAAAATGTAATTAAATTGTAATAATGTAGTTAAGGTATTTTGATTTTGGTCTTTTTTCACTCAAACTTTCAGATTATCTTTAATTGTACATCTAGCATTGAAGTCACTACCTTAGCACCATTTTCTCTCATCTTTACAATGTTACCAAGTCCCTTTAAAGCAATAGTGCGCATCCACATTTAGCACAACGGGGTTATTGCACTTAAGTCCTTCTGCCAGCCACACGACAACTGACTTTGGTCAATATCTTCCTCCTTGTCCTTTTAGGACAGCTGAAACCAGGGGCGTCGCCAAAGGGGGGGGGGGGGTGGGGGGTGTGGGGGGGGGGGGTGTCCCCCCCCCCCACTTGTCAGGATATTGTCGGTAAAATTGCGCTGCCGTCGGGAAAAAGAGAAAAGGGGGAGGGGAAAAAAAGAGAGGTGAAAAAAGAGAGGGAAAGGGAAAGAAAAGAAAAAAAGAAGAGGAAAAGAAAAGAAAGAAAGGAAAAGAAAGGAAAGAAAGGAAAAGAAAAGAAAGAAAAGAGAAGAAAGAAAGAGAAAAAAGAAAAAGAGGGAGGAGAGGAAAGAAAGGAAAAGAAAGAAAAGAAAGAAAGGAAAAAAGAAGAAAGAAATGTGAAAGGGAAACAAAAGAAACGGGGGATGAAAGAGAGGAGAGAGAGGGGAGGTAAGAGTCTGAGAGAGGAGGAGTGGGAGTAAAAGAGAGAAGGGGTTGTTGGGTGGAGTCGTCTCGTCGAGGGAGCAAGAAAAACACGGCTAAATATATTGCTGTGTCGGGTCAGCTGTTTCGGTATTCTTGCTCGATCCTCGTGTACTATATCAATGCAGAAATTTGAAGTCGGTGAGATGTATATTGTCGGTCGGCCGACAAGTTTTTTTCCCTACGAACTGTTACTTCTTATCCGCTGTGACGACTTCGAGAGTGACTACAACTACAATACTTGTATTTTCTCGAAGTTTCACTTTCCTATAATATCAGCTAAAGAAATCAGAGGTTTAAAATTTTCGGGAAAACTAAATTCAAACAAGGTTTAAGAGTCAACAACGGTACGACGAATCGTTTTCCTTTCTTTATATTGTGATGAAACTTCATTTAGACGAGTCCAGAACGGTACAACAAATCGTCTTCTTTCTCTAATAATTTAAGGAAACGTCAAAGCTTCCGCGCTTTGCGCGAGAATGGGAAACTGAATACAGACAAATAGGGCTTATTAAAAGTCGAAAACTGTACAACGAATCGTGTTCTTTCTCTAATAATTTGAGTAAACGTCAAAGCTTTCGCTCCGCGCGAGAGGGGGAAAATGAATTCAGATGAATAGGGCTTAAAAAGATTCGAAAACGGTACGAGGAATCGTCTTCCTTTCTCTATATTGTGATGAAACGCCCAAAATTCCGCGCTTCGCGCAGAAGGGGAAACTTTATTTAGACGAGTCGAGAACGGTACGACGAATCGTCTTCTTTCTCTAATAATTTAAGGAAACGTCAAAGCTTCGGGGGAAACTGAATTCAGACAAAATTAATAGGGCTTATTTAGAGTCGAAAACGGTACGACAAATCATAGCTTTCGCGCTTCGCGCGGGAGGGGGGGGGGACTTCATTCAGCCAAGGATTACCAGTCGAAAACGGTACAATTAATCGTCTTCTTTTCCTAATAAGTTAAGGAAACGTCTAAGCTTCCGCGCTTCGCGCGGCAGGCCCATCACCCAAACCCCCCTAATGAGCGCGCTTTTAAGTGATTCTCTTGCTCACTACCGCCCCTCCCAAAATAAGATCCCTAGCTCCGCGCCTGCATTAAAATATATAGCTATGATGCAGACAAAATTGAAAAAATTATTCGTTTATTTACGTCGTCGAGGAAAATATACATTTTGCGCATATGCAAGTACCATAGATAGTCCATAGGAAAAATAATTTAGCCTTTGGCCCCAGATTTATAGGGTTGAATTTGTAAATATTGGACATTTAATTTTGTCGGTAATTGGTGGCTAGTTTTGTCGGTAATCGTTGGCCTCTACACCCCCCCCCCCACTAAAAAAAGGTCTAGCGACGCCCCTGTTTCCATCATCACATGTAAGGGGAATATTTGCTTTAATACAACCAAGAACAAATATTGCATTCTATGTAAATAAAAGTACAATTCAGCAAAACGTTGACTCTTCACAATGTACCGTTGAAATAACAAACATACAGAGGCCTATGTCAATCATTCAATAATGGATAATAGCTAATATCATTTAATCACCTAACATTTACCTAAAGGACAGGCTCCAGTCATCTCTTTGAGCAAGACTTGAAGCCTCAATCATTTGTCTGAGAGAGAGACAAAGGGAGACGAAGTACTGACTGTGTCAGCTATCTTACCCCAATTACAATAGAGAGAAATGGGGAAATAATCAACTTACCGCATCCAAATTCATCTGAATCATCAACACAATCAGTAACTCCATCACAAGCAGATCCCACTGGAACTCTTTGGTCTGCATCACAAGACTCAGTTACTGGGGAAGAATATGAAAACTCGTCTCTATGAGCATGCATTTTTGAGCAAACACTATTCAAAGGAATATGTTATGTTATCTTCACCACTTGCAGATATACTGCATTTCAAGAGAATTTGATAATTCTGAACTATGCTTTCTTGAACAAGAAACACACTGAATAGCATCAAACAGATAAGCGCAAAGGAGACAAATACATTATGGTCCTAAATAAACTCAATTTTTATTTATTTATTTTATTCATTCGTTTTATTTAAACAGGGTAACTCAATGCCCTCACCATTATCATATACTCATATTTTAATAACATCTTGGTTTCTTTCATATGCAACTACTTTTCTAATTTCACCACTACTACTTCTACCAATGCTCTTACGACTACTACTACTACTAATAATAATAATTCTAGGACCACTTCTACTATCAGTTACCCAAAACAATATACGTTCATGTTTTAGTACTCGTCATTTCGAAGAAGATCAAGAGATTGGGCATTTTTAGTACACCGTCCTCCTACTTACATTCAAATGGAATGGATGTCACATTTAGAACGAACCCAGAGTATCCAATTGAGTAATCAGTATAAAAATACAGATATGACTCGATCCCAAGATAGTATCTTGTTGATTCAATATATCCGGTCAGCCTTACGACAAGTGAACCCGGCTCCGATCGATCGTGGCCAATCCCGATGTAGAAGAAGTCGTAGTCATCTTCCAAATAGAAGTTCAGGATGTCGATGACGAGGGAGTGGTAAGCCTCTGCTTGGAGTACCCATATGCACTCAATATCGTTGCCGTAGGCTAATGGGTAGTTGTCAGAAATGACAGAGTAGGGCATCGAGGTGGGAATTGTCTGAATATCAGAAGAAGGACAGCTTGGGTCTGGTGTTATGGGAAGAATGAAAAGTATGAAATATGATTAAACTGTCATTTACACAGGCATATAAGTTAGTTCATTCAATGTACTTTACAGAAATTAATTTCTTCCTCCTCTTCCTCTCCCCTTCTCCTTCTTCTTTTTATCCTTCCTGTTCCTCTTCTCCTTCTTCTTCTTATTCATCACAATCAATAATATATCATTAGTACTATTCTCATCATCATCACTAGTATCATTTATTATAAATACAAAAAATGTACAAACAAGCAATTAGGAGTAAACAATTCTGGCAAAATTGCTGGTAAGCTGTCAAGCTTTCATATTAAAAAAAAAATCAAATCAAACATGCATGGTCTTGCCTATGCCCCACAATTTTAATATTAGGATTCAAACCACCTGATATAATTGTTCATGCCAAATAACTGGCAAAGCATGACTGACCATGCCTCATAACTGGTCAAGCAAATGACCACCGGTCACTATAATCACCAACATCATGAACCAAACTCTTTGTTTTAAATCTTTTCATGCTCATTCACGCTAGATATAAGTAGAGGATAGAGATA